>NC_092281.1:27030115-27387615 GCF_036320965.1 Panulirus ornatus
AGGGTTGAGGGTCAAGTCAATTGGGAGGTAAGTTTGAATGAAGAAAAACTGGAGGAAGTAAAGTGTTTTAGATATCTGGGAGTGGATCCGGCAGCGGATGGAACTATGGAAGAGGAAGTGAATCATAGGGTGCGGGAGGGGGCAAAAATTCTGGGAGCCTTGAAGAATGTTTGGAAGTTGAGAACATTATCTCGGAAAGCAAAAATGGGTATGTTTGAAGGAATAGTGGTTCCAACAATGTTGTATGGTTGCGAGGCATGGGCTATGGATAGAGTTGTGCGCAGGAGGGTGGATGTGCTGGAAATGAGATGTTTGAGGACAATATGTGGTTAGGTGGTTTGATCGAGTAAGTAATGTAATGTAAGTAATGTAAGGGTAAGAGAGGTGTGTGGAAATAAAAAAGAGTGTGGTTGAGAGAGCAGAAGAGGGTGTTTTGAAATGGTTTGGTCACATGGAGAGAATGAGCGAAGAAAGATTGACCAAGAGGATATATGTGTCAGAGATGGAGGGAACGAGGAGAAGTGGGAGACCAAATTGGAGGTGGAAAGATGGAGTGAAAAAGATTTTGAGTGATCGGGGCCTGAAGATGCAGAAGGGTGAAAGACATGCAAGGAAAAGAGTGAATTGGAACGGTGTGGTATACTGGGGTCAACGTGCTGTCAATGGATTGAACCAAGGCATGTGAAGCGTCTGGGGTAAACCATGGAAAGTAATGTGGGGCCTGGATGTGGAAAGGGAGCTGTGGTTTCAGTGCATTATTACATGACAGCTAGAGACTGAGTGTGAATGAATGGGGCCTTTGTTGTCTTTTCCTAGCGCTACCTCACACACATGAGGGGGGAGGGGGTTGTTATTCCATGTGTGGCGGGGTGGCGATGGGAATAAATAAAGGCAGACAGTATGAATTATGTACATGTGTATATATGTATATGTCTGTGTGTGTATATATATGTGTACATTGAGATGTATAGGTATGTATATTTGCGTATGTGGACGTGTATTTATATATATATGTATGTGGGTGGGTTGGGCCATTCTTTTGTCTGTTTCCTTGCGCTACCTCACTAATGCAGGAGACAGCGACAAAGCAAAATAAATAAATAAAATAAATAAATAAATAAATATACATATATGAGAGAGCTTGGGGAAGTGTCAGTTGTTGTTCACTGATGATACAGCGCTGGTGGCTGATTCATGTGAGAAACTGCAGAAGCTGGTGACTGAGTTTGGTAAAGTGTGTGAAAGAAGAAAGTTAAGAGTAAATGTGAATAAGAGCAAGGTTATTAGGTACGGTGGGGTTGAGGGTCAAGTCAATTGGGAGGTAAGTTTGAATGGAGAAAAACTGGAGGAAGTAAAGTGTTTTAGATATCTGGGAGTGGATCTGGCAGCGGATGGAACCATGGAAGCGGAAGTGAATCCTAGGGTGGGGGAGGGGGCGAAAATCCTGGGAGCCTTGAAGAATGTGTGGAAGTCGAGAACATTATCTCAGAAAGCAAAAATGGGTATGTTTGAAGGAATAGTGGTTCCAACAATGTTGTATGGTTGCAAGGCGTGGGCTATGGATAGAGTTGTGCACAGGAGGGTGGATGTGCTGGAAATGAGATGTTTGAGGACAATGTGTGGTGTGAGGTGGTTTGATCGAGTAAGTAATGTAAGGCTAAGAGAGATGTGTGGAAATAAAAAGAGCATGGTTGAGAGAGCAGAAGAGGGTGTTTTGAAATGGTTTGGGCACATGGAGAGAATGAGTGGAGGGAATGAGGAGAAGAGGGAGACCAAACTGGAGGTGGAAAGATGGAGTGAAAAAGATTTTGAGTGATCGGGGCCTGAACGTGCTCATCCTCCTCGAAGGCTCAGATTGGGATTTGAGAAAAAAGGAGAGATGGGTAGTATGTTTGATGAAAGGAACCTGGATGTTTTGGCTCTCAGTGAAACGAAGCTCTAGGGTAAAGGGATAGAGTGGTTTGGGAATGTCTTGGGAGTAAAGTTAGGGGTTGGTGAGAGGACAAGAGCAAAGGAAGGAATAGCACTACTTTTCAAGCAGTAGTTGTGGAAGTATGTGATACAGTATTAAAAAAGTAAACTCTAGATTGATATGGGTAAAACAGAAAGTGGATTGAGAGAGATGGGTGATTATTGGTGCCTATGCACCTGGGCATGAGAAAAAAGATCATGAGAGGCAAGTGTTTTGGGAGCAGCTGAGTGAATGCATTAGCAGCTTCAAAGCTTGAGACTGAGTTATAGTGATAGGTGATTTGAATCCACAGGTAAGTAATGTGGCAGTTGAGAGTATAATTGGTGTACATGGGGTTGTTCAGTGTTGTAAATGGAAATGGTGAAGAGCTTGTAGATTTGTGTGCTGAAAAAGGACTGGTGATTTGGAATATATAGTTAAAAAAGAGAGATATACGTAAGTATACATATGTAAGTAGGAGAGATGGCTACAGAGCATTATAGGATTACGTATTAATTGATAGGCCGTGTGAAAGAGACTTTTGGATGTTAAGGTGCTGAGAGGGGCAACTGGAGGAATGTCTGATCATTATCTTATGGAGGCGAAGGTGAAGATTAGTAGAGGTTTCCAGAAAAGAAAAGAGAATGTTGGGGTGAAGAGAGTGGTGAGAGTAAGTGAGCTTGGAAAGGAGACTTGTGTGAGGAAGTACCAGAAGAGATAAGAAAAGAATGGAAAATGGTGAGAGTAAATGATGTAAGGGGAGTGGGGGAGGAATGGGATGATTATAGGGAAGCAGTGATGGCTTGTTCAAAAGATACCTGTGGCATGAGAAAGGTGGGAGGTGGGCAGATTAGAAAGGGTAATGAGTGGTAGGATATATATGTAAGATTGTTAGTGAAAGAGAAGAGAGAGGAGTTTTGACGATTTTTGCTGGGAAGTAATGCAAATTACTGGGAGATGTGTAAAAGAAAGAGGCAGTAGGTCAAGAGAAAGGTGCATGGGGTGAAAAAGAGTGCAAATAAGAGTTGGGGTGAGAGAATATCATTAAATTTTAGGGAGAATAAAAAGATGTTTTGGAAGGAGGTAAATGAAGTGCATAAGACAAGAGAACAAATGGGAACATCAGTGAAGGGGGCTAATGGGGAAGTAATAATAAGTAGTGGTGAAGTGAGAGGAGATGGAACGAGTATTTTGAAGGTTTATTGAATGTGTTTGATGTTAAAGTGGCAGATATAGGGTATTTCAGTTGAGGTGGTGTGCAAAGTGAGAGGGTCAGAAAGAATGGTTTGGTAAACAGAGAAGAGGTAGTGAAAGCTTTGCGGAAGATGAAAGCTGGCAAGGTGGTGGGTTTGGATGGTATTGCAGTGGAATCTATTAAAAAAGGGGATGACTGTATTACTGACTGGTTGGTAAGGATACTCAATGTATGTATGGTTCAAGGTGAAGCACTCGAGGATTGGCGGAATGCATGCATAGTGCCATTGTACAAAGGCAAAGGGGATAAAGGTGAGCATTACAGTTATAAGTTTATTGAGTATTCTGAGGAAATTATTTGGGAGGGTATTGATTGAGAAGGTAAAGGCATATACAGAGCATCAGACTGGGGAAGAGCAGTGTGGTTTCAGAAGTGGAAGAGGATGTGTGGGTCAGGTGTTTGCTTTGAAGAATGCATGTGAAAAATACTTAGAAAAACAGATGGCTTCGTATGTACCATTTATGGATCTGGAGAAGGCATATGATAGAGATGCTCTTTGGAAGGTATTAAGACTATATGGTGTGGGAGTTAATTTACTAGAAGCAGTGAAAAGTTTTTATCAAGGATGAAAGGCATGGGTACAACATACAAGTAATTAGTTCTCACTGAATGTCGGTTTGTGGCAGGGGTGCGTGATGTCTCCATGGCTGTTTAATTTGTTTATGAATGGGATTGTTAGGGAGGTGAATACAACCGTTTTGGAGAGAGGGGCAAGTATGCAGTCTGTTATGAATGAGAGGGCTTGGGAAGTGAGTCAGTTGTTGTTCGCTGATGATACATCGCTGGTGGCTGATTCGGGTGAGAAACTGCAGAAGCTGGTGACTGAGTTTGGTAAAGTGTGTAAAAGAAGAAAGCTGAGAGTAAATATGAATAAGAGGAAGGTTGTTAGGTTCAGTAGGGATGAGGGGCAAGTCAACTGGGAGTTAAAAAGTTTGAATGGGGAAAAATTGGAGGGAGTGAAGTGTTTTAGATATCTTAAGAGTGGATTTGGAAGCGGATGGAACCATGAAAGCGGAAGCGAGTCACAGAGTGGGGAAGGGGGCGAAGGTTCTGGGAGCATTGAAGAATGTGTGGAAGGCGAGAATGTTATCTCAGAGAGCAAAAATGGGTATGTTTGAAGGAATAATGTTATATGGTTGCTAGGCATGGGCTATAGATAGAGTTGTATGGAGGAGGGTGGATATGTTGGATATGAATGTTTAAGGACAATATGTGGAGTCAGGTGGTTTGATTGAGTAAGTAATGAGAAGGTAAGAGAGATGTGTGGTAATAAAAACAGTGTGGTTGAGAGAGCAGAAGAGGGTGTATTGAAATGGTTTGGTCCAATGAATAGAATGAGAGAGGAAAGATTGACAAAGAGGGTATCTGTGTCAGAGGTGGAGGGAACAAGAAGTGGGAGACCAAATTGGAGGTGGAAGGATGGAGTGAAAAAGATTTTGAGTGATTGGGGCCTGAACATACAGGAGGGTGAAAGGCGTGCAAGGAAGAAAGGGAATTGGAACGACGTGGTATACCAGGGTTGACATGCTGTCATTGGATTGAAACAAGGCATGTGAAGCATCTGGGGTAAACCATGGAAAGTTTTGTGGGGCCTAGATGTGGAAAGGGAGCTGTGGTTTTGGTGCATTACACATGACAGCTAGAGACTGAGTGTGAACAAATGTGGCCTTTTATCTTTTCTATCTGCTGCTAAATCTACTCTCAGATATCTAAAACATTTCACTTCCTCCAGTTTTTCTCCATTCAAATTTACTTCCCAATTAACTTGTCCTTCAATTCTACTCAACCTAATAACTTTGCTCTTATTTACTTTTAGTCTCAACTTTCTTCTTTCACACACTTTACCAAACTCAGTCACCAGTTTCTGCAGTTTCTCATGTGAATCAACCACCAGTGCTGTATCATCAGCAAACAACAACTGACTCACTTCCCAAACCCTCTGATCCAGAACAGACTGCATACTTGTCCCTCTCTCCAAAACTCTTCCATTCACCTCCCTATCCACCCTGTCCATAAACAAATTAAACAACCATGGAAACATTACGCACCCTCCCATAAACCAACTTTCACAGGGAACCAATCACTTTCCTCTCTTCCTACTCGTACACATGCCTTACATCCTTGATAAAAACTTTTCCACAACACATACTCTTAAAACCTTCCAGAAAGCATCTCTATCCACCCTATCATATGCCTTCTCCAGATCCATAAATGCTACATACAAATCCATCTATTTTTCTAAGTATTTCTCACATACATTCTTCAATGCAAACACCTGATCCACACATCCTCTATCATTTCCAAAACCACACTGCTCTTCCCCAATTTGATGCTCTGTACATGCCTTGACCCTCTCATTCAATACCCTCCATATAATTTCCCGGGAATACTCAACAAATTCATACCTCTGTAATTTGAAAACTCACCTTTATCCACTTTGGCTTTGTACAATTGCACTATGCATGCATTCCACCAATCCTTAGGCACTTCACCATGATCCATACATGCATTGAATATCCTTACCAACCATTCAACAACATAGTCACCCCTTTTTTAATGAATTCCACTGCAATACCATCCAAACTCGCTGCCTTTCATCTTCCTCAAAGCTTTCACTACCTCTTCTCTGTTCACTAAAACATTCTCCCTGACCCTCTCACTTTGCGCACCACTCCGACCAAAACACCCTATATCTGGAACTCTATAATCAAACACATTTAACAACCCTTCAAAATCCTCACTCCACCTCCTCACTTCATCACTAATTGTTATTACCTTTCCATTTGCCCTCTTCACCGATGTTCCCATTTGTTCCCTTGACTTGTGCACTTTATTAACCTCCTTCCAAAACATCTTTTTATTCTCCCTAAAATTTACACTACTTCCCTGCAAAAATTGTCAAAACACGTCTCTCTTCTCTTTCACTAACATTCTTACCTCTTCATCGTACCACTCACTACCCTCTCTAATCTGCCCACCTTCCACCTTTCTCATGCCACATGCATCTTTTGCACAAGCCATCACTGCTTCCCTAAATATGTCCCATTCCTCCCCCACTCCCCTTAAACATATATATATATGAATATATACATACATTTCTTTTTTTCTTTCAAACTATTAGCCATTTCCCGCGTTAGCGAGGTAGCGTTAAGAACAGAGAACTGGGCCTTTGGGGAATATCCTCACCTGGCCCCCTTCTCTGCTCCTTCTTTTGGAAAAAAAAAAAAAAAATAAATAAATAAATAAAGTTAATTGGAACGATGTGGTATACCGGGGTCAACATACTGTCAATGGATTCAACCAGGGCATGTCAAGCGTCGGGGGCAAACCATGGAAAGCCCAATGGAGCCTGGACGTGGAAAGGGAGCCGCAGTTTCGGTGCATTACACATGAGAGTTAGAGTGTAGACGAATGTATATATATATATTCCTATGAGTCCACGGGGAATATGAAACACGAAAAGTTCCCAAGTGCACTTTCGTGTAATAATCACATCATCAGGGGAGACACAAGAGAGAAATATAACAGTCAGTTGATATACATCAAAGAAACAAACCTAGGACACCATTTGGTAAACATGTGATTGTCCAAAACATACAACAAGCGTTCATAAACTTATCATTTTAAAAATCTTATCAACAATAAAGTTATCTAATTTGTATAGACCATCACTAATATTAAGATTATAATTCTTCGTGTATTTGAATATAGAAGATTCAATGATATTTCTCTTGGTAATAGAGGTGTAGTTGGGAACTTTTCGTGTTTCATTTTCCCCGTGGACTCATAGGAATATCTTGATCACGTGCAAAATTGTGATCCTTTCCAATATATATATATATATATATATATATATATATATATATATATATATATATATATATATATATATATATATATATATTTTTTTTGCTTTGTCGCTGTCTCCCGCGTTTGCAAGGTAGCGTAAGGAAACAGATGAAAGAAATGGCCCAACCCACCCCCATACACATGTATATACATACGTCCACACACGCAACTATACATACCTACACAGCTTTCCATGGTTTACCCCAGACGCTTCACATGCCACGATTCAATCCACTGACAGCACGTCAACCCCGGTATACCACATCGCTCCAATTCACTCTATTCCTTGCCCTCCTTTCACCCTCCTGCATGTTCAGGCCCCGATCACACAAAATCTTTTTCACTCCATCTTTCCACCTCCAATTTGGTCTCCCTCTTCTCCTCGTTCCCTCCACCTCCGACACATATATCCTCTTGGTCAATCTTTCCTCACTCATTCTCTCCATGTGCCCAAACCATTTCAAAACACCCTCTTCTGCTCTCTCAACCACGCTCTTTTTATTTCCACACATCTCTCTTACCCTTACATTACTTACTCGATCAAACCACCTAACACCACACATTGTCCTCAAACATCTCATTTCCAGCACATCCATCCTCCTGCGCACAACTCTATCCATAGCCCACGCCTCGCAACCATACAACATTGTTGGAACCACTATTCCTTCAAACATACCCATTTTTGCTTTCCGAGATAATGTTCTCGACTTCCACACATTCTTCAAGGCTCCCAGGATTTTCGCCCCCTCCCCCACCCTATGATCCACTTCCGCTTCCATGGTTCCATCCGCTGCCAGATCCACTCCCAGATATCTAAAACACTTCACTTCCTCCAGTTTTTCTCCATTCAAACTCACCTCCCAATTGACTTGACCCTCAACCCTACTGTACCTAATAACCTTGCTCTTATTCACATTTACTCTTAACTTTCTTCTTTCACACACTTTACCAAACTCAGTCACCAGCTTCTGCAGTTTCTCACATGAATCAGCCACCAGCGCTGTATCATCAGCGAACAACAACTGACTCACTTCCCAAGCTCTCTCATCCCCAACAGACTTCATACTTGCCCCTCTTTCCAAAACTCTTGCATTCACCTCCCTAACAACCCCATCCATAAACAAATTAAACAACCATGGAGACATCACACACCCCTGCCGCAAACCTACATTCACTGAGAACCAATCACTTTCCTCTCTTCCTACACGTACACATGCCTTACATCCTCGATAAAAACTTTTCACTGCTTCTAACAACTTGCCTCTCACACCATATATTCTTAATACCTTCCACAGAGCATCTCTATCAACTCTATCATATGCCTTCTCCAGATCCATAAATGCTACATACAAATCCATTTGCTTTTCTAAGTATTTCTCACATACAGGTGAAGATTTGTAGAGGTTTTCAGAAAAGAAGAGAGAATGTTGGGGTGAAAAGAGTGGTGAGAGTAAGTGAGCTTGGCAAGGAGACTTGTGTGAGGAAGTACCAGGAGAGACTGAGTACAGAATGGAAGAAGGTGAGAACAAAGGACATTAGGGGAGTGGGGGAGGAATGGGATGTATTTAGGGAATCACTGATGGCTTGCGCAAAAGATGCTTGTGGCATGAGAAGCGTGGGAGGTGGGCAGATTAGAAAGGGTAGCGAGAGGTGGGATGAAGAAGTAAGATTATTAGTGAAAGAGAAGAGAGAGGCACTTGGAAGATTTTTGCAGGGAAATAATGCAAATGACTGGGAGATGTATAAAAGAAAGAGGCAGGAGGTCAAGAGAAAGGTGCAAGAGGTGAAAAACAGGGCAAATGAGAGATGGGGTGAGAGAGTATCATTAAATTTTAGGGAGAATAAAAAGATGTTTTGGAAGAAGGTAAATAAAGTGCGTAAGACAAGGGAACAAATGGGAAATTCAGTGAAGGGGAATAATGGGGAGGTGATAACAAGTAGTGGTGATGTGAGAAGGAGATGGAATGAGTATTTTGAAAGTTTGTTTAATGTGTTTGATGATAGAGTGGCAGATATAGGGTGTTTTGGTCGAGTTGGTCTCCAAAGTGAGAGGGTTAGGGAGAATGATTTTGTGAACAGAGAAGAGGTAGTAAAAGCTTTGCAGAAGATGAAACCCGGCAAGGCAACGGGATTGGATGGTATTGCAGTGGAATTTATTAAAAAAGGGGGTGACTGTTGATTGGTTGGTAAGGTTATTTAATGTACGTATGACTCATGGTAAGGTGCCCGAGGATTGGCGGAATACTTGCATAGTGCCATTGTACAAAGGCAAAGGGGATAAAAGTGAGTGCTCAAATTACAGAGGTATAAGTCTGTTGAGTATTCCTGGGAAATTATATGGGAGGGTATTGATTGAGAGGGTGAAGGCATGTACAAAGCATCAGATTGGGGAAGAGCAGTGTGGTTTCAGAAGTGGTAGAGGATGTGTGGATCAGCAGTTTGCTTTGAAGAATGTATGTGAGAAATACTTAGAAAAGCAAATGGATTTGTATGTAGCATTTATGGATATGGAGAAGGCATATGATAGAGTTGATAGAGATGCTCTGTGGAAGGTATTAAGAATATACGGTGTGGGAAGCAAGTTGTTAGAAGCAGTGAAAAGTTTTGTCGAGGATGTAAGGCATGTGTACATGTAGGAAGAGAGGAAAGTGATTGGTTCTCAGTGAATGTAGATTTGCGGCAGGGGTGTGTGATGTCTCCATGGTTGTTTACTTTGTTTATGGATGGGGTTGTTAGGGAGGTATATGCAAGAGTTTTGGAAAGGGGGGAAGTAGGCAGGCTGTTGTGGATGAGAGAGCTTGGGAAGTGAGTCAGTTGTTGTTCGCTGATGATACAGCGCTGGTGGCTGATTCATGTGAGAAACTGCAGAAGCTGGTGACTAAGTTTGGTAAAGTGTGTTACAGATGAAAGCTGAGAGTAAATGTGAATAAGAGCAAGGTTATTAGGTACAGTAGGGTTGAGGGACAAGTCAATTGGGAGGTAAGTTTGAATGGAGAGAGACTGGAGGAAGTGAAGTGTTTTAGATATCTGGGAGTGGATTTGGCAGCGGATGGAACCATGGAAGCAGAAGTGAATCATCAGATGGGGGAGGGTGGCGAAAATTCTGGGAGCCTTGAAGAATGTGTGGAAGTCTAGAACATTATCTCGGAAAGCAAAATGAGTATGTTTGAAGGAATAGTGGTTCCAACAATGTTATATGGTTGCGATGCTTGGGCTATAGATAGAGTTGTGCGTAGGAGGGTGGATGTGCTGGAAATAAGATGTTTAAGGACAATATGTGGTGTGAGGTGGTTTCATCAAGTAAGTAATAATAGGATAAGAGAGATGTGTGGTAACAAAAAGAGTGTAGTTGAGAGAGCAGAAGGGGGTGTTTTGAAATGGTTTGGTCACATGGAGAGAATGAGTGAGGAGAGATTGACCAACAGGATATATATGTCAGAGGTGGAGGGAACGAGGAGAAGTGGGAGACCAAATTGGAGGTGGAAAGATGGAGTGAAAAAGATTTTGAGTGATCGGGGCCTCAACATGCAGGAGGGTGAAAGGCGTGCAAGGAATAGAGTGAATTGGAACGATGTGGTACACCGGGGTCGATGTGCTGTCAATGGATTGAACCAGGGCATGTGAAGCGTTGTGTGGGGCCTGGATGTGGAAAGGGAGCTGTGGTTTCGGTGCATTATTACATGACAGCTAGAGACTGAGTGTGAACGAATGGGGCCTTTGTTGTCTTTTCCTAGCGCTACCTTGCACACATGAGGGGGGGTGGGGGTTGTTATTTTCTGTGTGGCGAGGTGGCAATGGGAATGAATAAAGACAGACAGTATGAATTATGTACATGTGTATATATGTATATGTCTGTGTGTGTATATATATATATATATATGTATACGTTGAGATGTATAGGTATGTATATTTGTGTGTGTGGACATGTATTTATACACATGTGTATGTGGGTGGGTTGGGCCATTCTTTCGTCTGTTTCCTTGCGCTACCTCGCTAACGCGGGAAACAGCGACAAAGCAAGATAAATAAATAAATAAATAATATATATATATATATATACACAAAGGGAAAGGGAATAAAGGTGAGTGCTCAAATTACAGAGGTATAAGTTTGTTGAGTATTCCTGGGAAATTATATTGGAGGGTATTGATTGAGAGGGTAAAGGCATGTACAGAGCATCAGATTGGGGACAAGCAGTGTGGTTTCAGAAGTGGTAGAGGTTGTGTGGATCAGGTGTTTGCTTTGTAGTATGTGTGAGAAATACTTAGAAAAGTAAATGGATTTGTATGTAGCATTTATGGATCTGGAGAAGGCATATGACAGAGTTGATAGAGATGCTCTGTGGAAGGTATTAATAACATATAGTGTGGGAGGTAAGTTGTTGAAAGTAATGAAAAAATTTTATCGAGGATGTAAGGCATGTGTATGACTAGGAAGAGAGGAAAGTGATTGGTTCTTAACAAATGTCAGTTTGCGGCAGGGGCGCGTGATGTCTCCATGGTTGTTTGATATGTTTATGGAGGGGTTGTTCTGGAGGTAAATGCAAGAGTTTAGTAGAGAGGGGCAAGTATGCAGTCCTTTCTGGATGAGAGGGCTTGAGAAGTGAGTCAGTTGTTCTTCACTGATGAAACAGCGCTGGTGGCTGATTCGGGTGAGAAACTGCAGAAGCTGGTGACTGAGTTTGGTAAAATGTGTGAATGAAGAAAGCAGGGAGTAAATGTGAATATGAGGAAGGTTATTAGCTACAGTAGGGTTGAGGGACAAGTGAATTGGGAGGTACGTTTGAATGGAGAAAAACTGGAGGAAGTGAAGTGTTTTAGATATCTGAGAGTGGATTTGGCAATGGATGGAACCATGGAAGCGGAAGTGAGTCATAGGGTGGGGGAGGGGGGAAAAGTTCTTGGAGCGTTGAAGAATGAGTGGAAGGCGAGAACGTTACTCAAAAAGCAAAAATGGGTATGTTTGAAGAAATAGTGGTTCCGACAATGTAATATGGTTGTGAGGCATGGGCTATAGATAGAGTTGTGCAGAGGAGGGTGCATGTGCAGGGAAATGAGATGTTTGAGGACAATATGTGGTGTGAGGTGGTTTGCTCGAGTAAGTAATAGAAGGGTAAGAGAGATGTGTGGTAATAAAAAGAGTGTGGTTGAGAGAGCAGAAAAGGGTGTTTTGAAATGGTTTGGTCACATGGAGAGAATGAGTGAGAGAAGATTGACAAAGTGGATATATGTATCAAAGGAGGAGGGAACGAGGAGAACTGGCAGACCAAATTGGAGGTGGAAAGATGGAGTGAAAAAGATTTTGAGTGATTGGGGCCTGAACATGCAGGAGGGTGAAAGGCGTGTGAGGAATAGAGTGAATTGGAACGATGTGGTATACCGGGGTCGACGTGCTGTCATTGGATTGAACCAGGGCATGTGAAGCGTCTGGGGTAAACCATGGAAAGTTTTGTAGGGCCTGGATGTGGAAAGGGAGCTGTGGTTTCTGTGCATTATACATGATAACTCGAGACTGAGTGTAAACGAATGTGGCCTTTGTTGTCTTTTCCTAGTGCTACTTCGCGCACATGCTAGGGGAGGGGGTTGTCATTTCATGTGTGGCGGGGTGCTGACAGGAATGAATAAGGGCAGACAGTATGAATTATGTGTATATATGTCTGTGTATATATATATGTATAGGTTGAGATGTATAGGTATGTATATGTGCGTGTGTGAACCTGTCTAAATGTGTGTGGATGAAACCAAGATGAGAAAAAAGGAGAGATATGTAGTATGTTTGAGGAAAGGAACCTGGATGTTTTGGCTCTGAGTGAAACAAAGGTCAAGGGTAAAGGGGAAGAGTGGTTTGGGAATGTTTTGGGAGTAAAGTCAGGGGTTAATGAGAGGACAAGAGCAAGGGAAGGAGTAGCACTACTCCTGAAACAGGAGTTGTGGGAGTATGTGATAGAGTGTAAGAAAGTAAATTCTACATTGATATGGGTAAAACTGAAAGTTGATGGAGAGAGATGGGTGATTATTGGTGCATATGCATCTGGGCATGAGAAGAAAGATCATGAGAGGCAAGTGTTTTGGGAGCAGCTGAATGAGTGTGTTAGTGGTTTTGATGCACAATACCGCGTTATAGTGATGGGTGATTTGAATGCAAAGGTGAGTATTGTGGCAGTTGAGGGAATAATTGGTATACATGGGGTGTTCAGTGTTGTAAATGGAAATGGTGAAGAGCTTGTAGATTTATGTGCTGAAAAAGGACTGGTGATTGGGAATACCTGATTTAAAAAGTGAGATATACATAAGTATACGTATGTAAGTAGGAGAGATGGCCAGAGAGTGTTATTGGATTACGTGGTAATTGATAGGCGCGTGAAAGAAAGACTTTTGGATGTAAATAAGCTGAGAGATGCAACTGAAGGGATGAAAGAGAGACTTTTGGATGTAAATGTGCTGAGAGGTGCAAAGTGGAGGGATGTCTGATCATTATCTTGTGGAGGCAAAGGTGAAGATTTGTAGAGGTTTTCAGTAAAGAAGAGAGAATGTTGGGGTGAAGAGAGTGGTGAGAGTAAGGGAGCTTGGGAAGGAGACTTGTGTGAGGAAGTACCAGGAGAGACTGAGTACAGAATGGAAAAAGATGAGAACAAAGGAGGTAAGGGGAGTAGGGGAGGAATGGGATGTATTTAGGGAAGCAGTGATGGCTTGCGCAAAAGATGCTTGTGGCATGAGAAGTGTGGGAGGTGGGTTGATTAGAAAGGGTAGTGAGTGGTGGGATGAAGAAGTAAGATTATTAGTGAAAGAGAAGAGTGAGGCATTTGGACGATTTTTGCAGGGAAAAAATGGAAACGAGTGGGAGACATAAAAGAAAGAGGCAGGAGGTCAAGAGAAAGGTGCTAGAGGTGAAAAAGAGGGCAAATGAGAGTTGGGGTGAGAGAGTATCATTAAATTTTAGGGAGAATAAAAAGATGTTTTGGAAGGAGGTAAATAAAGTGCGTAAGACAAGGGAACAAATGGGAACTTCAGTGAAGGGGGTTAATGGGGAGGTGATGACAAGTAATGGTGATGTGAGAAGGAGATGGAGTGAGTATTTTGAAGGTTTGTTGAATGTGCTTGATGATAGAGTGGCAGATATAGGGTGTTTTGGTCGAGGTGGTGTGCAAAGTGAGAGGGTTAGGGAAAATGATTTGGTAAACAAAGAAGAGGTAGTAAAAGCTTTGCGGAAGATGAAAGCCGGCAAGGCACCAGGTTTGGATGGTATTGCAGTGGAATTTATTAAAAAAGGGGGTGACTGTATTATTGACTGGTTGGTAAGGTTATTTAATGTATGTATGATTCATGGTGAGGTGCCTGAGGATTGGCGGAATGCGTGCATAGTGCCATTGTACAAAGGCAAAGGGGATAAGAGTGAGTGCTCAAATTACAGAGGTATAAGTTTGTTGAGTATTCCTGGTGAATTATATGGGAGGGTATTGATTGAGAGAGTGAAGGCATGTACAGAGCATCAGATTGGTGAAGAGCAGTGTGGTTTCAGAAGTGGTAGAGGATGTGTGGATCAGGTGTTTGCTTTGAAGAATGTATGTGAGAAATACTTAGAAAAGCAAATGGATTTGTATGTAGCATTTCTGGATCTGGAGAAGGCATATGATAAGAGTTGATAGAGATGCTCTGTGGAAGGTATTAAGAATATATCGTGTGGGAGGCAAGTTGTTAGAAACAGTGAAAAGTTTTTATCGAGGATGTAAGGCATGTGTACGTGTAGGAAGAGAGGAAAGTGATTGGTTCTCAGCGAATGTAGGTTTGCGGCAGGGGTGTGTGATGTCTCCATGGTTGTTTAATTTGTTTATGGATGGGGTATTTAGGGAGGTGAATGCAAGAGTTTTGGAAAGAGGGGCAAGTATGCAGTCTGTTGTGGATGAGAGAGCTTGGGAAGTAAGCCAGTTGTTGTTCGCTGATGATACAGTGCTGGTGGCTGATTCATGTGAGAAACTGCAGAAGCTGGTGACTGAGTTTGGTAAAGTGTGTGAATGAAGAAAGCTGAGAGTAAATGTGAATATGAACAATTTTATTAGGTACAGTAGGGTTGAGGGAGAAGTCAAATGGGAGGTAAGTTTGAATGGAGAAAAACTGGAGGAAGTGAAGTGTTTTAGATATCTGGGAGTGGATTTGGCAGCAGATGGAACCATGGAACTGGAAGCGAGTCACAGGGTGGGGGAGGGGGTGAAAGTTCTGGGAGCACAGAAAAATGTGTGGGAGAGAACATTGTCTTGGAAAGCAAAAATGGGTATGTTTGAAGGAATAGTGGTTCCAACAATGCTATATGGTTGCGAGGCATGGGCAATAGATAAAGGAGTGTGGAGGATGGTGGATGTGTTGGAAATGAGATGTTTGAGGACAATATGAGGTGTGAGGTGGTTTGATCAAGTAAATAATGAAAGTAAGAAAGATGTGTGGTAATAAAAAGCATGGTTGAGAGAGTAGAAGAGGGTGTTTTGAAATGGTTTGGTCACATGGAGAGAATGAGAGGAAAGATTGACAAAGATGATATATGCATCAGAGGTGGAGGGAATGAGGAGAAGTGGGAGACCAAATTGGAGGTAGAAAGATGGAGTGAAAAAGATTTTGAGTGATTGGGACCTAAACATGCAGGAGGGTGAAAGGCGTGTGAGGAATAGAGTGAATTGGAACAATGTGGTACACCGGGGTCGACATGCTGTCAATGGATTGAACCAGGGCATGTGAAGTGTCTGGGGTAAACCATGGAAAGTTTTGTGAGGCCTAGATTTGGAAAGGGAGCTGTGGTTTCAGTGCATTATACATGACATCTAGAGTCTGAGTGTGAACGAATGTGGCCTTTGTTATCTTTTCGTAGCACTACCTCGCATTCGGGGGTGTGTGTGTGTGTGTGTGTATGTGTGTGTGTGTGTGTGTGTGTGTGTGTGTGTGTTTGTTTGTCATTTCATGTGTGGCGGGGTGGCGACAGGAATGAATGAAGGCAGTATGAAATATGTACATGTGTATGTATGTATATGTCTATGTATGTATATATATGTATACTTTGAAATGTATAGGTATGTATATGTGCGTGTGTGGACGTGTAAGTATATACATGTGTATGTGGATGGGTTAGGCCATTCTTTCGTCTGTTTCCTTGTGCTACCTCGCTAATGCGGGAGACAGCGACAAAGTATAATAAACATAAAATAGATATATTAAGAATAATTCCCACGCATTCACCGCGTGTCATAGCAGGCAACTAAAGGGGACAGGAGCCGGAGGCTAGAAACCCTCCCCTCCTTGTATTTTAATTTATCCCTGAGGATAGTGGAGAAGCAGAAGTCACGTGGGGATGCTTATCCTCCTCGAAGGCTCAGATTGGGGTGTCTAAATGTGTGTGGATATAACCAAGATGAGAAAAAAGGAGAGAGAGGTAGAATGTTTGAGGAAAGAGACCTGGATGTTTTGGCTCTGAGTGAAACAAAGGTCAAGGGTAAAGGGGAAGAGTGGCTTGGGAATGTTTTGGGAGTAAAGTCAGAGGTTGGTGAGAGGAGTAGAGCAAAGGAAGGAGTAGCACTACTCCTGAAACAGGAGTAGTGGGAGTATGTGATAGAGTGTAAGAAAGTAAACTCTAGATTGATATGGGTAAAACTGAAAGTGGATGGAGAGAGATGGGTGATTATTGGTGCCTACGCACCTGGGCATGAGAAGTAAGATCATGAGGGGCAAATGCTTTGGGAGTAACTGAGTAAGTGTGCTAGCAGTTTTGATGCACAAGACCATGTTATAGTAATGGGCGATTTGAATGCAAAGGTGAGTAATGTGGCAGTTGAGGGAAAAATTGGAGTACATGGGGTGTTCAGTGTTGTAAATGGAAATGGAGAAGAGCTTGTAGATTTGTGGAGAGGAGAAAAAGAGGGCAAATGAGTTGGGGTGAGAGAGCATCATTAAATTTCATGGAGAATAAAAATTGTTTTGGAAGGAGGTAAATAAAGAGCATAAGACAAGGGAACAAATGGGAACATTGGTGAAGGGGGGTATTGGGAAGGTGATAACAAGTAGTGGTGATGTGAGAAGGAGATGGAGTGAGTATTTTGAATGTTTGTTTAATGTGTTAGATGATAGAGTGGCAGATATTGGGCGTTTTGGTCAAGGTGGTGTGTGAAGTAAGAGGGTCTGGGAGAATGATTTGGTAAACAGAGAAGAGGTAGTAAAAGCTTTGAACTAGATGAAAGCCGACAAGGCAGTGGGTTTGGATGGTATTGCAGTGGAATTTATTAAAAAATTGGGTGACTGTGTTGTGGACTGGTTGGTGAGGATATTCAATGTATGTATGGCTCATGGTGAAGTGCCTGAGGATTGGCAGAATACATGCATAGTGCCATTGTACAAAGGCAAAGGGGATAAGAGTGAGTGCTCAAATAACAGAGGTATAAGTTTGTTGAGTATTCCTGGGAAATTATATGGGAGGGTATTGGTAGAGAGGGTGAAGGCATGTACAGAGCATAGGACTGGGGAAGTGCAGTGTGGTTTCAGAAGTGGTAGAGGATGTGTGGATCAGTTGTTTGCTTTGAAGAATGTATGTGAGAAATACTTAGAAAAGCAAATGGATTTGTATGTAGCATTTATGGATCTGGAGAAGGTATATGACAGAGTCGATACAAATTCTTTGTGGAAGGTATTAAGAATATATGGTGGGGGAGGTAAGTTGTCAGAAGCAGTGAAAAGTTTTTATCGAGGATGTAAGGCATGTGTATGAGTAAAAAGGGAGGAAAGTGACTGGTTCTCAATGACTGCCGGTTTGCGGCAGGGGTGCGTGATGTCTCCATGGTTGTTTAATATGTTTATGCAGGGGGTTGTTAGGGAAGTGAATGCAAGAGTTTTGGAGAGAGGGGCAAATATGCACTCTGTTGTGGATGAGAGGGCTTGGGAAGTGAGTCAGTTGTTGTTCGCTGATGATACAGCACTGGTGGCTGATTCGGGTGAGAAACTGCAGAAGCTGGTGACTGAGTTTGGTAAAGTGTGAAAGAAGAAAGGTGAGAGAAATGTGAATAAGAGCAAGATTATTACGTACAGTAGGGTTGAGGGACAAGTCAATTGGGAGGTAAGTTTGAACGGAGAAAAACTGGAGAAAGTGAAGTGTTTTAGATATATGGGAGTGGATTTGGTAGGGGATGGAACCATGGAAGTGGAAGTGAGTCACAGGGTGAGGGAGGGGGCAAAAGTTCTGGGAATGTTGAAAAATATGTGGAAGGCGAGAACATTATCTCAGAAAACAAAAATAGGTATGTTTGAAGGAATAGTAGTTCCAACAATATCATATGGTTGCGAGGCATGAGCTATAGATAAGGGTTGTGCAGAGGAAGGTGGATGTGCTGGAAATGAGATGTTTGAGGATAATATGTGGTGTGAGGTGGTTTGACAGAGTAAGTAATGAAAGGGTAAGAGAGATGTGTGGTAATAAAAAGAACGTGGTTGAGAGAGCAGAAGAGGGTGTTTTGAAATGGTTTGGTCACATGGAGAGAATGAGTGAGGAAAGATTGACAAAGAGGATATATGTGTCAGAGGTGGAGGGAATGAGGAGAAGTGGGAGACCAAATTGGAGGTGGAAAGATGTAGTGAAAAAGATTTTGAGCGATCGGGGCCTAAGCATGCAGGAGGGTGAAAGGCGTACAAGGAATAGAGTGAATTGGAACGATGTGGTATACCGGGGTTGACATGCAGTCAATGGATTGAACCCAGTCACCTGCTTCTGCAGTTTCTCACCCAAATCAGCCACCAGAGCTGTATCATCAAAGAACAACAACTGACTCACTTCCCAAGCCCTCTTATATACAACAGAATGCATACTTGCCCTTCTCTCCCAAAAACTCTTGCATTACTCCCTAACAAACACCATCCCATAATAAATCAAACAGGAGAAGAAGGTATTAGTGCCGCAATATTGACATTCACCGAGAGCCAATCACTTTCCATCTTCCTCCTCGTACACATGCCTTACATCTCGATAAAAACCAATCACTGCTTCTAGCAACTTACCTCCCACACCATATACTCTTAATACCTTCCATACAGCATCTCTATCAACTCTTTCTTATGCCTCTCCAGATCAATGAAGTGCTAATACAAATCCTTTGTTTTTCTAAGTATTTATCAATAAGGTTAGGGGGGGGAAAAAAAGGGGGGGGGGGGGGGGGGGTTTTTTTTTTTAAAAAAAAGGGGGGAAAAAAAAAAAAATTTTTTTTTTGGAAAAGGGGGAAAAATTTTTAAAAAAAATTTTTTTTGGGGGGGGTTTGGGGGGGGGGGGGGGGGGGGGGGAAAATTTTTTGGGGGGGGGGGGTGGGGGTTTGGGGGGGAAAAGGGGGTTTGGGGGGGGGGGGTTGGGGAAAAAAAAGGGGAAAGGGAAAAAAGGTTTGGGGGGGGGGGGGGGTTTTTTTTGGGGGGGGGGGGGGGGTTTTTTTTTTTTTGTGGGGGGGGTTGGGGGGGGGGTTTTTTGGGGGGGAGGGGGGGGGGGTTTTTTCCGGGGAAAGGGGGGCCTTTGGGGGGGGGTGGGGTTGGGGGGAAAAAAAAAAAAGGGGAAAAAGGGGGGGGGTTTTTTAAAATTTGGGGGGGTTTGGGGGGGAAGGGGGGGGGGGGGGGTTTTTGGGGGGGTTTTTTTTGGGGTGTTGGGGGTTTTTTTTTTTTTTAAAATTTTTTTTTTTTAAAAGAAATTTTTTTTTTTTCTTTAAAATCTTTTTAAAAACTTTTTTTTAAAAAATTTTTTTTGGGTTTTTTTGGGTTTCAGTGTTGTAAATGGAAATGGAGAAGAGCTTGTAGATTTGTGTGCTGAAAAAGGACTGGTGATTGGGAATACCTGGTTTAAAAATAGAGATATACATAAGTATATGTATGTAATTAAGAGAGATGGCCAGAGAGCGTTATTCGATAATGTGTTAATTGACAGGCATGCGAAAGACAGACTTTTGGATGTTAATGTGCTGAGAGGGGCAACTGGAGAATGTTGGGGTGAAGAGAGTGGTGAGAGTAAGTGAGCTTGGGAAGGAAAATTTTGTGAGGAAGTACCAGGAGAGATTGAGTGCAGAATGGAAAAAGGTGAGAGCAAAGGATGTAAGGGGAGTGGGGGAGGAATGGGATGCATTTGGGGAAGCAGTGATGGCGTGCGCAAGAGATGCTTGTGGCATGAGAAGCATGGGAGGTGGGCAGATTAGAAAGGGTAGTGAGTGGTGGGATGAAGAAGTAAGATTATTAGTGAAAGAGAAGAGAGAGGCATTTATATGGGTTTTGTAGGGAAATAGCGCAAATGAATGGGAAATGTATAAAAGGAAGAGGCAGGAGGTGAAGAGAAAGGTGCAAGAGGAGAAAAAGAGGGCAAATGAGTTGGGGTGAGAGAGCATCATTAAATTTCATGGAGAATAAAAAGATGTTTTGGAAGGAGGTAAATAAAGAGCATAAGACAAGGGAACAAATGGGAACATTGGTGAAGGTGGGTATTGGGAAGGTGATAACAAGTAGTGGTGATGTGAGAAGGAGATGGAGTGAGTATTTTGAATGTTTGTTTAATGTGTTAGATGATAGAGTGGCAGATATTGGGCGTTTTGGTCGAGGTGGTGTGTGAAGTAAGAGGGTCTGGGAGAATGATTTGGTAAACAGAGAAGAGGTAGTAAAAGCTTTGAACTAGATGAAAGCCGACAAGGCAGTGTGGGTTTGGATGGTATTGCAGTGGAATTTATTAAAAAATTGGGTGACTGTGTTGTGGACTGGTTGGTGAGGATATTCAATGTATGTATGGCTCATGGTGAAGTGCCTGAGGATTGGCAGAATGCATGCATAGTGCCATTGTACAAAGGCAAAGGGGATAAGAGTGAGTGCTCAAATTACAGAGGTATAAGTTTGTTGAGTATTCCTGGGAAATTATATGGGAGGGTATTGATAGAGAGGGTGAAGGCATGTACAGAGCATAGGACTGGGGAAGTGCAGTGTGGTTTCAGAAGTGGTAGAGGATGTGTGGATCAGTTGTTTGCTTTGAAGAATGTATGTGAGAAATACTTAGAAAAGGAAATGGATTTGTATGTAGCATTTATGGATCTGGAGAAGGTATATGATAGAGTCGATACAAATTCTTTGTGGAAGGTATTAAGAATATATGGTGGGGGAGGTAAGTTGTCAGAAGCAGTGAAAAGTTTTTATCGAGGATGTAAGGCATGTGTATGAGTAAAAAGGGAGGAAAGTGAATGGTTCTCAATGACTGCCGGTTTGCGGCAGGGGTGCGTGATGTCTCCATGGTTGTTTAATATGTTTATGCAGGGGGTTGTTAGGGAAGTGAATGCAAGAGTTTTGGAGAGAGGGGCAAATATGCACTCTGTTGTGGATGAGAGGGCTTGGGAAGTGAGTCAGTTGTTGTTCGCTGATGATACAGCACTGGTGGCTGATTCGGGTGAGAAACTGCAGAAGCTGGTGATTGAGTTTGGTAAAGTGTGAAAGAAGAAAGGTGAGAGAAATGTGAATAAGAGCAAGATTATTACGTACAGTAGGGTTGAGGGACAAGTCAATTGGGAGGTAAGTTTGAACGGAGAAAAACTGGAGGAAGTGAAGTGTTTTAGATATATGGGAGGGGATTTGGTAGGGGATGGAACCATGGAAGTGGAAGTGAGTCACAGGGTGAGGGAGGGGGCAAAAGTTCTGGGAATGTTGAAAAATATGTGGAAGGCGAGAACATTATCTCAGAAAACAAAAATAGGTATGTTTGAAGGAATAGTAGTTCCAACAATATCATATGGTTGCGAGGCGTGAGCTATAGATAAGGGTTGTGCAGAGGAAGGTGGATGTGCTGGAAATGAGATGTTTGAGGATAATATGTGGTGTGAGGTGGTTTGACAGAGTAAGTAATGAAAGGGTAAGAGAGATGTGTGGTAATAAAAAGAACGTGGTTGAGAGAGCAGAAGAGGGTGTTTTGAAATGGTTTGGTCACATGGAGAGAATGAGTGAGGAAAGATTGACAAAGAGGATATATGTGTCAGAGGTGGAGGGAATGAGGAGAAGTGGGAGACCAAATTGGAGGTGGAAAGATGTAGTGAAAAAGATTTTGAGCGATCGGGGCCTGAGCATGCAGGAGGGTGAAAGGCGTACAAGGAATAGAGTGAATTGGAACGATGTGGTATACTGGGGTTGACATGCAGTCAATGGATTGAACCCAGTCACCAGCTTCTGCAGTTTCTCACCCAAATCAGCCACCAGAGCTGTATCATCAGAGAACAACAACTGACTCAGTTCCCAAGCCCTCTTATATACAACAGACTGCATACTTGCCCTTCTCTCCAAAACTCTTGCATTCACCTCCCTAACAACACCATCCATAAATAAATCAAACAGGAGAAGACAGGTATTATTGCCACAAATTGACATTCACCGAGAGCCAATCACTTTCCACTCTTCTTCCTCGTACACATGCCTTACATCCTCGATAAAAACCAATCACTGCTTCTAGCAACTTACCTCCCACACCATATACTCTTAATACCTTCCATACAGCATCTCTATCAACTCTATCTTATGCCTCCTCCAGATCAATGAATGCTACATACAAATCCATTTGTTTTTCTAAGTATTTCTCACATACATACAAACACCTGATACACACATCCTATACCACTTCTGAAACCACACTGCTCTTCCCTAATCTGATGCTCTGTCCATGCCTTCACCATCTCAATTAGTACCCTCCCATATAATTTCCCAGGAATACTCAGCAAACTTATACCTCTGTAATCTGAACACTCACCTTTATTCCCTTTGCCTTTGTACATTGGCAATATGCATTCATTCCACCAATCCTCAGGCACTTCAACATGAACCATATATACATTGAATACCCTCACCAACAAGTCCAGAACACAGTCATCCCCTTTTTTAATAAATTCCACTGCAATACCATCTAAACCTGCAGCCTTCCCGGTTTTAATCTTCCACAAAGCTTTCCTTACCACTTCTCTGTTTACCAAATCATTTTCCCTGACCCTCTCACTTCTCACACCACCTCGACCAAAACACCCTACATCTGCCACACTATCATCATACACATTCAATATACCTTCAAAATACTCACACCATCTCCCTCTCACTTCACCCATACTTGTTATTACCTCCCCATTTGCCCCCTTCACCGATGTTCCCATTTGTTCTTTTGTCTTACGCACTTAAAGTACCTCTTTCCAAAACATCTTTTTATTCTCTCCAAAATTTAATGATACTCTCTCATCCCAACTCTCATTTGCCCTGTTTTTCACCTCTTGCACATTTCTCTTGAACTCTTGCCTCTTTTATACATCTCCTAGTCATTTGCACTATTTCCCTGCAAATATCGTCCAATTGACTCTCTTCTTTTTCATTAATAATCTTACTTCTTCATTCCACCACTCTCTACCCTTTCTAATCTTCCCACCTCCCACTCATGCCACAAGCATCTTTTGCGCAAGCCATCACTGCTTCCATAAATACATCCCATTCCTCCCCCACTCCCTTAACGTAATTTGCTCTCACCTTTTTCCATTCTGCGCTCAATTTCTCCTGGTACCTCCTCACACAAGTATTCTTTCGAAGCTCACTTATTCTCACCACTCTCTTCACCCCAACATTCTCTATTTTTCTGAAAAACTCTACGCATCTTCACCTTTGCCTACACAACACACACACACACACATATATATATATATATTTTTTTTTTTTTTTTTGCTTTGTCGCTGTCTCCCGCATTTGCGAGGTAGCGCAAGGAAACAGACGAAAGAAATGGCCCAACCCACCCCCATACACATGTATATACATACGTCCACACACGCAAATATACATACCTACACAGCTTTCCATGGTTTACCCCAGACGCTTCACATGCCTTGATTCAATCCACTGACAGCACGTCAACCCCGGTATACCACATCGCTCCAATTCACTCTATTCCTTGCCCTCCTTTCACCCTCCTGCATGTTCAGGCCCCGATCACACAAAATCTTTTTCACTCCATCTTTCCACCTCCAATTTGGTCTCCCTCTTCTCCTCGTTCCCTCCACCTCCAACACATATATTCTCTTGGTCAATCTTTCCTCACTCATTCTCTCCATGTGCCCGAACCATTTCAAAACACCCTCTTCTGTTCTCTCAACCATACGCTTTTTATTTCCACACATCTCTCTCACCCTTACATTACTTACTCGATCAAACCACCTCACACCATGGGGTATACATGGGGTGTTCAGTGTTGTAAATGGAAATGGTGAAGAGCTTGTAGATTTATGTGCTGAAAAAGGACTGGTGATTGGGAATACGGGTTAAAAAGCGAGATATACATAAGTATACGTACGTAAGTAGGAGAGATGGCCAGAGAGCGTTATTGGATTATGTGTTATTGACAGGCGCACGAAAGAGACTTTTGGATGTTAATGTGCTGAGAGGTGCAACTGGAGGGATGTCTGATCATTATCTTGTGGAGGCAAAGGTGAAGATTTGTATGGCTTTTCAGAAAAGAAGAGTGAATGTTGGGGTGAAGAGGGTGGTAAGAGTAAGTGAACTTGGGAAGGAGACTTGAGTGAGGAAGTACCAGGAGAGACTGAGTACAGAATGGAAAAAGGTGAGAACAAAGGAAGTAAGGGGAGTGGGGGAGGAATGGGATGTATTTAGGGAAGCAGTGATTGCTTACGCAAAAGATGCTTGTGGCATGAGAAGCGTGGGAGGTGGGTTGATTAGAAAGGGTAGCGAGTGGTGGGAAGAAGTAAGATTATTAGTGAAAGAGAAGAGAGAAGTATTTGGACAATTTTTCCAGGGAAAAATGCAAATGAGTGGGAGGTGTATAAAAGAAAGAGACAGGAGGTCAAGAGAATGGTGCAAGAGATGAAAAAGAAGGCAAATGAGAGTTGGGGTGAGAGAGTATCATTAAATTTTAGGGAGAATAAAAAGATGTTCTGGAAGGAGGTAAATAAAGTGCCTAAGACAAGGGAGCAAATGGGAACCTCAGTGAAGGGGGCTAATGGGGAGGTGATAACAAGTAGTGGTGATTTGAGAAGGAGATGGAGTGAGTATTTTGAAGGTTTGTTGAATGTGTTTGATGATAGAGTGGCAGATATAGGGTGTTTTGGTCGAGGTGTTGTGCAAAGTGAGAGGGTTAGGGAAAATGATTTGGTAAACAGAGAAGAGGTAGTAAAAGCTTTGCGGAAGATGAAAGCTGGCAAGGCAGCAGGTTTGGATGGTATTGCAGTGGAATTTATTAAAAAAGGGGTGACTGTATTGTTGACTGGTTGGTAAGGTTATTTAATGTATGTATGATTCATGGTGAGGTGCCTGAGGATTGGCGAAATGCTTGCATAGTGCCATTGTACAAAGGCAAAGGGGATAAGAGCGAGTGCTCAAATTACAGAGGAATAAGTTTGTTGAGTATTCCTGGGAAATTATATGGGAGGATATTTATTGAGAGGGTGAAGGTATGTACAGACCATCAGATTGGGGAAGAGCAGTGTGGTTTCAGAAGTGGTAGAGGATGCGTGGATCAGGTGTTTGCTTTGAAGAATGTATGTGAGAAATACTTAGAAAAGGAAACGAATTTGTATGTATCATACATGGATCTGGAGAAGGCATATGATAGAGTTGATAGAGAGGCTCTGTGGAAGGTATTAAGAATATATGGTGTGGGAGGCAAGTTGTTAGAAGCAGTGAAAAGTTTTTATTGAGGATGTAAGGCATGTGTATGTGTAAGAAGAGAGGAAAGTGATTGGTTCTCAGTGAATGTAGGTTTGCGGCAGGGGTGAGTGATGTCTCCATGGTTGTTTAATTTGTTTATGGATGGGGTTGTTAGTGAGGTAAAAGCAAGAGTTTTGGAAAGAGGGGCAAGTATGAAGTCTGTTGGGGATGAGAGAGCTTGGGAAGTGAGTCAGTTGTTGTTCGCTGATGATACAGCGCTGGTGGCTGATTCATGTGAGAAACTGCAGAAGCTGGTGACTGAGTTTGGTAAAGTGTGTGAAAGAAGAAAGTTAAGAGTAAATGTGAATAAGAGCAAGGTTATTAGGTACAGTAGGGTTGAGGGTCAAGTCAATTGGGAGGTAAGTTTGAATGGAGAAAAACTGGAGGAAGTAAAGTGTTTTAGATATCTGGGAGTGGATCTGGCAGCAGATGGACCCATGGAAGCGGAAGTGAATCATCAGGTGGGGGAAGGGGCGAAAATCCTGGGAGCCTTGAAGAATGTCTGGAAGTCGAGAACATTATCTCCGAAAGCAAAAATGGGTATGTTTGAAGGAATAGTAGTTCCAACAATGTTGTATTGATGCGAGGCGTGGGCTATGGATAGAGTTGTGCGCAGGAGAGTGGATGTGCTGGAAATGAGATGTTTGAGGACAATGTGTGGTGTGAGGTGGTTTGATCGAGTAAGTAATGTAAGGGTAAGAGAGATGTGTGGAAATAAAAAGAGTGTGGTTGAGAGAGCAGAAGAGGGTGTTTTGAAATGGTTTGGGCACATGGAGAGAATGAGTGATGAAAGATTGACCAAGAGGATATATGTGTCGAAGGTGGAGGGAACGAGAAGTGGGAGACCAAATTGGAGGAGGAAAGATGGAGTGAAAAAGATTTTGAGTGATCGGGGCCTGAGCATACAGGAGAGTGAAAGGTGGGCAAGGAATACAGTGAATTGGATCGATGTGGTATACCGGGGTCGACGTGCTGTCAATGGATTGAATCAGGGCATGTGAAGCGTCTGAGGTAAACCATGAAAAGTTCTGTGGGGCCTGGATGTGGAAAGGGAGCTGTGGTTTCGGGCATTATTGCATGACAGCTAGAGACTGAGTGTGAACCAATGGGGCCTTTGTTGTCTTTTCCTAGCGCTACCTTGCACACATGAGGGGGGAGGGGGATGTTATTCCATGTGTGGCGAGGTGGCGATGGGAATGAATAAAGGCAGACAGTGTAAATTGTGTGCATGGGTATATATGTATGTGTCTGTGTGTGTATATATATATGTGTACATTGAGATGTATGGGTATGTATATTTGCGTGTGTGGACGTGCATGTATATACATGTGTAGGGGGGTGGGTTGGGCCATTTCTTTCATCTGTTTCCTTGCGCTACCTCGCAAATGCGGGAGATAGCGACAAATCAAAATAAAAATATTTTTTTTTTTTGCCGGTCTCCCGCGTTTGCGAGGTAGCGCAAGGAAACAGACGAAAGAAATGGCTCAACCCACCCACATACACATGTATATACCTACACGTCCCCACACGCAAATATACATACCTATATATCTCAATGTACACATATATATACACACAGACATATACATATATACACATGCACATAATTCATAGTCTGCTTTATTTATTCCCATCACCACCTCGCCACACATGGAATAACAACCCTCTTCCCCTCATACGTGCGAGGTATCGCTAGGAAAAGACAACAAAGGCCCCATTTGTTCACACTCAGTCTCTAGCTGTCATGTAATAATGCACCGAAACCACAGCTCCCTTTCCACATCCAGGCCCCACAGAACTTTCCATGGTTTACCCCAGACGCTTCACATGCCCTGGTTCACTCCATTGACAGCACGTCGACCCCGGTATACCACATCATTCCAATTCACTCTATTCCTTCCACTCCTTTCACCCTCCTGCATGTTCAGGCCCCGACCACTCAAAATCTTTTTCACTTCATCTTTCCACCTCCAATTTGGTCTCCCACTTCTCCTCGTTCCCTCCACCTCTGACACGTATATCCTCTTGGTCAATCTTTCCTCACTCATTCCCTCCATGTGACCAAACCATTTCAAACCACCCTCTTCTGCTCTCTCAACCATACTCTTTTTATTTCCACACATCTCTCTCACCCTTACATTACTTACTCGATGAAACCAACTCACGCCACATATTGTTCTCAAACATCTCATTTCCAGCACATCCACCCTCCTGCGCACAACTCTATCCATAGCCCACGCCTCGCAACCATACAACATTGCTGGAACCACTATTCCTTCAAACATACCCATTTTTGCTTTCGGAGATAATGTTCTCGACTTCCAAACATTCTTCAAGGCTCCCAGAATTTTCGACCCCTCCCCCACCCCATGATTCATTTCTGATTCCATGGTTCCATCCATTGCCAAATCCACTCCCAGATATCTAAAACACTTCACTTCCATCAGTTTTTCTCCATTCAAACTTAGCTCCTAGTTGACTTGACCCTCAACCCTACTGTACCTAATAACCTTGCTCTTATTCACATTTACTCTTAACTTTCTTCTTTCACACACTTTACCAAACTCAGTCACCAGCTTCTGCAGTTTCTCACACGAATCAGCCACCAGCACTGTATCATCAGCGAACAACAACTGACTCACTTCCCAAGCCCTCTCTCATCCACAACAGACTGCATACTTGCCCCTCTTTCCAAAACTCTTGCATTCACCTCCCTAACAACCCCATTCATAAACAAATTAAACAAACATGGAGACATCACACACCCCTGCTGCAAACCTACATTCACTGAGAACCAATCACTTTCCTCTCTTCCTACACATACACATGCCTTACATCCTCGATAAAAACTTTTCACTGCTTCTAACAACTTGCCTCTCACACCATATATTCTTAATACCTTCCACAGAGCATCTCTATCAACTCTATCATATGCCTTCTCCAGATCCATAAATGCTACATACAAATCCATTTGCCTTTCTAAGTATTTCTCACATACATTCTTCAAAGCAAACACCTGATCCACACATCCTCTCCCACTTCTGAAACCACACTGCTCTTCCCCAATCTGATGCTCTGTACATGCCTTCACCCTCTCAATCAATACCTTCCCATATAATTTACCAGGAATACTCAACAAACTTATACCTCTGTAATTTGAGCACTCACTCTTATCCCCTTTGCCTTTGTACAATGGCACTATGCAAGCATTCCGCCAATCCTCAGGCACCTCACCATGAATCATACATACATTAAATTACTTTACTAACCAGTCAACAACACAGTCACCCCCTTTTTTAATAAATTCCACTGAAATACCATCCAAACCCCCTTGCCTTGCCAGCTTTCATATTCTGTAAAGCTTTTACTACCTCTTCTCTGTTTACCAAATCATTTTCCCTAACCCTCTCACTTTGCACACCACCTTGACCAAAACACCTATCTGCTACTCTATCATCAAACACATTCAACAAACCTTCAAAATACTCACTCCATCTCCTTCTCACATCACCAATACTTGTTATCACCTCCCCATTTGCCCACATCACTGAAGTTTCCATTTGTTCCCTTGTCTTACGCACTTTATTTACCTCCTTCCAAAACATCTTTTTATTCTCCCTAAAATTTAATGATACTCTCTCACCCCAACTCTCATTTGCCCTCTTTTTCACCTCTTGGGTGGGGGAGGGGGTGAAAATTCTGGGAGCCTTGAAGAATGTGTGGAAGTCGAGAACATTATCTCGGAAAGCAAAAATGGGTATGTTTGAAGGAATAGTGGTTCCAACAATGTTGTACGGTTGCGAGGCGTGGACTATGGATAGAGTTGTGCGCAGGAGGATGGATGTGCTGGAAATGAGATGTTTGAGGACAATGTGTGGTGTGAGGTGGTTTGATCGAGTAAGTAACGTAAGGGTAAGAGAGATGTGTGGAAATAAAAAGAGCGTGGTTGAGAGAGCAGAAGAGGGTGTTTTGAAATGGTTTGGTCACATGGAGAGAATGAGTGAGGAAAGATTGACCAAGAGGATATATGTGTCGGAGGTGGAGGGAATGAAGAGAAGAGGGAGACCAAATTGGAGGTGGAAAGATGGAGTGAAAAAGATTTTGTGTGATCAGGGCCTGAACATGCAGGAGGGTGAAAGGAGGGCAAAGAATAGAGTGAATTGGAGCAATGTGGTATACCAGGGTTGACGTGCTGTCAGTGGATTGAATCAAGGCATGTGTATGGGGGTGGGTTGGGCCATTTCTTTCGTCTGTTTCCTTGCACTACCTCGCAAACGTGGGAGACAGCGACAAAAAAAAAAAAAAAAAAAAAAAAAAAAAAAAAATTATTTATTGATTTTGCTTTGTTGCTGTCTCCCGTGTTAGCGAGTTAGCGCAAGGAAACAGACGAAAGAATGGCCCAATCCACCCACATACACATGTATATACATACACGTCCACACATGCAAATATACATACCTATACATCTCAATGTATACATATATATACACACACAGACATATACATATATACACATGTACATAATTCATACTGTCTGTCTTTATTCCCGTCGCCACCCCATCACACATGAAATGAAAACCCCCTCCCCCCACATGTGTGCGAGATAGCACTAGGAAAAGACAACAAAGGCCACATTCGTTCACAATTAGTCTCTAGCTGTCATGTATAATGCACCGAAACCACAGCTCCCTTTCCACATCCAGGCTCCACAAAACTTTCCATAGTTTACCCCAGACTCTTCACATGCCCTGGTTCATTCCATTGACAGCATGTCAACCCCAGTATACCACATCGTTCCAATTCACTCTATTCCTTGCATGCCTTTCACCCTCCTGCATATTCAGGACCCGATCACTCAAAATCTTTTTCACTCCTTCTTTCCACCTCCAATTTGGTCTCTCACTTCTCCTCATTCCCTCCACCTCTGACACATATCGTCTTTGTCAATTTTTCCTCACTCATTCTCTCCATGTTACCAAACCATTTCAATACACCCTCTTCTGGTCTCTCAACCGCACTCTTCTTATTACCACACATCTCTCTTACCCTTTCATTACTTGGTCGATCAAACAACCTCCCACCACATACTGTCCTCAGACATCTCATTTCCAAGACATCCACCCTTCTCCGCACAACTGTATCTATAGCCCACGCCTCGCAATCATATAACATTGTTGGAACCACTATTCCTTCAAATATACCCATTTTTGCTTTCTGAGATATTCTCACCTTCCACACGTTCTTCAACGCTCCCAGAACTTTCGCCCCCTCAACCACCCTGTGACTCACATCCGCTTCCATGGTTCCATCCGCTGCCAAATCCACTCCCAGATATCTAAAATACTCCCTCCAGTTTTTCTCCATTCAAACTTATCTCCCAATTGATTCATCCCTCAATCCTACTGTACCTAATAACCTTGCTCTTATTCACATTTGCTCTCAGCTTTCTTCTTTCACACACTTTCCCAAACTCCATCTCCAGCTTTTGTAGTTTCTCACCCGCATCAGCCACCAGCCGCAGAGCAACATTCACTTGGAACCAATCACTTTCCTCTCTTCCTACTCGTACACATGCCTTACATCCTTGATAAAAAATATTTCAATGCTTCTATCAACTTACCTCCCATGCCATATACTCTTAAAACCTTCCACAAAGCCTATCTGTCAATCCAATCATATGCCTTCTACAGATTCATAAATGCTACATACAAATCCATCTGTTTTTCTAAGGATTTCTCACATACATTCTTCAAAGCAAACACCTGATCCACACATCCTCTACCACTTCTGAAACCACACTGCTCTTTCCCAATCTGATGCTCTGCACATGACTTTACCCTCTCAGTCAATACCCTTCCATATAACTTCCCAGGAATATTCAACAAACTTATGCCTCTGTAATTCAAACACTCACCTTTATCCCCTTTGCCTTTGTATAATGGCACTATGCATGCATTCTGCCAATCTTCAGGCACTTCACCATGATCCATACATATAGTGAATATCCTTATCAACCAATCAAAAACAAAGTCACCTCCTTTTTTAATAAATTCCAATGCAATACCATCCAAACCCACCTCCTTGCTGGAATTCATCTTCCTCAACGCTTTCACTACCTCTTCTCTCTTTACCAAACCATTCTCCCTGACCCTCTCACTTCACACACCACCGACCAAAACACCCTACATCAGCTACTGTAACTTCAAAGACATTCAACAAACCTTTAAAATACTCACTCCCTCTCCTTCTCACTTAATCACTACGTGTTATTACTCCCCATTTGCCCTCTTCACTGAAGTTCTCATATTTTCTTTTGTCTTACACACATTATTTACCTCCTTCCAAAATATCTTTTTATCCTCACTAAAATTTATGATAGTCTCTCACCTCAACTCTCAATTGCCCTCTTTTTCACCTCTTGCACCTTTCTCTTGACCTCCTTGCACTTTCTCTTAACATCTCCCAGTCATTTGCAGTACTTCCCCTTGAAAAATCGTCGAAATTCATCTCTCTTCTATTTCACTAACCATCTTACCTCTTCATCCCACCAGTCACTACCCTTTCTAATCTGCCCACCTCCCATCTTTCTCATGCCATGAAGTTTGAGGAGAGAGAATACTGCCCATGTATTCCCTGTGTGTCGTAGAAGGCGACTAAGAGGGATGGGAGTGGATGGCTGGAAATCCTTCTTTCCTATATTTCTTTCCAAAGCAAAGAACAGAGGAGGAAGCCAAGTGAGAATTTTTCCCCTAAGGCTCTGTCATCTGTTCCTGACACTACCTTCCCCGTGCAGGAAATGGCGAACATGTATGAAAAAAATATGTGTGATTGTGTGTGTGCATTCTCTAAATAAAGAGGGTAGCTGGAAATCCTCCCCTCCTATATCACATATCTAAAGTAGATACAGAGGAGTCAAGTAAGAACCTTTATTTGTCTAAGGGTCAGACATCTGTTTTGAATTCAACCTTGCTCAAATGGGAAATAGTGAACGTGTATGAAAGAAAAGAGAGAATTCAAATTGCTAGTAATAGTGTGGAAGTTTGGTATGTTAATCACCAGACTATGACTCTCATGCCAATACCCAGCTTGGAATTCTTTTATTTTCTGCACTGTATGTAATTACTTTGGCATGACCCTTGTGAGTGCATCATGCTTCTGTTAATAATTGGAACTATGCTTTTATATTTCAGTTAGGTCATGCATGTTAGCTTTTTATATTTAGTTTTATATTCAGCTCCAGTTTTTATCTAGCTGGTAGAGCATGACACCTATGATAGTTTTTTTGTTTTCTTTAATATTAATCTTGTAACAATTCAGAGTATCTTAATAAGTGGTAATAGCATTTTTACCAACTCTTGTAAATGGATTGCAAACATTTATGGTACTCTAAAATGTTATGTTACACAAAATTTGTTGCATATTATAGATGTTTTATTTTCATATCTTAATTTATATAGTGCTGAGTTATGCAAGACAAAAAAGATACAACTGCATTTTTTGTTATATATAAGTATAACAAATACTCAAATGAACACATGCTTTATTTTATTTTCACTATCAAACATAAAATAAGAAGGTTTCAATAGATATTCATGATAATGAAACCAAATATTATAATTCAATAAATTACTGTAAGTGGACAAGGTTCATATCAATATTACTTAAGGTTAATTATGATATTCCATTCCGTATTTATCATGCAAAAACTATTTTCTAAGGAAATTTGAATGTTATACAATTAATTTATAGTACCATGCATGTTTCAGTTATGTGCTTTTTATAATGAATAATAGTCTTAAATTTATTCTAACAATGCAAAATCATAGGTATGGCATACAAAGCAGGTTTTTAATAACAATGGAAAATTAGGCAAGAGAAAATTGTTTAAAATGCATACCATACATCTATCTATCCACCTATATCTCTGATGCCTGTTCCCTTTGGGAACTTCATCAAGGGGGTGACCATGGCAAAAGTGTCTCCATAACTGGTGAACTCCAATGCTGCTTCTTAGCCTTTAGTGCCTCTCCCTTAATATGCCACTGGCAGTGTTTTCAGAGGCTCCCACCAAATGTTCCAACCTACTATTACTGCCAGACATTTCCACTTAATGTTCCTACCTACGTTCCAAGAAGAAATGTGTTAGTTCACCCTTAAAGGTATAAAATACTTTTCTGATGGCTCAATAGATGGCACTAGTATTACGACCCGAAAACAGCATCACTTTGTTTATTCATTTTAACCAAAGCTTTCCTGTCTTGCTGTAAAGTCTTTGACATGGGCCTTTTCAAATTTGGGCAAGAAATTTGAGAATGTATAGTATATATATATATATATATATATATATATATATATATATATATATATATATATATATATATATATATATATATATATCGAGGTAACACAAGGAAACAGACGAAAGAATGGCACAACTCACCCACATACACACGCACATATACATACCTATACATCTCAATGTACGTATACATATATATACACACAGACATATACATATATATACACATGTACATAATTCATACTGTCTGCCCTTATTCATTCCCGTCACTACCCTCCCACACATTAAATGACAACTCCCTCCTCCTGCATGTGTGCGAGGTAGCGCTAGGAAAAGACACAAAGGCCACATTTGTTCACACTCAGTCTCTAGCTTTCATGTATAATGCACAGACACCATAGCTCCCTTTCCACATCCAGGCCCCAATTCACTTTGTTCCTTGCACACCTTTCCCACTCCTGCATGTTCAGGCCCCGATCACACAATATCTTTTTCACTTCATCTTTCCACCTCCAATTTGGTCTCCCACTTCTCCTCCTTTCCTCCACCTCTGACACATATATCCTCTTGGTCAATCTTTCCTCACTCATTCTCTCCATGTGACCAAACCATTTCAAAACACCCTCTTCTGCTCTCTCAACCACACTCTTTTTACCACCACACATCTCTCTTACTCTTTCATTACTTACTCGATCAAACCACCTCACACCACATATTGTCCTCAAACATCTCATTTCTAACAAATCCACCCTCCTCCGCATAACTCTATCTATAGCCCACGCCTCACAACCATATAACATTGCTGGTACCACTACTCCTTCAAACATACCCATTTTTGCTTTCCGAGATAATGTTCTCGCCTTCCACACATTTTTTAACGCTCCCAAAACTTTCGCCCCCTCCCCCACCCTGTGACTCACTTCTGCTTTCATGGTTCCATCTGCTGCCAAATCTACTCCAAGATATCTAAAACACTTCACTTCCTCCATTTTTCTCCATTCAAACTTATCTCCCAGTTGACTTGTCCCTCAACCCTACTGTACCTAACAACCTTGCTCTTATTCACATTTACTCTCAGCTTTCTTCTTTCACACACCCCACCAAACTAAGTCACCAGCTTCTGCAGTTTCTCATCTGAATCAGCCACCAGCGCTGTATCATCAGCGAACAACTGACTCACTTCCCAAGCCCTCTCATCCACAACATATTGCATATATATATGCATGCTCCACACTTCCCTGGCATGCATGTATAACCTCTTTCCATCCTGCATGGTGATCTATGAGTAAGTGATAGGCTTGAAGCCTTTTCTGCAAGCTGATTGTTTTTGCGGGCGACACATGGCATCTACATATGGGTGGGAAATTTGAAAATGTATACATAAATGCTACATACTTTCCCAGTGGAAAGTAGTCATTCAAGGAGAAAGTGACCAAAATGTTTACATTGTTTGACTTATTGATTCATATGGTAAATTTACTAAGCGACTAATTTGGTTCCAATTACAGAAATTTTTGATAAGTATGGTATCACCATGGGAATTACCATTAAAGTAAGAAAATGTACTGCTAAAGTGTAATAGACATAAGATGTTCAATAATGATTACTCTGATATTGAGGCAAATGAGAATCACCAGAGAAGAAAACCAAGGTTAAGGTGTGTACAGTATGGTTTGTTAAAGTAATTTTGCATAAACAATTGTAGTTTAAATAGGTATAGTGTTTGGGATAGAGACAGATAGACAAATTCCTTATTTATTCCTGATCATATCAATGCCCATTAATCTCTTAACTTTAACCTACAACTGAGTTGTAAAACTGTACAAGCAATCAAATATTCATAACAGTTCTCTGTGCCACTACAGTCTGCTACAAAATATAAAACCATCTCAAGAAAAAGATGCAAAAGATTTGTGATGCATGAAAAATACTCAGGATCTGGACCAATAGCTTTTTTAGTAAGACTGAAACTGAAGCACAAGCATGGCAAGTATATCAAATCTAGGTATTTGTTCCTTCTACATATCTGCAGTGGAGCCTGAACACTTTCTTTCTGACAAACATTTCTAACTACAGATAAGATACATTTCCTTTTCTCTAACTCCCCACAATAAGTAATATCTTAAAAATCTGAAAGGAATTTTAATGAAAATCTGATATTCTGTTCTTTTCTTATGCTTATACTATTTATTCCTGGAATTAATAAGCAGTGTACTTTGGCATTTCCAGGAAAACTTTATATCCTGATCATTTGGGCTCTGAGTCACATCATGGCTCTGTGTAAGAAACTATATACATGAATTTGTTATGAATACTGTACATGTTTGTTAATCACATGCTCACACACAGCTATGCACCATCTTTTCCACTGTAAGAGCTACAAAATACAAATGAATCTTAATGCAGCTTTTAAACCAGAGAAAAATCTTTTATGAAGTCAATTACAGAACTAAGACAACCATACTGATAACATAACACCAAAAGACAAACTTAATAATCTAAAAGTACAAAAATAATGTTTCCAAGTTTATCTGTAACTGACCAGATTCAATACATTATCAGTATGAGGAACAACAATGAATAAATAATACCACTTATCAATAACAGTCAGCCTAACATCGAAAATAACAGGTACAAAAATCATGTGTAAAACACCATATCAGGTAACTGATACAATGATAAGAGATTTTAAATGGGATAATTTACTACTACCAGACAATACATAAATGAGTCAAAATAATTTTATTTACACTGTTCGTATATATGTGTGTGTAAGAATGTATAAATTCATAATTACCCCAGAACCAATTTCAATAAAAGAATCCTTATGTTAATCAGGACCTCTTTTTAAAGGATCCTGCACTCCAAGCAGGGAAGTGGAGACTCATAATGTCATAAGTCCTTTGAAGAGACTCTACTCATAATGATTCAGCCTTGCCTAAAAAGGCTTCACTTCTGGTGTAACCTCTTGCAGAGGTCGAATAAGTGGTGATTGGTAAAACCTGGTTTAAAAAGAAGGATGTACACAAGTATACATATGTCAGAAGGAGAGATGGTCAAAGGGCATTATCAGATTATGTAATAATTGATAGGCATGTACAAGAGAGAATTCTGGATGTAAATGTGCTGAGAGAGGCAGCTGGTGGGATATCTGACCACTATCTTGTGGAGGCAAAGGTGAAGATTGTAGAGGTTTCCAAAAAAAAGAAGAGAATGTCAGGGAGAAGAGATTGGTGAGAGTAAGTGAGCTTTGAAAAGAGACTTTTGAGAACAAATACCAGGAGAGACTGAGTGTAGAAAAGCAAAAGCTGAGAGCAAATGAAGTGAGGGGAGTGGGTTAGGAATGGGAAGTATTTAGGAAAGCAGTGATGGCATGTGCAAGAGATGCATGTGGCATGAGAAAGGTGGGAAGTGGGCAGATTAGAAAGGGTAGCGAGTGGATGGATGAAGAAAAGTTGCTAGTGAAAGAGAGAAGAGAGGCATTTGGGAGGTACTTACAAGGAAGGAATGTAAATGATTGGGAGAGGTATAAGAGAAAGCAGCAGGTCAAAAGGAAGGTGCAGGGGTTGAAAAAGAGGGCAAATGAGATTTGGGGTGTATGAGTATCATCAAATTTTTGGGAGAATAAAAAGATGTTTTGGAAGGAGGTAAACAATGTGCGAAAGACAAAAGAACAAATGGGGACATAGGTGAAGGGAGTAAAAGAGGAAAGTGATAACAGATAGTGATGGAGTGAGGAGGAGGGAGTATTTTGAAGGATTGTTAAAGGAGTTTGATGATAGAATGGCAGATGTAGGGTGTTTGGCCTTACATCAAGGATGTAAGACATGTGTATAAGTCAGAAGAGAGGAGAGTGATTGGTTCCCCATGAAGATCAGTCAGCAGCAGGGGTGTGTGATGTCCCCATGGTTCTTTAATTTGTTTATGGATGGGGTGGTTAGGGAGGTAAGTGCGAAAGACTTGGAGAGAGGGGTGAGTACACAGTCTGTTGGGGATGAGAGGGCCAGAGAAACGAGTCAGTTCTTGTGTGCCAATGATACAGCACTTGTGGGTGATTCGAATGAGAAACTGCAGAAGTTGGTGACTGAGTTTGGAAAAGTGTGTGAAAGGAGAAAGTTGAGAGTAAATGTGAATAAGAGCAAGGTCAATAGGTTCAGTGATGTGGGAAACAGTGATTATGTATAATAAAATACGTATATATACAACTTTTAATTCCCTATTCTCTCCTACCTCAGTAACAGAGAGAGAACAAATTTGCACACAGTTGATCTCTAAATTACATGTATCATGCACTGAAACCAAAGTATGTGAAAGGAGATGGTTGAGGATGAATGAGAACCAGATTATGGTAAGGAAGTGAAGCAGGGAAATGAGATGTGTGTGTGGGGGGGGGGAGAGAGAGAGAGAGAGAGAGAGAGAGAGAGAGAGAGAGAGAGAGAGAGAGAGAGAGAGAGAGGGGGGGGGGGAAGAAGGGGGTTTGAGAGTTATCGGAACTGAGAGATCTGGAGGAAGTAAAATGGTTTAGGGACCTTGGAGTGAACATGGCAGCAGATGGAATGATGGGGGTTTTAGTGAATCATATGGTGGATGATGGGGGATGAAGGTCCTGGGTGTAGTGATGAGTGTCTGGAAGGAAAGGTCAGTGTATATATGTTAAGGATAATACTGGGATGTTTGAAGGTATAGTACTCCTGACATTGTTACAAACATTTAAGGCTTGGGCCCAGAATGCAAGAAAATGGAAAGGGGTGGATGTGTTGGAAAAGTAATGCCTGTGATCCGAGGCAGGTTTACCTCATTTATAATGATTTTGTCAAAAAAATCATTTTGTAAATATAGAATAAGTGACAGCTAACCAAGGTGTTGAAATGATTTGGAAATATTGAGAGAATGAGTGAAGGGAGACAGATTAGGAGAATGCACATGTTAGAAGTGGAGGGAGCAAGGGAAGGAGAGGGTGACTGAGGAGACAAAAAGATGAAAAAGGTTTTGAGTTTTCAGGGACAAAACATTCAGGAGAGTGATAAGTGTAATTATTACCTCTCTAAAATTTTTAATTACCTCTGTAAGGGGAAGGACATATACACTTCTGGGTACCCATCACTTGAGCACTCTCTACTATTATACACTCTTGAATTTATGTATGCTGTCTGCATTAACCATGTCCTCAGTTAATCTGTTCCACTCATCCACAACATTCATACTAGAAAAGTATTTCTTTTCATCCTCATTTACAAGTCTCTCAATGTCATGTAATGTCCTCTGGTTTCTCTATCCCTACATCTCTCAAAGTACTGTCTACTGTTTACTTCGTCAATCTTTTTAAAACTTAAAAGCTTCTGACCAGGCCAGACCTCAGTCTTCTGTCTTCTAAGGTGGGTAAATTTGAAGCCTCTAGCCTTTCCATGTAGCTTAGCTTTCTTAAGCATGGTACCATCTATGTGGCCCTGAGAAGCATATTCTAGTTTAGTTCTTATGTAGGCTATGAAAAGCTTGCTAAATATTTCTTTAACAGTATACTTGAAAGCTATTCTGATACCTTACCACAGACAGTGTCTCCCTAGCTATTCTCCTAATGTGGAACTCTGGTGACAGGTTAGGGATGTTGTCTACTCCCAAGGCCTTCTCACACATGGAATCCTGAATCCTATCTTCTAGGAGCTACAATCTCATTACTGTATGTTTGCTAGGGTTGAATTTTATCAAATGCATTTCAGATCAACTATGGAGTCTGTTTAGGTTCCCTTGTGAGATGATGCAGTCTGTTTAGGTCCCCTTGTGAGATGATGCAATCCTCCTCACTTTTCAATGCTCTCATAACCTTTGTGTCATCTGTAAACATTCAGGTAGGAGTTTATATACCTTCAAGCAAGTCATTAATATAGATCAAGAAGGGTAATGGTCCTAGAACTGAATCCTGTGGCACTCCACTGGTCACTTCAACCCACGTGGAAAAGGCTCCTCTGACATGCATCCTTTGTTTCCTCCCACAGAGATAATCTTCTACCCAACATAATCAGCCTCCTATGAGATAGTGAAAATGCCTTCTCACAATCTATATACAGATACTCCGCCCAGCCTTGTCTTTTTTCCAGAACTAAACTCACTCTCTTGTAAATCTCTTAGAGGTTAGTAACACATGACCTCTCACTAAAACCATGCCATTTTTCACCTATGAAATTTCTCCTCTACATAAAGTCATCCACTTGCTTTCTAATTATCTTTTCCACAACCTTACACACCACACTCATTCATGAGACTGGTCTGTAGGTCAAATTCTGTTCCTGGTCCCCTTCCTTATATGCAGAAATGATATTTGCCCTCTTCCATTCCTTTGGCACTGTGCTTCTCTCCAATGACATCTTGAACAGTAATGCAGAGTGTTCTATGAAGTGTATTTGTACAACGCTTTAGGACATGAAATTTCATTAGAAGCATGAGCCTTGTAGGGGTCAAGTCCATGTAGTATCCTGTTAACATCTTTGCTAGATATCTCACAATTTCCAAAACATCCTTCCCATTCCATCTCACTGTGAAAACATTTTTGAACTTGCTATTCAATTCCTCACATAACCTTTCATCATCCTCTACAATACTTACCTCTGAATCCCTTAGCCTCATTAACTCCTCCTTAAATAACAACTGGCTCCTGATGAACTTATGGAATAGTGTTGGATTTCCAGCTGCCTTGTCCACAATATTCTTTTCGAAGTTTCTCTGTTCCTCTTTTCTTATCCTGCTATACTCATTCCAAGCTAATCTTATATGTACCTGCAAATGCTAGCAGGTCAGAATGCCATCTATATCTTCACCACTGTACATCTCATAGCTCCTTTGCTTTATGACATCTTTTATTAAACCATTCTTTCCTCTTCCATACCATTCCCTAAGAATCTGAGACTTGAGGTACCCATGCCTTTATTCCCTCGCTGCAATTTTCACTGAACCTCTCAACATAACGCTCTGATTCCTGGATTCCATTTTCCAATCTATGTTACCACAGAAATTATTGAAGTTTGTGTAGTTTCCACAATCGTATCATCTCTTAATTTCCTATTTCACCTCTGCTCTTATAATATTCCCTTTTACCACACATTCAGACTTGAGCATTACATGCTCACTTCTTCCAACTGGTGTATCATGTATAATGTTATCAATATCCATGATAGTATGAGTGAACACAAGCTCTAGCAATGATAGTGTATCAGTTCCTCATCCCAGTAAGGTCTGTTCCATGCTGGTATAGGAAACTTTTCTGTATAAACTTTATAAACTTGAGTCTCCATGACTCCCTACCACCATGAGATTCTGAATTCCCCCAACTCTGTCTCTTTATAACCGAAATCTTCCTTTATCAGTACTTTAACACCTCTTAAAAGTGTATGTGTCACCATTTCATGTACAATCCTGACTGTTCCTTCACTGTTATCATTGTGTATGTGTTCCAGTAATTGCAATTTGAGGATTATATGCTAATTATACCTATATATTCTTCCCGATAGCTACTATTCTCATTATGCATTGCCTGCACTGGCCATCCTTCACTATTTCTGAAACTTCTAGCTATCTTTTATTGTGAGGGCTAATAGAACAAACTGAAGTGTTGTGGTATACATACAATAGGTGATGTGCTGTCATTGGTTTGAATTCGGACATAAGAAGCAGTCAGAGAAAACAATAGAATGGTTTCTGGGGCTTAATTGTCAAAGGAAGACTGGTTTCAGAGCATTATGCATGACAGCTAGAGAGTGGATAGGAGTAACTGAAACTGTTTCATTTGTTCATGATGCTATTTCATTGAAGTGGGAAACAGTGAACAAGAGAAAAATTACAAGCAATACACACTGAGGCATGAGCGAAGTTACCTTTGGCAAAGCTGTATCACAGAGGAAAGGAACCATTTCACTGAGGACCTTCTTACTACTAAGGAGTTTATCATTTCCCACTCATGTGTGGAGTGAGGACCTGAAGATGCAGGGCACCATAAAAAGGTCTGGGGCTACATAATAATAATAATAATGATAATACAATGGGGCATTCAATATGTTATGCTCTTTTAATTCTAACCACTTAGCATAACCTGATAAAGTACTATAAATATCTAGGAATGATGAAACAATATATTTCAATCAGAATAATATTACATTTTATATATGTGTAATGAAAACAAATCACTTTCTTTATTCATTTGTAAGAGAAATCTGTACTGTGTAGCTGAGTCATGAAAGTTTTGTTTACTCTTCCCATCCTCATTCCTGAAATCCTTTTCCTTTTTCCTGGAACTTGCATATATTTCTTTTCTTAAACTGCATCTGCATTATGGAAGTTTTTCTTCAATGGTGGAAACTGTACGACATATCCAAGAAACTGGCTACATACAAACAAACAAAACAGAATGATTTTGTAAGTGAACTTGTCAGAATAGAAAACTGTTTTACCGATTAGCTAGCCTCTCAGGTAAACAAATGCTGCTAACATAACCCCAATATCATTTCGACAGTATATTGTTATTGCTGGTCATCACAGAGCACATAGGGATCCATTGTTTTTCATAACCTGCCATTTCCATCTTTCCCTTACAAATAAATATTCATGTTGATTTATAATGGAAACATATTGATTTCTTTTGGTAAAAGTCTATTCTTAACTGTAATTCAAGGAAGCTGTCCTAAATCAAACAAACAAAAAGAATTTGAAAGCTCACATCACACATTTTTTAACCATTTGCACATAAAAATCTTATTTACATAAAATGGGCTCTTCCATGCATATGACAAATATCATCAAAAAGATGAATATTAACTTAGATCCTACTTGTAATATCAATACTCTCAAAACTGGCCTTTGTAATGCCTTATATTTATTATGAGCCTTTTCTAGATCCATTTCCATAAATTGGATAAAAAGCTCAAGAACATTAGTACATATAATGAGAAAAGAAATAAAATACATATAAAAGCAATTATAGGATCACGGAGTAAGTGCTTTCTTTTTCATGTTAGAAAGGAACTCAGAATAAAAACTAACTTTGTAAGAATCTGAAGGAGAGGATATCACATTATGGTTAAGAAAGAATGGTCAAACTTTAATAGAAAATATAAAAATCTGAATGATTATCTAGTGCAGCAAGGTTCTGTATACAGGTAAACAAGAAGATAAATTCAAAAGATACAATTGGAAATGAACAAGTGCTGATATGTTAAGGAATGGAGGTTGTACAGATTAACTGATTTCATATATATATATATATATATATATATATATATATATATATATATATATATATATATATATATCCCTGGGGATAGGGGATTAAGAATACTTCCCACGTATTCCCTGCGTGTCGTAGAAGGCGACTAAAAGGGGAGGGAGCGGGGGGCTGGAAAGCCTCCCCTCTCATTTTTTTTTTTAATTTTCCAAGGGAAGGAACAGAGAGGGCCAGGTGAGGATATTCCAAAAAAGGCCCAGTCCTCTGTTCTTGGCGCTACCTCACTAATGCGGGAAATGGCGAATGGTTTGAAAGAAAGAAAGTTAAGAGTAAATGTGAATAAGAGCAAGGTTATTAGGTACAGTAGGGTTGAGGGTTAAGTCAATTGGGAGGTGAGTTTGAATGGAGAAAAACTGGAGGAAGTTAAGTGTTTTAGATATCTGGGAGTGGATCTGGCAGCGGATGGAACCATGGAAGCGGAAGTGGATCATAGGGTGGGGGAGGGGGCGAAAATTCTGGGAGCCTTGAAGAATGTGTGGAAGTCGAGAACATTATCTCGGAAAGCAAAAATGGGTATGTTTGAAGGAAAAGTGGTTCCAACAATGTTGTATGGTTGCGAGGCGTGGGCTATGGATAGAGTTGTGCGCAGGAGGATGGATGTGCTGGAAATGAGATGTTTGAGGACAATGTGTGGTGTGAGGTGGTTTGATCGAGTAAGTAACGTAAGGGTAAGAGAGATGTGTGGAAATAAAAAGAGCGTGGTTGAGAGAGCAGAAGAGGGTGTTTTGAAATGGTTTGGGCACATGAAGAGAATGAGTGAGGAAAGATTGACCAAGAGGATATATGTGTCGGAGGTGGAGGGAACGAGGAGAAGAGGGAGACCAAATTGGAGGTGGAAAGATGGAGTGAAAAAGATTTTGTGTGATCGGGGCCTGAACATGCAGGAGGGTGAAAGGAGGGCAAGGAATAGAGTGAATTGGAGCGATGTGGTATACCGGGGTTGACGTGCTGTCAGTGGATTGAATCGGGGCATGTGAAGCGTCTGGGGTAAACCATGGAAAGCTGTGTAGGTATGTATATTTGCGTGTGTGGACGTATGTATATACATGTGTATGGGGGTGGGTTGGGCCATTTCTTTCGTCTGTTTCCTTGCGCTACCTCGCAAACGCGGGAGACAGCAGCAAAAAAAAAAAAAAAAAAAAAAAAATATATATATATATATATATGTAGATTTATGTGCTGAAAAAGGACTGATGATTGGGAATACCTGGTTTAAAAAGCGAGATATACATAAGTATACTTATGTAAGTAGGAGAGATGGCCAGAGAGCGTTATTGGATTACGTGTTAATTGACAGGCGTGCGAAAGAGAGACTTTTGGATGTTAATGTGCTGAGAGGTGCAACTGGAGGGATGTCTGATCATTATCTTGTGGAGGCGAAGGTGAAGATTAGTATGGGTTTTCAGAAAAGAGGAGTGAATGTTGGGGTGAAGAAGGTGGTGAGAGTAAGTGAGCTTGGGAAGGAGACCTGTGTGGGGAAGTACCAGGAGAGACTGTGTACAGAATGGAAAAAGGTGAGAACAATGGAAGTAAGGGGAGTGGGGGAGGAATGGGATGTATTTAGGGAATCAGTGATGGATTGCGCAAAAGATGCTTGTGGCATGAGAAGAGTGGGAGGTGGGCTGTTTAGAAAGGGTAGTGAGTGGTGGGATGAAGAAGTAAGAGTATTAGTGAAAGAGAAGAGAGAGGCATTTGGACGATTTTTGCAGGGAAAAAATGCAATTGAGTGGGAGAAGTATAAAAGAAAGAGACAGGAGGTCAAGAGAAAGGTGCAAGAGGTGAAAAAAAGGGCAAATGAGAGTTGGGGTGAGAGACTATCAGTAAATTTTAGGGAGAATAAAAAGATGTTCTGGAAGGAGGTAAATAGGGTGCGTAAGACAAGGGAGCAAATGGGAACTTCAGTGAAGGGCGTAAATGGGGAGGTGATAACAAGTAGCGGTGATGTGAGAAGGAGATGGAATGAGTATTTTGAAGGTTTGTTGAATGTGTCTGATGACAGAGTGGTAGATATAGGGTGTTTTGGTCGAGGTGGTGTGCAAAGTGAGAGGGTTAGGGAAAATGATTTGGTAAACAGAGAAGAGGTAGTAAAAGCTTTGCGGAAGATGAAAGCCGGCAAGGCAGCAGGTTTGGATGGTATTGCAGTGGAATTTATTAAGAAAGGGGGGTGACTGTATTGTTGACTGGTTGGTAAGGTTATTTAATGTATGTATGACTCATGGTGAGGTGCCTGAGGATTGGCGGAATGCGTGCATAGTGCCATTGTACAAAGGCAAAGGGGATAAGAGTGAGTGCTCAAATTATAGAGGTATAAGTTTGTTGAGTATTCCTGGTAAATTATATGGGAGGGTATTGATTGAGAGGGTGAAGGCATGTACAGAGCATCAGATTGGGGAAGAGCAGTGCGGTTTCAGAAGTGGTAGAGGATGTGTGGATCAGGTGTTTGCTTTGAAGAATGTATGTGAGAAATACTTAGAAAAGCAAATGGATTTGTATGTAGCATTTATGGATCTGGAGAAGGCATATGATAGAGTTGATAGAGATGCTCTGTGGAAGGTATTAAGAATATATGGTGTGGGAGGCAAGTTGTTAGAAGCAGTGAAAAGTTTTTATCGAGGATGTAAGGCATGTGTACGTGTAGGAAGAGAGGAAAGTGATTGGTTCTCAGTGAATGTAGGTTTGCGGCAGGGGTGTGTGATGTCTCCATGGTTGTTTAATTTGTTTATGGATGGGGTTGTAAGGGAGGTAAATGCAAGAGTCCTGGAAAGAGGGGCAAGTATGAAGTCTGTTGGGGATGAGAGAGCTTGGGAAGTGAGTCAGTTGTTGTTCGCTGATGATACAGCGCTGGTGGCTGATTCATGTGAGAAACTGCAGAAGCTGGTGACTGAGTTTGGTAAAGTGTGTGGAAGAAGAAAGTTGAGAGTAAATGTGAATAAGAGCAAGGTTATTAGGTACAGTAGGGGTGAGGGTCAAGTCAATTGGGAGGTGAGTTTGAATGGAGAAAAACTGGAGGAAGTGAAGTGTTTTAGATATCTGGGAGTGGATCTGTCAGCGGATGGAACCATGGAAGCGGAAGTGGATCATAGGGTGGGGGAGGGGGCGAAAATTTTGGGAGCCTTGAAAAATGTGTGGAAGTCGAGAACATTATCTCGGAAAGCAAAAATGGGTATGTTTGAGGGAATAGTGGTTCCAACAATGTTGTATGGTTGCGAGGCGTGGGCTATGGATAGAGATGTGCGCAGGAGGATGGATGTGCTGGAAATGAGATGTTTGAGGACAATGTGTGGTGTGAGGTGGTTTGATCGAGTAAGTAACGTAAGGGTGAGAGAGATGTGTGGAAATAAAAAGAGCGTGGTTGAGAGAGCAGAAGAGGGTGTTTTGAAATGGTTTGGGCACATGGAGAGAATGAGTGAGGAGAGATTGACCAAGAGGATATATGTGTCGGAGGTGGAGGGAACGAGGAGAAGAGGGAGACCAAATTGGAGGTGGAAAGATGGAGTGAAAAAGATTTTGTGTGATCGGGGCCTGAACATGCAGGAGGGTGAAAGGAGGGCAAGAAATAGAGTGAATTGGAGTCATGTGGTATACAGGGGTTGACGTGCTGTCAGTGGATTGAAGCAAGGCATGTGAAGCGTCTGGGGTAAACCATGGAAAGCTGTGTAGGTATGTATATTTGCGTGTGTGGACGTGTGTATGTACATGTGTATGGGGGGGGGGGTTGGGCCATTTCTTTCGTCTGTTTCCTTGCGCTACCTCGCAAACGCGGGAGACAGCGACAAAGTATAAAAAAAAAAAAAAAAAAAAAAAAAAATATATATATATATATATATATATATATATATATATATATATATATATATATATATATCTCCCTGGGGATAGGGGAGAAAGAAAACTTCTCACGTATTCCCTGAGTGTTATAGAAGGCGACAAAAAGGGGAGGGAGCAGGGGGCTGGAAATCATCCCTCCGGTTTTTACTTTTTCAAAAGAAGAAACAAAGAAGGGGGCCGAATGAGGATTTTCCCTCTAAGGCTCAGACCTCTGTTCATAACACTACCTTGCTTACATGAGAAATGGCAAACATGTATGTTGTTTCCTGTGGGGCAGCGTGGAGCCAAGAATGGACGAAGGCAAGCAAGTATGAATATGTACATGTGCATATATGTATATGTGTGTGTATGTACATAAGTTGATGTATACGTACATGTATTGGCGTTTATGTATATATATGTCTATATGAGTAGATGAACCGTTCTTCGTGTGTTTCCTGGCACTACCTCACTGACCTGGGAAACAGTGTGATGTCTCCATAATTGTTTCATTTTTTTATGGATGGGGTGGTCAGGGAGGTAAATGCAAGAGTTTTGGAAAGAACTATGCAGTCTGTTGGGGATAAGAGGGCCTAGGAAGTGAGACAATTGTTGTACACTGATAATAGAGCAATGGTGGCTGATTCAAGTGGGAAACTGCAGAAGTTGGTGACTGAGTTTAGAAAAGTGTATGAAAGAAGAAATTTGGGAGTAAATGTCAATAAGAGCAAGGTTATTTGGTTCAGAAGGGACGAGGGGCAAATTAGGATGTGCGTCTGAATGGAGAAAAATTGGAGAAAGTGAAATATTTTAGATATCTAGGAGTGAACTTTGCATTGAATGGAACCATGGAAGTAGAAGTGAGTCATAGGGTGGGGGAGGAGGCAAAGGTTCTGGGAGTGATGAAGAATGTGTGGATAGAGATAACATTATCTCAGAGATCAAATATGGGTATGCTTGAAGGAAAAGTAGTTCCAACAATATTGTATGGTTGTGAGGCATAGGCTATAGGTAGGGTTGTACGGAGGAGAGTGGATATGTTGGAAATTAAATGTCTGAGGACAATATGTGGTGTGAAGTGGTTTGACCAAGTAAATAATGAAAGGGAAAGACAAAAGTGTGGTAGTAAAAGTGTGGTTGAGAGCAGAAGGGGGTGTGTTGATATGGTTTGGACATATGGAGAGACTGAGTGAGGAAAGGTTGACAAAGAGGATATATGTGTTAGAGGTGGAGGGAACAAGGAGAAGTGGGCAACCAAACTGGAGGTGGAAGGACGGAGTGAAAATGATTAATGAAAAATCAGGGCCTGAACATGCATTAGGGTGAAAGGCATGCAAGGAATAGAGTGAACTGGGATGACACACTTTCAATGGACTGAACCAGGGCATGTGAAACAACTGGGATAAACAGTGGAAAGGTCTGTGGGGCCTGGATGTGGATAGGGAGCTGTGGGTTCGGCACATTACCCATGACAGCTAGAGACTGAGTGTGAACGAACATGGCCTTTTTCTGTCTGTTTTCCTGGCACTACCTTGCTTTTGCAGGGGGTGGCAATGCTGTTTCCTGTGGGGTGGGGTTGTGCTGGAAATGGATGAAGGCAAGTATATAAGTGTATATGTTGACGTGTATATGTATGTATATGTACATGTATGGGCATTTATGTACATATATGTGTATGTGAGTGGAGGGGCCATTCGTCATTTGTTTCCTGGCGTCACTTCACTGACACAGGAAGCGACAATCAAGATAATAATAATAATAATGATAATTATAATTTTTTTTTCACACTATTCGCCATTTCCCGCGTTAGTGAGGTAGCGTTAAGAACAGAGGACTGGGCATTAGAGGGAATATCCTCACCTGGCCCCCTTCTCTGTTCCTTCTTTTTTGGGGAAAAAAAAAAATATATAATAATCATAATTATATAATAATAATAATAATAATAATAATAATACAGCATTAATGGGACGGCCTTGACTAGGGCCTTAGCTGTCCATGCCATCTCAGCTAACATAAAAAAATTGTATCTATGTAGGTATATATATATATATTTTTTTTTTGCTTTGTCACTGTCTCCCGCATTTGCGAGGTAGCGCAAGGAAACAGACGAAAGAAATGGCCCAACCCACCCCCATACACATGTATATACATACGTCCACACACGCAAATATACATACCTACACAGCTTTCCATGGTTTACCCCAGACGCTTCAAATGCCCTGATTCAATCCACTGACAGCACGTCAACCCCGGTATACCACATCGCTCCAATTCACTCTATTCCTTGCCCTCCTTTCACCCTCCTGCATGTTCAGGCCCCGATCACACAAAATCTTTTTCACTCCATCTTTCCACCTCCAATTTGGTCTCCCTCTTCTCCTCGTTCCCTCCACCTCCGACACATATATCCTCTTGGTCAATCTTTCCTCACTCATTCTCTCCATGTGCCCAAACCATTTCAAAACACCCTCTTCTGCTCTCTCAACCACACTCTTTTTATTTCCACACATCTCTCTTACCCTTACGTTACTTACTCGATCAAACCACCTCACACCACACATTGTCCTCAAACATCTCATTTCCAGCACATCCATCCTCCTGCGCACAACTCTATCCATAGCCCACGCCTCGCAACCATACAACATTGTTGGAACCACTATTCCTTCAAACATACCCATTTTTGCTTTCCGAGATAATGTTCTCGACTTCCACACATTCTTCAAGGCTCCCAGAATTTTTGCCCCCCTCCCCCACCCTATGATCCACTTCCGCTTCCATGGTTCCATCCGCTGCCAGATCCACTCCCAGATATCTAAAACACTTCACTTCCTCCAGTTTTTCTCCATTCAAACTCACCTCCCAATTGACTTGACCCTCAACCCTACTGTACCTAATAACCTTGCTCTTATTCACATTTACTCTTAACTTTCTTCTTTCACACACTTTACCAAACTCAGTCACCAGCTTCTGCAGTTTCTCACATGAATCAGCCACCAGCGCTGTATCATCAGCGAACAACAACAGACTCACTTCCCAAGCTCTCTCATCCCCAACAGACTTCATACTTGCCCCTCTTTCCAAAACTCTTACATTCACCTCCCTAACAACCCCATCCATAAACCAATTAAACAACCATGGAGACATCACACACCCCTGCCGCAAACCTACATTCACTGAGAACCAATCACTTTCCTCTCTTCCTACACGTACACATGCCTTACATCCTCGATAAAAACTTTTCACTGCTTCTAACAACTTGCCTCCCACACCATATATTCTTAATACCTTCCACAGAGCATATATATATATATATATATATATATATATATATATATATATATATATATATATATATATATATATATATATATATATATATTTTTTTTTTTTTTTTTTTTTTTTTTTTTTTTTTTTTTTTTTTCCAAAAGAAGGAACAGAGAAGGGGGCCAGGTGAGGGTATTCCCTCAAAGGCCCAGTCCTCTGTTCTTAACGCTACCTCGCTATCGCGGGAAATGGCGAATAGTATGAAAAAAAAAAAAAAAAAAAAAAATATATATATATATTTTTTTTTTTTTTTTTTTTTTTTTTTATACTTTGTCGCTGTCTCCCGCGTTTGCGAGGTAGCGCAAGGAAACAGACGAAAGAAATGGCCCAACCCCCCCCCCCATACACATGTACATACACACGTCCACACACGCAAATATACATACCTACACAGCTTTCCATGGTTTACCCCAGACGCTTCACATGCCTTGCTTCAATCCACTGACAGCACGTCAACCCCTGTATACCACATGACTCCAATTCACTCTATTTCTTGCCCTCCTTTCACCCTCCTGCATGTTCAGGCCCCGATCACACAAAATCTTTTTCACTCCATCTTTCCACCTCCAATTTGGTCTCCCTCTTCTCCTCGTTCCCTCCACCTCCGACACATATATCCTCTTGGTCAATCTCTCCTCACTCATTCTCTCCATGTGCCCAAACCATTTCAAAACACCCTCTTCTGCTCTCTCAACCACGCTCTTTTTATTTCCACACATCTCTCTTACCCTTACGTTACTTACTCGCTCAAACCACCTCACACCACACATTGTCCTCAAACATCTCATTTCCAGCACATCCATCCTCCTGCGCACATCTCTATCCATAGCCCACGCCTCGCAACCATACAGCATTGTTGGAACCACTATTCCCTCAAACATACCCATTTTTGCTTTCCGAGATAATGTTCTCGACTTCCACACATTTTTCAAGGCTCCCAAAATTTTCGCCCCCTCCCCCACCCTATGATCCACTTCCGCTTCCATGGTTCCATCCGCTGACAGATCCACTCCCAGATATCTAAAACACTTCACTTCCTCCAGTTTTTCTCCATTCAAACTCACCTCCCAATTGACTTGACCCTCACCCCTACTGTACCTAATAACCTTGCTCTTATTCACATTTACTCTCAACTTTCTTCTTCCACACACTTTACCAAACTCAGTCACCAGCTTCTGCAGTTTCTCACATGAATCAGCCACCAGCGCTGTATCATCAGCGAACAACAATTGACTCACTTCCCAAGCTCTCTCATCCCCAACAGACTTCATACTTGCCCCTCTTTCCAGGACTCTTGCATTTACCTCCTTTACAACCCCATCCATAAACAAATTAAACAACCATGGAGACATCACACACCCCTGCCGCAAACCTACATTCACTGAGAACCAATCACTTTCCTCTCTTCCTACACGTACACATGCCTTACATCCTCGATAAAAACTTTTCACTGCTTCTAACAACTTGCCTCCCACACCATATATTCTTAATACCTTCCACAGAGCATCTCTATCAACTCTATCATATGCCTTCTCCAGATCCATAAATGCTACATACAAATCCCTTTGCTTTTCTAAGTATTTCTCACATACATTCTTCAAAGCAAACACCTGATCCACACATCCTCTACCACTTCTGAAACCGCACTGCTCTTCCCCAATCTGATGCTCTGTACATGCCTTCACCCTCTCAATCAATACCCTCCCATATAATTTACCATATATATATATATGTGTGTGTGTGTGTGTGTGTGTGTGTGTGTGTGTACTTCTTCATTGTTTCCTAGCACTACCTCGCTAATGTGGGAAATGGCGATCGAGTATGGTAAAATAAATAAATATATACTATGACACACAGGCAATACATGGGAAGTATTCTTTCTCCCCTATCCCAAGGGATAATATATATAACAAAGTATCTTACTTTCATGAAAAGGAAAAGGAAGATGACTTGTACAATGAAATATGAAAACTCACATGATAAGCAACAAAATCATTGCATAAATACAGAGCTAAATAGAATTAATATACTGCATTGGCAAGAGGTATGATTTTAGGAATGTAAACATATGGGCACTACATGGAAACGTTAATCAAAGGATCAAGTTACTAATAACATCATATAAAAAGGTTTAGAACTGGTGGTTTCCATTATTTCATTCATCTGAGGGTCCCATTTAAGAATTTTTACTGAGGCTCAAAATACCTGCTAACAAGTATGAAATATGTTAACATTTGCAACAACTCACCATATTTCAGTTCTGGAAAAAATAAGGTTCGTACAATTTATGTTATGCTTGACTGCCAGGCATGGGAATATTATGGTTACTCAATGCCAAATGTTGATGTTTCTTCCACAGCCAAGAGTAGCTTGTCATATAACATCTCCAGAGAAGGGTAAGGCGGGAGATCCAGGCGGTTGAAACATGTATGAGCCCTTTTGAGAAAAAGCTACTATTAATTTTACTTTCCCTAAAATGTAGAGGCAATATTCTTTCACCAGGTATTAAAAGATAATAAAACAAGTCTCCTTCTGAAGCTACATGTAGGTTCATTGAGAGAGACTGCTATGTAACAGTCTCTCCCCTCTAATCACTTCTCTAATTAAGGTTTTTAAATATCTTTTTCATACATCCGCATTCAGATATACAGAAATATGCATGAACTTTCAAAATCTAAAAAATATCTGGTGACACTACAACATTCCCCCAAGAATGGATCTGTATATTTTAATGATATCTAGAGCAAGTTACTACTAAGATGGCTTATGATGACATACCTTTAAGAAGCTTTTGAAAAGCCTCAAAGAGAAAGAAAACCACAACCTGACTTTGAAGAAAAAAAAAAAAGCTCTTCTCATCAGTGTTTAAGGAAAAGCTGTGGACCTGCAAAGGATAACCCAATGTTTTTTCATTTCTGGAAGCAGCCCTATCCACCAAGATACTACAGTAAACTGGTTGAAATATGAGACTTACTAGTGTTCTTTCTGTTATAAGCTAATGGATCAACCTACCCAACTGTAAATAAAGGTGGGGACCTTCATTCTGGTTCTCTAGTTCTGAGAGAAAACAAGTTTCCATTTAATGAGGCACTCCTCTCCCCCTAGGTTCGGATTCTGGGAGCTACTCATTTACTAAACATCAGCAAGTCACTTGGGCAGAACCCAAAAGTACAAAGGCCTTGACTGGTTAATGTTTGACCCTAGAGTGAGACAACCTAATGTTTGAATCAGTATCACTACAAAAAACCACAATAAAGCTGTTGTAATCTCTACCTTTATGTTAACTCTCCCTACATGGGGCCTATGAGCTAAAATGTCCCTAAAAATGACCAGAAAACAACCAAAAACAGAGTAAGAGAAAAACACCTGGAAGAAGGAGGGAAGGGAGGTGAACTTAAGATATCTATGCCAGCATCATGATACCATCTGGTGATTATCTAATGACTCAAATTTAGCATAAAAACATAAAAAATCATATATTTGGACATACAGAGAGAATGAGTGAGGAAAGGTTGACAGAGAAGATATATGTGTCAGAAGTGAAGGGAACAAGAAGAGCAGGATGACCAAATTGGAAATGGAAGAACGGAGTGAAAAAGATTTTGAGCGATTGGGATCTAAACATGCAGGAGGGTGAAAGGCGTGCATGAAATAGAGTGAATTGGAACAATTTGGCATAATGGGGATCAACATGTTGTCAATGAACTGAGCCAGAGCTTGTGAAACATCCAGGGTAAACCTTGGAAAGGTCTGTGGGGCCTGAATATGGATAGGGAGCTGTGTTTTCAGTGCATTACCCATGACAGCTCGTGTATGGATGGGAGGGGATATGGCCTTTCTTCATCTGTTTCCTGGCACTACCTTGCTGACTCAGGGGTCAGCAATAGGGTGTGGGGGAGAAGAGAAGATTTATGTTATCATATTACTCCTCTAAAATAGCTCATTTTCACAGCTTGGATTGTTGAACTCTATAACTCATTCCATGTCCATTCTTTCATAGTATATGTCAAGGTTAGGAGGACTATGCTGTCCCTTAATACTTTCTTAACTTCAATACTTACATCTCACCCTTTCATTATTCTATTAAGGAACCCAATGACTCTTCAATCCTGCATTTCTCTCTCCCATCTTTCTCCTTCCATATTACCAAACTTACCCTGGATAGCTCCTAAATACTTAAATTCTTTCAGGTCTTCCAACCTTTCTCCTTTCACATCTGTAACACAGTTCAGTACACTTTCTTCTTTCTTTCTGTTTCCTTTTAAACCCCATTGCTTATTTTACACCCATTTGCCTTCAATCACCTACACTTACACACATCATAAAACACACAACCTTCTGTAAATCCTCTTCACTCTCAGCAAACACCACAGTATCATCTGCAAACAGACTTGTCATTAACTACCATACCTCATCACAATACTACATCTTTGCACACACTTTCCCTTGATTTGCTTTATTTCTATTATCACTCCATCCATATATATGTCAAAAAGCCATGGTGACATCACAAAGCCCTGCCTCACACCCACATGCAAATCAAAACTTTTGCTCAACTCTCCATCTACTCTTAAGAATGTCACAAAGCCCTGCCTCACACCCACATGCATATCAAAACTTTTGCTCAACTCTCCATCTATTCTTAAGGATGCATTTTGCCACTCTATAGAAGGCTTTCACACCATCCAACAGTTGTTCCCCAACCCCATGCAAATGCTGCATAAAGTTTCTTATCTTTAGCTAGATACTTTTCCAAAGTCATTTTCACAAAAAGAAAATCTGATCCCCCTACCTTCCTTAAAACCCTCTTGATCCTCACTTCTGCATTCAGTCACTTCCATCAGTACATCAATGAACACTCTTGCATACTCTTCACACTTTTCTAGATAAGTCCCCTATAATTGCTACACAGATCCTTAGCACCTTTCCCTCTGAATAAAGGAACAATAATAAACTGCACCCAATCCTCAGGCACAACCTTATGTTTCCATGCTAAATCAAATATCTAATGCATCCACTCTATCACACTTTCTCCTCCATGATTCAACATTTCAGCTGTAATCCCATCCAATCCAAATGCATTTTCTAAAAGGTGATCATGTACCATTTAGTAAATATAAGTAAAGAAACTTACTCCACACCCACCCACTTACCTTTCCCTCCCTTCCTCCACCATCCCAAAAACTGCCTAAATCCACCAGGATACTTATGCATTACACAGTACTATGCCATGGCAATAAAAAGGTTACTATATTTTTTGACACACTGGACACATCCTAAATCTGGCTGGGAATATCTAGGAAAAAAAAAATATTTCTCAAGCAAGCAGCAGCTTCCCCAACTGTGCTACCACAGCCTTACATTAATGTGTTACATCTGACTATCTTATATTAACAGTTCTGTACATTTTCTTCTTTCCAGTGAAACAATCATCACTGTGTTGGACATCTTTATCCATTATAGCATGGATTCTGTTCAGTTATATCAGGAAAAACTCACAGTCTTTTAGTGGACATCCAGGACAACCTGTAGCCTTCATTTAGTTTATCAACAACATCTTTTCCACTCCTTCGTGCTTTTCTTCACAAGGGAACAAGTGCCAATACAATGTAAATCTTTATTCATATCAATAGGTTTTAATGGGAAACAGAAGAAGGAGTCACGCGGGAAGTGCTCATCCTCCTCGAAGGCTCAGATTGGGGTGAGCGTGGTTGAGAGAGCAGAAGAGGGTGTTTTGAAATGGTTTGGGCACATGGAGAGAATGAGTGAGGAAAGATTGACCAAGAGGATATATGTGTCGGAGGTGGAGGGAACGAGGAGAAGAGGGAGACCAAATTGGAGGTGGAAGGATGGAGTGAAAAAGATTTTGTGTGATCAGGGCCTGAACATGCAGGAGGGTGAAAGGAGGGCAAGGAATAGAGTGAATTGGAGCGATGTGGTATACCAGGGTTGACGTGCTGTCAGTGGATTGAATCAAGGCATGTGAAGCGTCTGGGGTAAACCATGGAAAGCTGTGTAGGTATGTATAATTGCGTGTGTGGACGTATGTATATACATGTGTATGGGGGTGGGTTGGGCCATTTCTTTCGTCTGTTTCCTTGCGCTACCTCACAAACGCGGGAGACAGCGGCAAAAAAAAAAAAAAAAAAAAAAAAAAAAAAAAAAAAAAGGGTTTTAAGAAATATTAGCAAACAAGTGGAAAAAAGAGACATGCTACAAGAACAAACACACTTTAAGGTTACTGTCTCAACATTTGCAACAGCTCCAGTTTCTGCACCAAAACATATGACTTTACTCCTATGTCAATATTTTCTTGATTTTCTATTTAGAAAGGAAAGACCATAAATCTCCCTTTTAATATTTATATTTATCACCATATAAAATACAGGATGATTTTGTGAATTTTTAATAATAAAAGGAACATAAATGGTGGGAAATACAGCATTTTTGCTCACTTTTTCATTTATTTTTACTTGAATTTCTTTATAATCAGGGGTATCATTTTTCAACATGCATCCCAAGTCTCACCTCCCACTACATATCTATCCCTCTGTCTCTAGCGCTGAAAGCAGAGATTTTTTTTCATACGTACTTGCCATTTCCCGCATTAGCGAGGTAGCATTAAGAACTGAGGACAGAGCCTTACAGGAAATATCCTCACTTGTCCCCCTTCTCTGTTCCTTTTTTGGAAAAGTTAAAAACAGGAGGGGAGATACATGATACTATATGCCCAACAATGTACATTAGGACATAACAACAATGCTTTAAACCTGAAAACAACCAGGAAAGGATGATCCTAAATCATTTAGTCAAGAGTAATTCCAGAAAACACATCAAAAAGGCTTCAGAATAAGATACATAATCCCAGCAAGGAAACTGGAACAATTTTTTAATGCAATAACTGATGATCTACGAAATTTACAGGGACTGCCCAGAGAAACATTCAGAGAGGAGACTCATGGTTGAAAACAATACAGGATGAAACTGAAATACATAACTACGCCACTGGACTAGCTGTTAAAAACAATAAAAGCATTGTACACCTAGCATGACAAGTGATGGGACAAGGAGCAAAGAGGCAGTATGTTGTTCAAAATACTAATTAAGAGGTTAGCCCTATTTAGAAGGCCTGCTGTCAAAGACAAATACTGTCATAAGCACTTGTACGTAAGCAGTCTCTCTCTCACTCTCTCTCTCTCTCTCTCAATATCATTAACACATGCCTAAACCAGCTCTAAAGAAAACTCAAACAACAAATGAATAAATACCACAAAAAATGGGGGATTCATGAAGGTTTAAATAATATACTTATAACAAAATTAATGCAGAGTATGTATGTTAGGGAGGTGAATGCAAGAGTTTTGGAAAGAGGGGCAAGTATGCAGTCTGTTGTGGATGAGGGAGCTTGGGAAGTGAGTCAGTTGTTGTTCGCTGATGATACAGCGCTGGTGGCTGATTCATGTGAGAAACTGCAGAAGCTGGTGACTGAGTTTGGTAAAGTGTGTGAAAGAAGAAAGTTGAGAGTAAATGTGAATAAAAGCAAGGTTATTAGGTACAGTAGGGATGAGGGTCAAGTCAACTGGGAGGTAAGTTTGAATGGAGAAAAACTGGAGGAAGAGAAGTGTTTTAGATATCTGAGAGTGGATTTGGCAGCGGATGGAACCATGGAAGCGGAAGTGAATCATAGGGTGGGGGAAGAAGCAAAAATTCTGGGAGCCTTGAAGAATGTGTGGAAGTCGAGAACATGATCTCGGAAAGCAAAAATGGGTAGGTTTGAAGGAATAGTGGTTCCAACAATGTTGTATGGTTGCGAGGCGTGGGCTATGGATAGAGTTGTGCGGAGGAGGGTGGATGTGCTAGAAATGAGATGTTTGAGGACAATATGTGGTGTGAGGTGGTTTGATCGAGTAAGTAATAATAGAGTAAGAGAGATGTGTGGTACTAAAAAGAGTGTGGTTGAGAGAGCAGAAGAGGGTGTTTTGAAATGGTTTGGTCACATGGATTGAATGAGTGAGGAAAGACTGACCAAGAGGATATATGTGTCAGAGGTGGATGGAACGAGGAGAAGTGGGAGACCAAATTAGAGGTGGAAAGATGGAGTGAAAAAGATTTTGACTGATCGGGGCCTAAACATGCAGGAGGGTGAAAGGTGTGCAAGGAATAGAGTGAATTGGAACGATGTGGTATACCGGGGTCGACGTGCTGTCAATGGATTGAACCAGGGCATGTGAAGCGTCTGGGGTAAACCATGGAAAGTTGTGTGGGGCCTGGATGTGCAAAGGGAGCTGTGGTTTCGGTGCATTATTACATGACAGCTAGAGACTGAGTGTGAACGAATGGGGCCTTTGTTGTCTTTTCCTAGCGCTACCTCGCACACATGAGGGGGGAGGGGGTTGTTATTCCATGTGTGGCGAGGTGGCGATGGGAATGAATAAAGGGAGACAGTATGAATTATGTACATGTGTACAGAAAAGAGGAGTGAATGTTGGGGTGAAGAAGGTGGTGAGAGTAAGTGAGCTTGGGAAGGAGACCTGTGTGGGGAAGTACCAGGAGAGACTGTGTACAGAATGGAAAAAGGTGAGAACAATGGAAGTAAGGGGAGTCGGGGAGGAATGGGATGTATTTAGGGAATCAGTGATGGATTGCGCAAAAGATGCTTGTGGCATGAGAAGAGTGGGAGGTGGGCTGTTTAGAAAGGGTAGTGAGTGGTGGGATGAAGAAGTAAGAGTATTAGTGAAAGAGAAGAGAGAGGCATTTGGACGATTTTTGCAGGGAAAAAATGCAATTGAGTGGGAGAAGTATAAAAGAAAGAGACAGGAGGTCAAGAGAAAGGTGCAAGAGGTGAAAAAAAGGGCAAATGAGAGTTGGGGTGAGAGACTATCAGTAAATTTTAGGGAGAATAAAAAGATGTTCTGGAGGGAGGTAAATAGGGTGCGTAAGACAAGGGAGCAAATGGGAACTTCAGTGAAGGGCGTAAATGGGGAGGTGATAACAAGTAGCGGTGATGTGAGAAGGAGATGGAATGAGTATTTTGAAGGTTTGTTGAATGTGTCTGATGACAGAGTGGCAGATATAGGGTGTTTTGGTCGAGGTGGTGTGCAAAGTGAGAGGGTTAGGGAAAATGATTTGGTAAACAGAGAAGAGGTAGTAAAAGCTTTGCGGAAGATGAAAGCCGGCAAGGCAGCGGGTTTGGATGGTATTGCAGTGGAATTTATTAAGAAAGGGGGTGACTGTATTGTTGACTGGTTGGTAAGGTTATTTAATGTATGTATGACTCATGGTGAGGTGCCTGAGGATTGGCGGAATGCGTGCATAGTGCCATTGTACAAAGGCAAAGGGGAAAAGAGTGAGTGCTCAAATTACAGAGGTATAAGTTTGTTGAGTATTCCTGGTAAATTATATGGGAGGGTATTGATTGAGAGGGTGAAGGCATGTACAGAGCATCAGATTGGGGAAGAGCAGTGCGGTTTCAGAAGTGGTAGAGGATGTGTGGATCAGGTGTTTGCTTTGAAGAATGTATGTGAGAAATACTTAGAAAAGCAAATGGATTTGTATGTAGCATTTATGGATCTGGAGAAGGCATATGATAGAGTTGATAGAGATGCTCTGTGGAAGGTATTAAGAATATATGGTGTGGGAGGCAAGTTGTTAGAAGCAGTGAAAAGTTTTTATCGAGGATGTAAGGCATGTGTACGTGTAGGAAGAGAGGAAAGTGATTGGTTCTCAGTGAATGTAGGTTTGCGGCAGGGGTGTGTGATGTCTCCATGGTTGTTTAATTTGTTTATGGATGGGGTTGTAAGGGAGGTAAATGCAAGAGTCCTGGAAAGAGGGGCAAGTATGAAGTCTGTTGGGGATGAGAGAGCTTGGGAAGTGAGTCAATTGTTGTTCGCTGATGATACAGCGCTGGTGGCTGATTCATGTGAGAAACTGCAGAAGCTGGTGACTGAGTTTGGTAAAGTGTGTGGAAGAAGAAAGTTGAGAGTAAATGTGAATAAGAGCAAGGTTATTAGGTACAGTAGGGGTGAGGGTCAAGTCAATTGGGAGGTGAGTTTGAATGGAGAAAAACTGGAGGAAGTGAAGTGTTTTAGATATCTGGGAGTGGATCTGTCAGCGGATGGAACCATGGAAGCGGAAGTGGATCATAGGGTGGGGGAGGGGGCGAAAATTTTGGGAGCCTTGAAAAATGTGTGGAAGTCGAGAACATTATCTCGGAAAGCAAAAATGGGTATGTTTGAGGGAATAGTGGTTCCAACAATGCTGTATGGTTGCGAGGCGTGGGCTATGGATAGAGATGTGCGCAGGAGGATGGATGTGCTGGAAATGAGATGTTTGAGGACAATGTGTGGTGTGAGGTGGTTTGATCGAGTAAGTAACGTAAGGGTAAGAGAGATGTGTGGAAATAAAAAGAGCGTGGTCGAGAGAGCAGAAGAGGGTGTTTTGAAATGGTTTGGGCACATGGAGAGAATGAGTGAGGAGAGATTGACCAAGAGGATATATGTGTCGGAGGTGGAGGGAACGAGGAGAAGAGGGAGACCAAATTGGAGGTGGAAAGATGGAGTGAAAAAGATTTTGTGTGATCGGGGGCCTGAACATGCAGGAGGGTGAAAGGAGGGCAAGAAATAGAGTGAATTGGAGTCATGTGGTATACAGGGGTTGACGTGCTGTCAGTGGATTGAAGCAAGGCATGTGAAGCGTCTGGGGTAAACCATGGAAAGCTGTGTAGGTATGTATATTTGCGTGTGTGGACGTGTGTATGTACATGTGTATGGGGGGGGGGTTGGGCCATTTCTTTCGTCTGTTTCCTTGCGCTACCTCGCAAACGCGGGAGACAGCGACAAAGTATAAAAAAAAAAAAAAAAAAAAAAAAAGTATATATGTATATGTCTGTGTGTGTATATATATGTGTACGTTGAGATGTATAGGTATGTATATTTGCGCGTGTGGATGTGTATGTATATGCATGTGAATGTGGGTGGGTTGGGCCATTCTTTCGTCTGTTTCCTTGTGCTACCTCACTAACATGGGAGACAGTGACAAAGCAAATTAATAATAATAAAATGTCAGGAGGGAATATTTGAAATTTAAAGTTAAATTAGAGTCAGAAAATGCTTATTCTTTAAAAAGATTGGAAATAAATAACAGGAAATAAGAAGCTGGGGTGAAGAGAGTGGTCAGAATAAGTGACCTTGGAAAGGAAACTTGTGTGAGGAAGAACCAGGAGAGATTGAGCGCAGAATGGAAAAACGTTTGAGCAAATGACGTAAAGGGAGTGGGAGAGGAATGGAATGTATTTAGGGAAGCAGTGATGGCTTGTGCAAAAGATGCTTGTGGCATGAGAAAGGTGGGAAGTAGGCAGATTAGAAAGGGTAGTGAGTGGCGGGATATAGAAGTAAGATTGTTAGTGAAAGAGAAGAGAGAGGTGTTTGGATGATTTTTGCATGGAAATATTGCGAATGACTGGAAGATGAATAAAAGAAAGAGGCATGAGGTCAAGAGAAAGGTGAAGAGGTGAAAAAGAGGGCAAATGAGAGTTGGGGTAAGAGTATCATTAAATTCTAAGGAGTATAAAAAGATGTTTAGGAAGGAGGTAAATAAAGTGCGTGAGACAAGAGAACAAATGGGAACATTGGTGAAGGGGGCTAATGGGGAGGCAATAACAAGTAGTGGTGAAGTGAGAAGGAGATGGAGTGAGTATTTTAAAGATTTGTTGAATGTGTTTGATGATAGAGTGGCAGACATAGGGTGTTTTGGTCAAGGTGGAGTGCAAAGTGAAAGGGTCAGGGAGAATGGTTTGGTAAACAGAGAAGAGATAGTGAAAGCTTTGCAAAATATGAAAGCTGGGAAGGCAGGCAGGTTTGGATGGTATTGCAGAGGAATATATTAAAAAGGGGATGACTGTGTTGTTGACTGGTTGGTCAGGATATTCAATGTATGTATGGTTCATGATGAAATGCCTGAGGATTGGCGGAATGCATGCATAGTGCCACTGTACAAAGGCAAGGGGGATAAAGGTGATTGTTCTAATTACAGTGGTATAAGTTTTTGAGTATTCCTGGGAAATTATATAGGAGGGTATTGATTGAGAGAGTAAAGGCATGTACAAAGCATCAGATTGGGGAAGAGCATTGTGGTTTCAGAAGTGATAGAGGATGTATGGATCAGATGTTTGCTTTGAAGAAGGGATGTGAGAAATACTTAGAAAAAAGACTGATTTGTATGTAGCATTTATGAATCTGGAGAGGGCATATGATAGAGTTAATAGTGATGCTTTGTGGAAGGTATTAAGAGTATATGGTGTGGGATGTAAGTTGATAGAAGCAGTGAAAAGTTTTTATCAAGGATGCATGGCATGTGTACGAGTAGGAAGAGAGGAAAGTGACTGGTTCCCAGTGAATGTTGGTTTGCGGCAGGGGTGCGTTACATCTCCATGGTTGTTTAATTTGTTTATGGATGGGGTTGTTAGAGAGGTGAATACAAGAGTTTTGGAGAGAGAGGCAAATATGCAGTCTGTTGTGGATGAAAGGGCTCAGGAAGTGAGTCAGTTGTTTTTCACTGATGAAACAGCACTGGTGGCTCATTCGGGTGAGAAACTGCAGAAGTTGGTGACTGAGTTTGGTAAAGTGTGTGAAAGAAGAAAGCTGAGAGTAAATGTGAATTAGAGCAAGGTAATTAGGTTCAGTAGGGTTGAGGGACAAGTTAATTGGGAGGTACGTTTGAATGGAGAAAAACTGGAGGAAGTGAAGTGCTTTAGATATGTGGAAGTGGATTTGACAGCAGATGAAACCACGGAAGCAGAAGTGAGTCACAGGGTGGGGAAGGGGGCGAAGGTTCTGGGAGCATTGAAGAATAAATGGAAGGCAAGAACGTTATCTCGGAGCAAAATTGGGTATGTTTGAAGGTATAGCGGTTCCAACAATGTTATATGGTTGCAAGGCATGGGCTATAGAGTTGTATGGAGGAGGGTGGATGTGTTGGAAATGAAATGATTGAAGACAATATGTGATGTGAGGTGGTTTGATGGAGTAAGAAGTGAAAGGGTAAGAGAGTTGTGTGGTAATAAAAAGTGTGGTTGAGAAAGCAGAAGAGGGAGTATTGAAATAGTTTGGTCACAAGGAGAGAATGAGTAAAAAAAGACTGACAAAGAGGATATATGTGTCAGAGGTGGAGGGAACGAGGAGAAGTGGGAGACCAAATCTTTCCACCTCCAATTTGGTCTCCCACCTCTCCTCATTCCCTCCACCTCTGACACATATATCCTCTTGGTCAATCTTTCCTCACTCATTCTCTCCATGTGACCAAACCATTTCAAAACACCCTCTTCTGCTCTTTCAACCACACTCTTTTTATTACCACACATCTCTCTTTCCCTTTCATTACTTACTCGATCAAACCACCTCACACCACATATTGTCCTCAAATATCTCATTTCCAGCACATCCACTCTCCTCTGCACAACTCTATCTAAAGCCCACGCCTCGCAACCATATAACATTGTTGGAGCCAATATTCCTTGAAACATACCCAATTTTGCTTTCCAAGATAACGTTCTCAACTTCCACACATTTTTCAACACTCCCAGAATTTTTGCCCTCCCTCCCACCCTATGATTCACCTCCGCTTCCATGGTTCCACTGCTGCCAAATCCATGCCCAGATATCTAAAACACTTCACTTCCTCCAGTTTTTCTACATTCAAACTTACCTCCCTATTGACTTGTCCCTCAACCCTACTGTACCTAATAACCTTGCTCTTATTCACATGTACTCTCAGCTTTCTTCTTTCACACACTTTACCAAACTCAGTCACCAGCTTCTGCAGTTTCTCACCCGAATCACTCACCAGCGCTGTATCATCAGCGAACAACTGACTCACTTCCCTAGCCCTCTCATCCACAACAGACTGCATATTTGCCCCTCTTTCCAAAACTCTTGCATTCACCTCCCTAACAACCCCATCCATAAACAAATCAAACAACCATGGAGACATCACGCACCCCTGCCACAAACCAACATTCACTGAGAACCAATCACTTTCCTCTCTTCCTGCACGTACACATGCCTTACATCCTCGATAAAAACTTTTCACTGCTTCTAACAACTTACCTCCCACACCATATATTCTTAATACTTTCCACAAGGCATCTCTATGAACTCTATCATATGCCTTCTCCAGATCCATAAATACAAATCCATTTGCTTTTCTAAGTATTTCTCACGTACATTCTTCAAAGCAAACACCTGATCCACACATCCTCTACCACTTCTGAAACCACACTGCTCTTCCCCAATCTGATGCTCTGTACATGCCTTCACCCTCTCAATCACTACCCTCCCATATAACTTACCAGGAATACTCAACAGATTTATACCTCTGTAATTTGAGCACTCACTTTTATCCCCTTTGCCTTTGTACAATGGCACTATGCAAGCATTCTGCCAATCCTCAGGCACCTCACCATGAGTCATACATACATTAAATAACCTTACCAACCAGTCAACAATTAAGTCATCCCCTTTTCTAATAAATTCCACTGCAATACCATCTAAACCCGCGGTCTTGCCAGCTTTCATCTTCCGCAAAGCTTTTACTACCTCTTCTCTGTTTACCAAATCATTTTCCCTAACCCTCTCACTTTGCACACCACCTTGACCAAAACACCCTTTATCTGCCACTCTACCATCAAACACATTCAACAAACCTTCAAAATACTCACTCCATCTCCTTCTCACATCACAACTACTTGTTATCACTTCCCCATTAGCCCCCTTCACCGATGTTCCCATTTGTTCCCTTGTCTTATGCACTTTATTTACCTCCTTCCAAAACATCTTTTTATTCCCCCTAAAATTTAATGATACTCTCTCACCCCAACTCTCATTTGCCCTCATTTGATGTGAGAAGGAGATGGAGTGAGTATTTTGATGGTTTGTTAAATGTGTTAGATGATAGAGTGGCAGATATAGGGTGTTTTGGTCGAGGTGGTGTGCGAAGTGAGAGGGCCAAGGAGAATGATTTGGTAAACAAAGAAGAGGTAGTGAAAGCTTTGTGGAAGATGAAAGCCGGCAAGGCGGTGGGTTTAGATGGTGTTGCAGTGGAATTTATTAAAAAAGAGGGTGACTGTGTTGTTGACTTGTTGGTAAGGATATTCAATGTATGTATGACTCATGGTGAGGTGCCTGATGATTGGCGGAATGCATGCATAGTGCCATTGTACAAAGGCAATGGGGATAAAGGTGAGCATTCAAATGAAAGAGGTATAAGTTTGTTGAGTATTCCTGGGAAATTATATGAGAGGGTATCGATTGAAAGGGTGAAGGCATATACAGAACATCATATTGGGGAAGAGCAGTGTGGTTTCAGAAGTGGTAGAGGATGTGTGGATCAGGTGTTTGCTTTGAAGAATGTATGTGAGAAATACTTAGAAAAGCAAATGGATTTGTATGCAGCATTTATGGATCTGGAGAAGGCATATGATAGAGTTGATAGAGATGCTCTGTAGAAGGTATCAAGAGTATATGGTGTGGAAGGCAAGTTGCTAGAAGCAGTGAAAAGTTTTTATCTAGGATATAAAGCATGTGTACGAGTAGGAAGAGAGGAAAGTGATTGGTTCTCAGTGAATGTTGCTTTGCGGCAGGGGTACGTGATGTCTCCATACTTGTTTAATTTGTTTATGGATGGGGTTCTTAGGGAGGTGAATGCAAGATTTTTGGAGAGAGGGGCAAGTATGCAGTCTGTTGTGGATGAGAGGGCTTGGGAAGTGAGTCAGTTGTTGTTTGCTGATGATGCAGCGCTGGTAGCTGATTCTTGTGAGAAACTGCAGAAGCTGGTGACTGAGTTTCGTAAAGTATGTGAAAGAAGAAAGCTGAAAGTAAATGTGAATAAGAGCACGGTTAATTGGTACAGTAGGGTTCAGGGACAAGTCAATTGGGAGGTAAGTTTGAATGGAGAAAGTGAAGTGTTTTATATATCTGCGAGTGGATTTGGCAGGGGATGTAACCATGGAAGTGGAAATGAGTCACAGGGTGGGGGAAGGGGCAAAAGTGCTGAGAGTGTTGAAGAATGTGTGGAAGGCCAGAACATTATCTCGGAAGGCAAAAATGGCTATGTTTGAAGGAACAGTGGTTCCAACAATGTTATATGGTTGCAAGGTGTGGGCTATGGATAGGGTTTTGCGGAGGAGGGTGGATGTTTTGGAATTCAATGTTCGAGGACAATATGTGGTGTGAGGTGGTTTGATCGAGTAAGTAATGTAAGTATAAGAGAAGAGGGTGTTTTGAAATGGTTTGGGCACATGGAGAGAATGAGTGAGGAAAGATTGACCAAGAGGATATATGTGTCGGAGGTGGAGGGAATGAGGAGAAGTGGGAGACCAAATTGGAGGTGGAAAGATGGAGTGAAAAAGATTTTGAGTGATCGGGGCCTGAACATGAAGGAGGGTGAAAGGCGGGCAAGGAATAGAGTGAATTGGATCGATGTGGTATACTGGGGTCGACGTGCTGTCAATGGATTGAATCAGGGCATGTGAAGCATCTGGGGTAAACCATGGAAAGTTGTGTGGGGCCTGGATGTGGAAAGGGGGCTGTGGTTTCGGGCATTATTACATGACAGCTAGAGACTATGTGTGAACGAATGGGGCCTTTGTTGTCTTTTCCTAGTGCTACCTTGCACACATGAGGGGGGAGGGGGATGCTATTCCATGTGTGGCGAGGTAGCGATGGGAATAAATAAAGGCAGACAGTATGAATTATGTACATGTGTATATATGTATATGTCTGTGTGTGTATATATATGTGTACATTGAGATGTATAGGTACGTATATTTGCGTGTGTGGACGTGTATATATATACATGTGTATGGGGGTGGCTTGGGCCATTTCTTTCGTCTGTTTCCTTGTGCTACCTCGCAAACGAGGGAGACAGCGACAAAACAAAATATATATAATTATTATTATTATTATTATACTTTGTCGCTGTCTCCCGCGTTTGCGAGGTAGCGCAAGGAAACAGACGAAAGAAATGGCCCAACCCCCCCCATACACATGTATATACATACGTCCACACACGCAAATATACATACCTACACAGCTTTCCATGGTTTACCCCAGACGCTTCACATGCCTTGATTCAATCCACTGACAGCACGTCAACCCCGGTATACCACATCGCTCCAATTCACTCTATTCCTTGCCCTCCTTTCACCCTCCTGCATGTTCAGGCCCCGATCACACAAAATCTTTTTCACTCCATCTTTCCACCTCCAATTTGGTCTCCCTCTTCTCCTCGTTCCCTCCACCTCCGACACATATATCCTCTTGGTCAATCTTTCCTCACTCATTCTCTCCATGTGCCCAAACCACTTCAAAACACCCTCTTCTGCTCTCTCAACCACGCTCTTTTTATTTCCACACATCTCTCTTACCCTTATGTTACTCACTCAATCAAACCACCTCACACCACACATTGTCCTCAAACATCTCATTTCCAGCACATCCATCCTCCTGTGCACAACTCTATCCATAGCCCACGCCTCGCAACCATACAACATTGTTGGAACCACTATTCCTTCAAACATACCCATTTTTGCTTTCCGAGATAATGTTCTCGACTTCCACACATTCTTCAAGGCCCCCAGAATTTTCGCCCCCTCCCCCACCCTATGATCCACTTCCGCTTCCATGGTTCCATCCGCTGCCAGATCCACTCCCAGATATCTAAAACACTTCACTTCCTCCAGTTTTTCTCCATTCAAACTCACCTCCCAATTGACTTGACCCTCAACCCTACTGTACCTAATAACCTTGCTCTTATTCACATTTACTCTTAACTTTCTTCTTCCACACACTTTACCAAACTCAGTCACCAGCTTCTGCAGTTTCTCACATGAATCAGCCACCAGAGCTGTATCATCAGCGAACAACAACTGACTCACTTCCCAAGCTCTCTCATCCCCAACAGACTTCATACTTGCCCCTCTTTCCAAAACTCTTGCATTTACCTCCCTAACCACCCCATCCATAAACAAATTAAACAACCATGGAGACATCACACACCCCTGCCGCAAACCTACATTCACTGAGAACCACTCACTTTCCTCTCTTCCTACACGTACACATGCCTTACATCCTCGATAAAAACTTTTCACTGCTTCTAACAACTTTCCTCCCACACCATATATTCTTAATACCTTCGACAGAGCATCTCTATCAACTCTATCATATGCCTTCTCCAGATCCATAAATATATATAAATAAATATATATATATATATATATATATATATATATATATATATATATATATATATATATATATATATATATATCTTTCTTTCTTTCATACTATTCGCCATTTCCCGCGTTAGCGAGGTAGCGTTAAGAACAGAGGACTGGGCTTTTGAGGGAATATCCACATCTGGCCCCCTTCTCTGTTCCTTCTTTGGAAAAATAAAAAAAACGACAAAGCAAAATAAATACATAGATATTCATTTATATTTATTTATTATACTTTGTCGCTGTCTCCCGCGTTAGCGAGGTAGCGTAAGGAAATAGATGAAAGAATGGCCCAACCCACCCACATACACATGCATATACATACACGTCCACCCATGCACATATGCATACCTATACATTTCAATGTATACATGTATATACATACACAGACCTGTACATATTTACACATGTACATAATTCATATTTGCTGCCTTTACTCATTCCTGTTGCCACCCGGCCACATATGAAATGACCACCCCCTCCCCCCACATGCGCGTGAGGTAGCGCTAGGAAAAGGCAATAAACGCCACATTTGTTCACACTCAGTCTCTAGTTGTCATGTATAATGCATCGAAGCCACAGCTCCCTTCCACATCCAGGCCCCCCAAACCTTTCCATGGTTTACCCAAAACGCTTCACATGCCCTGGTTCAATCCATTGACAGCACGTCGACCCCGTTATATGACATCATTTCAATTCACTCTATTCCTTGCACGCCTTTCACCCTCCTGCATGTTTCGGCCCCAATCGCTCAAAATCTTTTTCACTCCAACCTTCCACTTCCAATTTGGTCTCCCACTTCTCGTTCCCTGTACCTCTGAGACATATATCCTCTTTGTCAGTCTTTCCTCACTCATTCTCTCTATGTGACCATTTCAATACAACCTCTTCTGCCCTCTCAACCACACTCTTTTTATTACCACACATCTCTCTTACCTTTTCATTACTTACTCGATCAAACCACCTCACACCACATATTGTCCTCAAATATCTCATTTCTAACACATCCACCCTCCGCCGCAAAACTCTATCTATAGCCCACGCCTCGCAACCATATAACATTGTTGGAGCCTCTATTCCCTTAAACATACCCATTTTTGCTTTTCGAGATAATGTTCTCGCCTTCCACACATTTTTCGACGCTCCCAGAACTTTTGCCCCCTCCCCAACCCTGTGACTCACCTCCGCTTCCAGGGTTCCATCCGCTGCCAAATCCACTCCCAGATATCTAAAACACTTCCCTAGATATCTAAAACACATCACTTCTTACAGTTTTTCTTCATTCAAACTTACCTCCCAACTGGCTTGTCCCTCAATCCTACTGTACCTAATAACCTTGCTCTTATTCAAATTTACTCTCAGCTTTCTTCTTTCACACATCCCACCAAACTCAGTCACCAGCTTCTGCAGTTTCTCACCCGAATCAGCCACCAGCGCTGTATCATCAGCGAACAACAACTGACTCACTTCCCAAGCCCTCTCATCCACAACAAACTGCATGCTTGCCCCTTTCTCCAAAACTCTTACATTCACCTCATCAACAAACCCATCCATAAACAAATCAAACAACCATGGAGACATCACACACCCATACCACAAACCGAGATTCACTGAGAACCAATCACTTTCCTCTCTTCCTACTCGTACACATGCCTTACATCCTCGATAAAAACTTTTCACTACTTCTAGCAACTTGCCTCCCACACCATATATTCTTAACACTTTCCAAAGAGCATCTCTATCAACTTTATCATATGCCTTCTCCAGATCCATAAATGCTACATACAAATCCATTTGCTTTTCTAAGTATTTCCCACATACATTCTTCAAAGCAAACATCTGATCTACATATCCTCTACCACTTCTGAAACTACACTGCTCCTCCCCAATCTGATGCTCGGTACATGCCTTCACCCTCTCAATCAATACCTTCCCATATAATTTCCCAGGAATACTCAAGAAACTTATACCTCTGTAATTTGAGCACTCACCTTTATCCCCTTTGCCTTTGTACAATGGCACTATGCACGCATTCCGCCAATCCTCAGGCACCTCACCATGAGTCATATATACATTAAATATCCTTACCAACCAGTCAACAATGCAGTCACCCTATTTTTAATAAATTCCACTGCAATAACATCCAAACCAGCTGCCTTGCTGGCTTTCATCTTCCACAAAGCTTTTACTACCTCTTCTCTGCTTACCAATCATTCTCCCTAAACCTCTCACTTTGCACACCACCTTGACCAAAACACCCTATATCTGCCACTCTATCATCTAACACATTTAACAAACCTTCAAAATACTCACTCCATCTCCTTGTTATTACCTCCCCATTTGCCCCCTTCACTGATGTTCCCATTTGTTCTCTAGTCTTACGCACTTTATTTACCTCCTTCCATAACATTTTTTATTCTCCTTAAAATTTAATGATACTCTCTCACCCCAACTCTCATTTGCCCTCTTTTTCACCACTTGCACCTTTCTCTTGACCTCCTGCCTCTTTCTTTTATACATCTCCATTCATTTGCATTATTTCCCTGTACAAATCATCCAAATTTCTCTCTCTTCTCATTCACTATTAATCTTACTTTCTTCATCCCACCAATCACTACCCTTTCTAATCGGCCTACCTCCCACACTTCTCATGCCACAAGATCTTTTGCGCAAGCCATCACAGCTTCCCTATCATTCATTTAAACATATAACATTGCCAAAACGTTTGACAGGTTATGTTACTTGAAGCCAATATGGCACCTTACTGACATCCAAGGCTACCAACGGGCAGCAGGTCAGACACAAATTTCTCATTATCTGCTGGACTGTCATAATGTTACATACACATTGTGCAGGGTTACTTTTTTGCAGAATGTCACTGAAATCAACAGTGTAAAAGTGAAAAAAGAAGCTGAAAAATATCTGTATATGAAAAAAAAGTTAATATGTGGAAAAGCAACAAAAAATGACCAAACATAATATTTTTTTTTATAAAATTACTGACCTGGGTAGACTAGATGGCTTGCCCCACTTCTCAATACAAAATCTGCGAGGTCCATTGCTACCTCTTAGTGCTGCAAAGCCCTCATAAGGCACACTTGATGTGCCTGTAACAAACTGCAGCAATCGCAAACGACGCTCATTGTCAAATCGCTCAATTGCTAACCAAAACCACTGTATTACAGGATGAGAATCATGATAACCTGAAATCAAAATGAATCTGACTATAATCAAGGTCATAGTGTTGCCTATAACAATTATCAGGAACAAAATAATCCATGTTTGCATGCAATACACCATTTCCTGCACTGATTGTAGGGTATCTTCTTTGTTTTTACTCACCAATACCGAACACAATCACATTTGTACACTTTTGCTTTTACATAATCTTTGTCTTTCTACTCCCCTCTGGTTACTCCCTTCCTGTATTTACATTTACAAGTGTCATTCCAACACGTCACTTCTTTATATAACCAAAATATATTCCATTAAAACAAAATGGGTCAGGACAATGCTTTCTTTTTTTGTTACAGATTTCTTAAAAAAGAAGGAAAATAAGTGTTGTTGAATCAATCAAATAGTATTATGCATGCATACTGCAATGAACAAGCAAAAATTATGCATGCTTTAATATTCGCATACAAAAATGATACTACACAAACATATGAACACATTGCCTAAAATCTAGAGTTGAAATTTAACTCGAAGAAAGTCCTGAGGATCCCATGGTATTCTCTAGCCTTTTTGTTAATGTACTTCAACTTCATTTCAAGGATTAAATTCTTTGGCCTTTTCACTTGAAGAAGTACCTGTATAATGTTTTGGGGGCACTATGTCACCAACAGAGAAAAAATACAGTGTATGAGTAAGGGGCAGCCTCAAACACTGCAACAAATGCAAACTGGTGTCAAAGGACCAAGTTTGCCAGGATTTATTGTCATACCCATGGGCAAATTGTTTCTAACATACTTTATCTTCTCACTGTTTTATTTATCATTCTCTTATTAGTGGTAACTTAACTGGATTTTATTGTTTTTAGCATTCTTCAGCAAGTGTAAAATCATTATCTACTCTTGAAATATGTCTTGTTTATCATTTCATTTTTCTTCTTTTTTTTTCATTACTCAAAAGATGGTCAAAAGACTTTTCCAATATTTTCAGACAACACTAATGCATTAACCAAACATAATGAATTATAATCAAACAATAAAAATACGAATCACATGGAAATAGTGGTGAGAGTAAGTGAGCTTGGGAAGGAGACTTGTATGAGGAAGTACCAGGAGAGACTGAGTACAGAATGGAAAAAGGTGAGAACAACAGAAGTAAGGGGAGTGGGGGAGGAATGGGATGTATTTAGGGAATCAGTGAGGGATTGCGCAAAAGATGCTTGTGGCATGAGAAGCCTGGGAGGTGGGTTGATTAGAAAGGGTAGTGAGTGGTGGGATGAAGAAGTAAGATTATTAGTGAAAGAGAAGAGAGAGGCATTTGGACGATTTTTGCAGGGAAAAAATGCAATTGAGTGGGAGATGTATAAAAGAAAGAGACAGGAGGTCAAGAGAAAGGTGCAAGAGGTGATAAAGAGGCCAAATGAGAGTTGGGGTGAGAGAGTATCATTAAATTTTAGGGAGAATAAAAAGATGTTCTGGAAGGAGGTAAATAAAGTGCGTAAGACAAGGGAGCAAATGGGAACTTCAGTGAAAGGCACAAATGCAGAGGTGGTAACAAGTAGTGGTGATGTGAGAAGGAGATGGAGTGAGTATTTTGAAGGTTTGTTGAATGTGTTTTGATGATAGAGTGGCAGATATAGGGTGTTTTGGTCGAGGTGGTGTGCAAAGTGAGAGGGTTAGGGAGAATGATTTGGTAAACAGAGAAGAGGTAGTAAAAGCTTTGCGGAAGATGAAAGCCGGCAAGGCAGCAGGTTTGGATGGTATTGCAGTGGAATTTATTAAAAAAGGGGTGACTGTATTGTTGACTGGTTGGTAAGGTTATTCAATGTATGTATGACTCATGGTGAGGTGCCTGAGGATTGGCAGAATGCGTGCATAGTGCCATTGTACAAAGGCAAAGGGGATAAGAGTAAATGCTCAAATTACAGAGGTATAAGTTTGTTGAGTATTCCAGGTAAATTATATGGGAGGTTATTGATTGAGAGGGTGAAGGCATGTACAGAGCATCAGATTGGGGAAGAGCAGTGTGGTTTCAGAAGTGGTAGAGGATGTGTGGATCAGGTGTTTCCTTTGAAGAATGTATGTGAGAAATACTTAGAAAAGCAAATGGATTTGTATTTATGGATCTGGAGAAGGCATATGATAGAGTTGATAGAGATGCTCTGTCGAAGGTATTAAGAATATATGGTGTAGGAGGCAAGTTGTTAGAAGCAGTGAAAAGTTTTTATCAAGGATGTAAGGCATGTGTACGTGTAGGAAGAGAGGAAAGTGATTGGTTCTCAGTAAATGTAGGTTTGCAGCAGGGGTGTGTGATGTCTCCATGGTTATTTAATTTGTTTATGGATGGGGTTGTTAGGGAGGTGAATGCAAGAGTTTTGGAAAGAGGGGCAAGTATGAAGTCTGTTGTGGATGAGAGAGCTTGGGAAGAGAGTCAGTTGTTGTTCGCTGATGATACAGCGCTGGTGGCTGATTCATGTGAGAAACTGCAGAAGCTGGTGACTGAGTTTGGTAAAGTGTGTGAAAGAAGAAAGTTAAGAGTAAATGTTAATAAGAGCAAGGTTAATTATTAGGTACAGTAGGGTTGAGGGTCAAGTCAATTGGGAGGTAAGTTTGAATGGAGAAAAACTGGAGGAAGTAAAGTGTTTTAGATATCTGAGAGTGGATCTGGCAGCGGATGGAACCATGGAAGCGAAAGTGAATCATAGGGTGGGGGAGGGGGCGAAAATCCTGGGAGCCTTGAGGAATGCGTGGAAGTCGAGAACATTATCTCGGAAAGCAAAAATGGCTATGTTTGAAGGAATATTGGTTCCAACAATGTTGTATGGTTGCAAGGCATGGGCTATGGATAGAGTTGTGCGCAGGAGGGTGGATGTGCTGGAAATGAGATGTTTGAGGACAATGTGTGGTGTGAGGTGGTTTGATCGAGTAAGTAATGTAAGGGTAAGAGAGATGTGTGGAAATAAAAAGAGTGTGGTTGAGAGAGCATAAGAGGGTGTTTTGAAATGGTTTGGGCACATGGAGAGAATGAGTGAGGAAAGATTGACCAAGAGGATATAAGTGTTGGAGGTGGAGGGAACGAGGAGAAGTGGGAGACCAAATTGGAGGTGGAATGATGGAGTAAAAAAGATTTTGTGTGATCGGGGCCTGAACATGCAGGAGGGTGAAAGGCGGGCAAGGAATAGAGTGAATTGGATCGATGTGGTATACCGGGGTTGACCTGCTGTCAGTGGATTGAATCAGGGCATGTGAAGCGTCTGGGGTAAACCATGGAAAGTTGTGTGGGGCCTGGATGTGGAAAGGGAGCTGTGGTTTCGGGCATTATTGCATGACAGCTAGAGACTGAGTGTGAACGAATGGGGCCTTTGTTGTCTTTTCCTAGTGCTACCTCGCACACATGAGGGGGGAGGGGGATGGTATTCCATGTGTAGCGAGGTGGCGATGGGAATGAATAAAGGCAGACAGTGTGAATTGTGTGCATGGGTATATATGTATGTGTCTGTGTGTGTATATATATGTGTACATTGAGATGTATAGGTATGTATATTTGCGTGTGTGGACGTGTATGTATATACATTGTGTATGGGGGTTGGGTTGGGCCATTTCTTTCGTCTGTTTCCTTGCGCTACCTCGCAAACGCGGGAGACAGCAAAAAAAAAAAAAAAAAAAAAAAAAAAAAAAAAAAAGGAAATAGCACTGACAGGTCACACTTACTATAGAGTTACTATTCAAAGGGTTGATTTTATGTAAAGTTCTGAAACCTAATTGTTATTCAGTGACTTTTGTAAGGAAATATAACTAAAAACTTAAAAGCCATTTTTCCCACACTTCAATACCATTTCCTGCATTAGTGAGGTAAAGCCACGGACAGACGAAGAAGGACCACATTAACTCACAGCCTTTATGAAGCTGTCATGTGCAATGCACTGAAACCACTGCTCCCTATCCACAACCAAGCCCCACAGACCTTTCCATGGTTAACTCTACCATTTCACAGGCCCTGGAAGTGTCCACTGACAGCACATAAACCCCTGCATCCTTCCAATTCTCTCTATCTCATGCACAAATTTCTCCTCTGTGCATGTTTATACACCAATAAATCAAAATCTTCTTCACTTCTTCCTCTAATTTCCAATTTGGTCTCCCCCTTCTTTTTCCTGACACTACAACACATAAATCCTTTTTTGTCAATCTCCTCACACATTCTCTACAAATGTCCAAACCATTCAAACACATCCTTTTCAGCTCTCTTAACCACACTCTTTTTATTACCACATCACTACTCTACCCATTTATAACTTACCCAATCAAATACCACACCAATCTTTTATCCTTTCTTAACTTACCCAATCAAACCATCTCACACCACATACTGACCTCAAACATTTCATTTACAACATCTTCATCCTCCTCTGCAAGAAAACATCCATAGCCTATGCTTTGCATTCGTTTAAAATAGCTGGGACTAATACACCTTCAAACATACCCATTGTTGCCCTCAGAGATAAAAATCCTATTCCACACATTCTTTAATGGTTCTAGGACCTTTGTCCCCTCACCCACCCTAAATAAGACTCACTGCTGCTTCCTTGTTTCCATTCACGACCATGTCCCCTTCCACTTTCAGGTATCTAAAATATCTCCTTTCCTCCAATTTTTCTGTATTCAAACTCATACCCAACTAACCTGTCCCTCAACCCAGCTAAACCTAATAACCTTGCTTTTATTTACATTTACTCTAGATTTTTGCCTTTCACACACTCTTCCAAACTCAGTCACCAACTTCTGCAGTTTCTCACTTGAATCTACTGCCAATGTTGTATCATCAGCAAACAACTGACTCTCTTTCCAGACCCTCTCATCCTCTACACACCGCATACTTGCCTCTCTTTTCCAGACTCTCACATTTATCTCCCTCACCACTCAATCCATTAACAAATTAAACATCTATGGTGAAATCACACAGCCCTGCCACAGAGTGACCTTCACTTGGAACCATTCACTATTTTCTCTTCCTATTTGTACACGACTTACATCCTTGATAAAACTTCTCTGCTTCTAGTAGCTATCTTTCCACACCATATATTCTTAAGACCTTCCACAAGCATCTCTATCTACCCATCATATACCTTCTCCAGATCCATAATTGCCAAATACAAATCCATCTGTTTCTTTAAGTATTTCTCACATAAATTTTTTTAAGCAATTACCTGATCCACAATTCTTCTACCACTTCCAAAACCATACTATTCCTTCCTATTCACAACCAAGCCCCACAGACCTTTCCATAGTTAACTCTACCACTTCATATACCTTGGATGAGTCCACTGACAGCACATATACCCCTACATACCACATCATTCCAATTCCCTCTATTTCATGCACAACTTTCACCTTCGTGCATGTTCAGACCCCAATCAATCAAAATCTTTTTTCACTCCATCTTTTAATCTCCAATTTGGTCTCCCCCTTCTTTTTCCTGCCACTACCGACACATAAATCCTCTTTGTCAATCTCCTCACACATTCTCTCCAAATATCCAAACCATTCAAGCACACCCTTTTCAGCTCTCTCAACCACACCAGAGCATCTAGAACACCATGAAGATCTGCAATAAATATGGAAGATTTTTTTTTTATAGTTTTCCATTCATTTTGAGCCATTAGAAAATATCTTTATTCTCTTGACATGAACAGTATCATGAAGAAGGAATTTAATTTTTTCTTTTTTCTTATCACAGAAGCAATGTTGCTTTTCAGTGTTTCCACCCAATCCCTGGAAGTCTAATCTCAGGAACCTTCAAGGAGGGAGACCAAGAAAAATGGATTTCCTGAAGCGAGTATGTTTAAACCTCTTTTTTTATTCATAAAATGTTGTTATGCAGATCATATACACCTCGAATCTACTGCCCAGTGAACCACTATCCAGTGATCACCTCATCTAGTATTCATGAAAAAATAATTAATGGAGATATGAAAAAAGAATAAAAAATAAAAAAGTTTTAAAAAGCATACAGCTATAGCAATTGCTAATAAGCAGCAGCATCTCCCAAGGAATATACAGTACATTATGCAGTAATGTTTTTAAAAGATATGGATCCCATCCCATTCATAATTAATGAAAATTATAATCCAATTTACAAAAGGTAAATAGCTATTACATGAGATAGGTTGAAGGGAAAATTTAAAGTGGTAGTGGCAGAGGAGGAAGGAAATGAGGGAAAAACCTCTACCACAGGGCCATTCGTCCCTCTCTCCCTCTTATAGTGGTGATACAACTTGAATTCGTATGTTGGGAAATATTCTATCTATCAAATCTTACAAATAAGTATTTCATTTCAGTACAAACAAGTGAAAAATAAAGAATTTTTTTCTGGAAACATGTCTAGTCATGAATGAACTTATGTAATGTCATTTTCTCACCACATTTAAGGTTAATAAAATGAAACTCTGTTCTAAAAAAGTCATCAGTTAATCTCATGCGTGAGGTTGAAAAGAAATCTTTAGGTGGTGGAGTGCTGGTGGCAGAGACGTGGCTGTGCAGAAGAAAGGAGAGTGAAGGGGAGGGAGGTGGTGGAATAAACACCATCAGTCAATCATTCTGGCTTCCCTGACTGATTATCATTGTATAAACCTCTTCCTTTCTTAAACTTTTATCTATTCCTCTGATACCTGTTCTATCTGTGAACTCCCTGAAGGGGGTGGCCACGGCAAAAGATTCTCCATTACTAGTTCTCTCCAGTGCTGCTTGTTATGTTCAGTTTTTGTACACTACATCCTATAACATTACTTTTCACCACAAAGATGAAAGAAATGATAGTAATAATATAGAAAGAAGGCAGGCCTAGATGAGTTCCCATCATTACCTTCCCTGCTCATTTGCTATGAACCCTCATAACTAGCTTTCTTATTTTGCTTGTTTGTTACTGTGTATATTTCTTTCCTTTTCCTAATTCTATGCTCAGTATATGCACATTACATTCAATTTTACTATGGTTCACCATAAACATGACAGAATTTATTTTCATAAAAGATGAGGAGGTCACTCTAACAAACTGGTGAATGTTCTTGTCACTTTTAGTAATCTTTTCACAGAGAACTTATAATCATCACCGTTTTTGTAATTAGATTCATTGAGTATTAATTTGCCTCTTATAAATGCCATGAACAAGTGATAAAAAGGCATCTGGAAGTGGTGGAGACAACATTCAGGGACATATCCCAATCTCTTACATGTTATTGTGCCAAATAACATGTATATTAATACAATATTATGAGCTTTACTTTTCATTTAATTATCTGTGGAAGGTATTAAGAATATATGGTGTGGGAGGCAAGTTGTTAGAAGCAGTGAAAAGTATTTACTGAGGATGTAAGGCATGTGTACAAGTAGGAAGAGAGGAAAGTGATTGGTTCTCAGTGAAGAATGTCGGTTTGCGGCAAGGGTGCGTGATGTCTCCATGGTTGTTTAATTTGTTTATGGATGGGGTTGTTAGGAAGGTGAATGCAAAGAGTTTTGGAGAAAGAGGCAAGTATGCAATCTGTTGTGGATAAGAGAGCTTGGGAAATGAGTCAGTTGTTGTTCACAGATGATACAGTGCTGGTGGCTGATTCATGTGAGAAACTGCAGAAGCTGGTGACTGAGTTTGGTAAAGTGTGTGACAGAAGAAAGCTGAGAGTAAATGTGAATAAGGCTAAGGTTATTAGGTACAGTAGCGTTGAGAGACAAGTCAACTTGGAGGTAAGTTTGAATGGAGAAAAACTGGAGGAAGTGAAGTGTTCTAGATGTCTGGGAGTGGATTTGGCAGCAGATGGAACCACGGAAGCGGAAGTGAATCATTGGGTGGGGGAGGGGGCGAAAGTTCTGGGAGCATAGAAAAATTTGTGGATGGCGAGAACGTTATCTTGGAAAGCTAAAATGGGTATGTTTGAAGGAATAGTGGTTCCAACAATGTTATATGGTTGCAAGGCGTGGGCTACAGATAGAATTATGTGGAGGAGGGTGGATGTGCTGGAAATGAGATGTTTGAGGACAATATGTGGTGTGAGGTGGTTTGATCGACTAAGTAATGAAAGGGCAAAAGAGATGTGTGGTAACAAAAATTGTGTGGTTGAGAGAGCAGAAGAGGGTGCTTTGAAATGGTTTGGTCACATGGAGAGAATGAGTGAGGAAAGATTGACAAAGAGGATATGTGTGTCAGAGGTGGAGGGAACGAGGAGAAGTGGGAGACCAAATTGGAGGTGGAAAGATGGAGTGAAAAAGATTTTGAGTGATCAGGGCCTGAACATGCAGGAGGGTGAAAGGTGTGCAAGGAATAGAATGAATTGGAACGATGTGGTATACTGGGGTGAACGTGCTGTAAATGGACTGAACCAGGGCATGTGAAGTGTCTGGGGTAAACCATGGAAAGTTTTGTGGGGCCTGGATGTGGAAAGGGAGCTGTGGTTTCAGTGCATTTAACATGACAGCTAGAGACTGAGTGTGAATGAATGTGGCCATTGTTGTCTTTTCCTAGTGCTACCTCATGCACATGTGGGGGGAGGGGGTTATCATTTCATGTGTGGCAGGATGGTGATGGGAACGAATAAGGGCAGACAGTATGAATTATGTTATCTATTTATATTATACTTTGTTACTGTCTCCCGCATTAGCAAGGTAGCGCAAGGAAACAGACGAAAGAGTGGCCCAACCCACCCACATACACATGTATATACATGCACATCCACACACGCACATATACATACCTATACATCTCAACATATACATGTATATATATATATATATATATATATATATATATATATATATATATATATATATATATATACACACACAGACATATACATATATACACATGTACATAATTCATACTGTCTGCCCTTATTCATACCCGTCGCCATCCTGCCACACATGAAATGACAACCCCCTCCCCCTGCATGTACGTGAGGTAGTTCACACTCAGTTTCTAGCTGTCATGTATAACCACAGCTCCCTTTCCACATCCAGGCCCCACAAAACTTTCCATGGCTTACCCCAGACGCTTCACATACCCTGGTTCAATCCCTTGACAGCACATCGACCCCAGTATACCACATCGTTCCAATTCACTCTATTCCTTGCATGCCTTTCACCCTCCTGCATGTTCAGGCCCCGATCACTCAAAATCTTTTTCATTCCATCTTTCCACCTCCAATTTGGTCTCCTACTTCTTGTTCCCTCCACCTCTGACACATATCCTCTTTGTTAATCTTTCCTCACTCATTTTCTCCATGTGACCAAACCATTTCAAAACACCCTCTTCTGCTCTCTCAACCACACTCTTTTTATTACCACACATCTCTCTTACCCTTTCATTACTTACTCGATCACACCACCTCACAAAACATATGAATCATGAACATGCGTATATATGTACATGTCTGTGTGTATATATATATATGTATACGTTGCGATGTATAGGTATGTATATGTGTGTGTGTGAACGCGTATGTATATACATGTGTATGTGGGTGGGTTGGGCCATTCTTCCATCTGTTTCCTTGCTCTACCTCGCTAATCCGGGAGACAGCAACAAAGTATAACAAATGAATAAAAATCTTTGATAATGTTTCTGAACTGTTCTAGATGTAATCATATATATTTATTTCTTTATTTTGCTTTGTCGCTTTCTCCCGCATTTGCGAGGTAGCGCAAGGAAACAGACGAAAGAAATGGCCCAACCCACCCCCATACACATGTATATACATACACATCCACACACGCAAATATACATACCTATACATCTCAATGTACACATATATATACACACACAGACACATACATATATACCCATGCACACAATTCACACTGGCTGCCTTTATTCATTCCCATCACCACCTCGCCACACATGGAATACCATCCCCCTTCCCCCTCATGTGTGCGAGGTAGCGCTAGGAAAAGACAACAAAGGCCCCATTCGTTCACACTCAGTCTCTAGCTGTCATGCAATAATGCCCGAAACCACAGCTCCCTTTCCACATCCAGGCCCCACAGAACTTTCCATGGTTTACCCCAGACGCTTCACATGCCCTGATTCAATCCACTGACAGCACGTCAACCCCGGTATACCACATCGATCCAATTCACTCTATTCCTTGCACACCTTTCACCCTCCTGCATGTTCAGGCCCCGATCACTCAAAATCTTTTTCACTCCATCTTTCCACCTCCAATTTGGTCTCCCACTTCTCCTCGTTCCCTCCACCTCCGACCCATATATCCTCTTGGTCAATCTTTCCTCACTCATTCTCTCCATGTGCCCAAACCATTTCAAAACACCCTCTTCTGCTCTCTCAACCACGCTCTTTTTATTTCCACACATCTCTCTTACCCTTACATTACTTACTCGATCAAACTACCTCACACCACACATTGTCCTCAAACATCTCATTTCCAGCACATCCACCCTCCTGCGCACAACTGTATCCATAGCCCATGCTTCGCAACCATACAACATTGTTAGAACCACTATTCCTTCAAACATACCCATTTTTGCTTTCTGAGATAATGTTCTCGACTTACACACATTCTTCAAGGCTCCCAGGATTTTTGCCCCCTCCCCCACCCTATGATTCACTTCTGCTTCCATGGTTCCATCCGCTGCCAGATCCACTCCCAGATATCTAAAACACTTTACTTCCTCCAGTTTTTCTCCATTCAAACTTACCTCCCAATTGACTTGACCCTAAACCCTACTGTACCTAATAACCTTGCTCTTATTCACATTTACTCTTAACTTTCTTCTTTCACACACTTTACCAAACTCAGTCACCAGCTTCTGCAGTTTCTTCATACTTGCCCCTCTTTCCAAAACTCTTGCATTCACCTCCCTAACAACCCCATCCATAAACAAATTAAACTACCATGGGGACATCACACACCCCTGCCGCAAACCTACATTCACTGAGAACCAATCACTTTCCTCTCTTCCCACACGTACACATGCCTTACATCCTCGATAAAAACTTTTCACTGCTTCTAACAACTTGCCTCCCACACCATATATTCTTAATACCTTCCACAGAGCATCTCTATCAACTCTATCATATGCCTTCTCCAGATCCATAAATGCTACATACAAATCCATTTGCTTTTCTAAGTATTTCTCACATACATTCTTCAAAGCAAACACCTGATCCACACATCCTCTACCACTTCTGAAACCACACTGCTCTTCCCCAATCTGATGCTCTGTACATGCCTTCACCCTCTCAATCAATACCCTCCCATATAATTTCCCAGGAATACTCAACAAACTTTTTTTTTTTTTTTTTTTTCTTTGTTGCTGTCTCCCGTGTTTGCGAGGTAGCGCAATGAAACAGACGAAAGAAATGGCCCAACCCACCCCCATACACATGTATATACATACGTCCACACACACAAATATACATACCTACACAGCTTTCCATGGTTTACCACAGACGCTTCACATGCCCTGATTCAATCCACCGACAGCACGTCAACCCCGGTATACCACATCGCTCCAATTCACTCTATTCCTTGCCCTCCTTTCACCCTCCTGCATGTTCAGGCCCCGATCACACAAAATCTTTTTCACTCCATCTTTCCACCTCCAATTTGGTCTCCCTCTTCTCCTCGTTCCCTCCACCTCCGACACATATATCCTCTTGGTCAATCTTTCCTCACTCATTCTCTCCATGTGCCCAAACCATTTCAAAACACTGTCTTCTGCTCTCTCAACCACACTCTTTTTATTTCCACACATCTCTCTTACCCTTACGTTACTTACTCGAACAAACCACCTCACACCACACATTGTCCTCAAACATCTCATTTCCAGCACATCCATCCTCCAGCGCACCACTCTATCCATAGCCCACGCCTCGCAACCATACAACATTGTTGGAACCACTATTCCTTCAAACATACCCATTTTTGCTTTCCGAGATAATGTTCTCGACTTCCACACATTCTTCAAGGCTCCCAGAATTTTCGCCCCCTCCCCCACCCTATGATCCACTTCTGCTTCCATGGTTCCATCCGCTGCCAGATCCACTCCCAGATATCTAAAACACTTCACTTCCTCCAGTTTTTCTCCATTCAAACTCACCTCCCAATTGACTTGACCCTCAACACTACTGTACCTAATAACCTTGCTCTTATTCACATTTACTCTTAACTTTCTTCTTTCACACACTTTACCAAACTCAGTCACCAGCTTCTGCAGTTTCTCACATGAATCAGCCACCAGCGCTGTATCATCAGCGAACAACAACTGACTCACTTCCCAAGCTCTCTCATCCCCAACAGACTTCATACTTGCCCCTCTTTCCAAAACTCTTGCATTCACCTCCCTAACAACCCCATCCATAAACAAATTAAACAACCATGGAGACATCACACACCCCTGCCGCAAACCTACATTCACTGAGAACCAATCACTTTCCTCTCTTCCTACACGTACACATGCCTTACATCCTCGATAAAAACTTTTCACTGCTTCTAACAACTTGCCTCCCACACCATATATTCTTAATACCTTAATACCTTCCACTTATACCTCTGTAATTTGAGCACTCACTCTTATCCCCTTTGCCTTTGTACAATGGCACTATGCACGCATTCCGCCAATCCTCAGGCACCTCACCATGAGTCATACATACATTAAATAACCTTACCAACCAGTCAACAATACAGTCACCCCCCTTTTTTAGTACATTAGATGTAATCAATGGCCAATAAATATACCTAACAACCATACTCCAATTTTAATCTATACACTGAATCGAATAACCTTAGAAAAATTTTCCTCATATAACCTTAGAAAAATTTCCTATCAGTTCCCCAGGAGTAGTTAGACACTACCTTCATGATGTTAAGCAACTTTGTTACCTTACTTTTAACCCATTCTGTGCACAACTGATTTTTTTTTAGCCTTCCCCAGTGTGCAAAAAATGGTCTTTTTTCACTTCATGAAAAAGTGCACAAACATAAAGTCTTTTCTTACGAAATATGACCTACCTGTTTCGGAAATACACATCATCTACAAGACTGGCTAATTCTATGTATATTTTGAAATTTTCTAATCTATATGATTTGGTGCAGAGACTATAAAAACCATTATTTTTCCTAGTACATTAGGAATTTTGCATTTATAGTTTACTGAAAAGTTTTTATCAAGGATGTAAGGCATGTGTATGAGTAGGAAGAGAGGAAAGTGACTGGCTCTCAGTGAATGTCAGTTTGTGGCAGGGGTGTGTGATGTCTCCATGGTTGTTTAATTTGTTTTTGGACGGGGTTGTTTGGAAGGTGAATGCAAGAGTTTTGGAGAGTGGGGCAAGTAAACTGCAGAAGCTGGTGACTGGTAAAGTGTGTGAAAGAAGAAAGCTGAGAGTAAATGTGAATAAGAGTAAGGTTATTAGGTACAGTAGGGTTGAGGGACAAGTCAATTGTGAGGTAAGTTTAAATGGAGAAAACTGGAGGAAGTGAAGTGATTTAGATATCTGGGAGAGGATTTAGCAGTGGATGGAACCAAGGAAGCCCAGGTGAGTCACAAGGTGAGGGAGGAGGCAAAGGTTCTGGGAGCACTGAAGAATGTGTGGAAGGTGACAATGTTGTCTCGAAGAGCAAAAATGGGTATGTTTGAAGGAATAGTGGCTCCAACAATGTTATATGGTTGCAAGGCGTGGGCTATAGATAGGGTTGTGCGGAGGAGGGTGGATGTGTTGGAAATGAGATGCTTGAGGACAATATATGGTGTGAGGTGGTTTGATCATGTAAGTAATGAAAGGGTAAGAGAGATGTGTGGTTATAAAAAGTATGGCTGAGAGAGCAGAAGAGGGTGTATTGAAATGGTTTGGTCACATGGAGAGAATGAGTGCGGAAAGATTGACAAAATGGATATATGTATCAGAGGTAGAGGGAACGAGGAGAAGTGGGAGACAAAATTGGAGGTGGAAAGATGAAGTGAAAAAGATTTTGAGCGATTGGGGCCTGAACATACAGGAGGGTAAAAGGCGTGCAAGGAATAGAGTGAATTAGAACGATGTGGTATACCGGGGTCGATGTGCTGTCAATGGATTGAACCAAGGCATGTGAAGCATCCGGGGTAAACCATGGAAAGTTTTGTGGGGTTTAGATGTGGAAAGGGAGCAAGAGACATTCTTTCAAAACCTTCATGGCAGTGATCACTTTCCAATCCTGCAGAACAGAATAGAAAATTCTACATCAAATAGCCCTCCTAGACGGAAATAAGGGATGGCTAACTGGGATGACTACAGAAGCAGTGCTTATTCAGTAACATTATGATGAAGGCAGAAGAGAAAAGCATTCCTATCATCATAATCAAAAAGCCATGACCATCACTCCTATGGTCATTCCAACCTTGTGATAGGCATTGCAAGACAGAGATAATCATACAGAAGATCAAGGGATAATGCTTCATAAGGTAACCCTTAAACACTGGCTAGCATCCTAAAAAAAGAATGAAGAAAAAAAAGGCATGTGTATAAGTAGGAAGAGAAGAGAGTGAATGGTTCTCGGTGAATGTCGGTTTGTAGCAGGCGTGTGTGATGTCCCCATGGTTGTTAATTTGCTTAAGAATGGGGTGGTTGGGGAGGTAAATGCAAGAGTTTTGGAGACAGGAGTGAGTAAGCAGTCTGTTGGGGATGAGAGGGCCTGGGAAGCGAGTTAGTTGTTCTTCGCAGATGATACAGCTCTAGTGGCTGATTCAAGTGAGAAACTGCAAATGTTGGCAACTGAGTTTGGAAAAGTGTGTGAAAGGAGAAAGTTGAGAATAATATGAATGAGAGCAAGGTTATTAGGTTCAGTGGGGTTGAGGGACAAGCTAGTTGGGATTCAAGTTTGAATGGAGAAAAAATTTGAGGAAGTGAAGTGTTTTAGATATTTGGGAGTGGACTCAGCACCAAATGGAACCACAGAAGTGGAAGCGAGTTACAAGGTGGGCAAGGGACAAAGGTTTTGGGAGCGAAGAAGAAAGTGTGGAAAGAAAGAACATTATCTCGGAGCAAAAATGGGTATGTGTGAAGGAATAGTAGTTCCAACAATGTTATATGGTTGTGAGGCATGGGTTATAGATAAGGTTGTATGGAGTAGGGTGGATGTGTTGAAAATGAAATTTCTGAGGACAATATGTGGTGTGAGGTGGTTCGACCGAATAAGTAATGAAAGGGTGAGAGATATGTGGAAATTACAAGAGTGTGGTTGAGAGAGCTACAGAAGGTGTGTTGAAATGGTTTGAACATATGGAGAGAATTAGTGAGGAAAGATTGACAAAGAGGATATATGTTTCAAAACTGGAGGGAACAAGAAGTGGGAGACCAAATTGGAGGTGGAAGGATTGATTGAAAAAGATTTTGAGCAATCGGGGCCTGAACATACAGGTGAGTAAGAGGCGTGCAAGGAATAGAGTGAACTGGAACGATGTGGTATACAGGGGTCAACATGCTCTTGATGGACTGAACCAGGGCATGTGAAACATATGGGGTAAGCCATGGAAAGGTCTGTGGGGCCTAGATGTGGATAGGAAGGTGTGGTTTGGGTGCATTACACATGATAGCTAGAGAGTGAGTGTGAACGAATGCAACCTTTTTTGTCTGGAATGGCAGAATGCAAACGTGGTGCCAGTGTGCTAGGGCAAGAGGGATGGGGGTGAGTGTTCTATTACAGAGGCATAAGTTTCTTGAGTATTCCAGGGAAAGTATATGGGAGGATATTGACTGAATGAGTAAAGGCATGTACAGAGCATCAGACTCAGGAAGAACAGTGTGGTTTGGAAAGTGGTGGAGGATGTGTGAATCGGGTGTTTGCTTTGAAGAGTGTATGTGAAAGGCGCTTGGAGGAGCAGATGGATCTGTATGTAGCATTCATGAATCTGGAGAAGGCATATGATAGGGCTGATGGAGATGCTTTGTGGAAGGTTTCGGGAGTGTATGGTGTGAGAGGTGAGTTACTAGAAGCAATGAAAAGTTTTTACCAGGGATATGGGGCATTTGTACAAGTAGGAGGGGAGGAAAGTGAATGGTCCCCAGTGAATGTCATTTTGTGACAGGGGTGCGTGATTTCCATGGTTGTTTAATTTGTTCATGGATGGGATGGTTGGGGAGGTGAATGCAAGAGTTTTGGAGAGAGGGGCAAGTATGCAGTCTGGTGTGGATGAGAGGGCTTGGGAAGCGAGTCAGTAGTTGTTCGCTGATGATACCTCTCTGGTGGCTGGCTTGGGGGAGAAACTGCAAAAGTTGGTAACTGAGTTTGGTAAAGTGTGTGAAAAGCGAAAGCTGAGAGTAAATGTGAATAAGAGCAAGGTTATTAGTTTCAGGAGGGTTGAGGGGCAAGTTAATTGGGAGGTATGAATATGTACATGTGTTTATATGTACATACCTATGTATGTATGTGTTTTATACGCTGAAATGTATATGTAAGTATTTGTGCATGTATGAGTGTTTATGTATATATTATACATGTATAGGTGGGTGGGGGTTGGGCCCATTCTTTATCTGTTTCCTTGCGCTACCTTGCTGTTGCGAGAAACAGTGATTAAGTAAAATAATAATAATAATATTTACCTATTTTTTATACTTAATCGCTGTTTCCCGTGTCAGCGAGGTAGCATCATGAAATAAAGAGTAGCTCATCCACTCATCCACACATTTTTTTCTTCATACAAATTCACCATTTCCTGCGTTAGTGAGGTAGCATTAAGAACATAGAAAATCCTCATTTGGCTCCCTTCTCTGTTCCCTCTTTTGGAAAAGTAAAAACTGGAGGGAATGATTTCCAACCCCCGCTCCCTCCCCTTTTAGTTGCCTTCTACAGCTCCCTTTCCATGCTTTACCCCAGACGCCCCACATGTCCTGGTTCAATCCATTGACAGCACATCAACCCCGGTATACCACATCGTTGCGATTCACTCTATTTCTTGCAAACCCTTCACCCTTCCGTATGTTCAGGCCCCGATTGCTCAAAATCTTTTTCACTCCATCATTCCACCTCCAATTTGGTCTATCGCTTCTCCTTGTTCCCTCCATCTCTGACACATATATCCTCTTTGTCAATCTTTCCAAACCATCTCAACACATCCTCTTCTGCTCTCTCAACCACACTCTTTTTATTATTACACATCTCTGATACCCTTTCATTACTTACTCGATCAAACCACCTAATACCACATATTGTCCTAAAACATTTTATTTCCAACACATCCACCCTCCTCCATACAACCCTATCTATAGCCCATGCCTCGCAACCATATAACATATAATAATAATAATCTATTTACTTATCTTTTTTTCACACCTATCTGCCCTTCTTGGGCTAGCAAGGCAGTCAGGAATAAACAAAGGTCTCATTTGCACACATCCACCTAGCAGCAATCACGTAAGTTCTCCTGAAGCCAAAACCACCCAACTACAGCCCTGTCGCTGCATGTCACCTTCCCTATAAACCACATAGATCCTAATATGGCCATATCAATGTACCGTATCCTAGCTGGTCCTCTCTATCTGACTGTTTACTACCACACCTCTGTCTTTTCCTCTTATGTCGAAGGCTCCAGTCACTGACAAAAGTCCACATCAAAGCCAGACCTTTATTGAAATAAGAAAAAATTATGAAACAGAAAAGGAAAAGATTTTTTTTTTTTTTTTTTTTTTTTTTTTTATACTTTGTCGCTGTCTCCCGCGTTTGCGAGGTAGCGCAAGGAAACAGACGAAAGAAATGGCCCCCCCCCCCATACACATGTACATACACACGTCCACACACGCAAATATACATACCTACACAGCTTTCCATGGTTTACCCCAGACGCTTCACATGCCTTGCTTCAATCCACTGACAGCACGTCAACCCCTGTATACCACATGACTCCAATTCACTCTATTTCTTGCCCTCCTTTCACCCTCCTGCATGTTCAGGCCCCGATCACACAAAATCTTTTTCACTCCATCTTTCCACCTCCAATTTGGTCTCCCTCTTCTCCTCGTTCCCTCCACCTCCGACACATATATCCTCTTGGTCAATCTCTCCTCACTCATTCTCTCCATGTGCCCAAACCATTTCAAAACACCCTCTTCTGCTCTCTCAACCACGCTCTTTTTATTTCCACACATCTCTCTTACCCTTACGTTACTTACTCGATCAAACCACCTCACACCACACATTGTCCTCAAACATCTCATTTCCAGCACATCCATCCTCCTGCGCACATCTCTATCCATAGCCCACGCCTCGCAACCATACAACATTGTTGGAACCACTATTCCCTCAAACATACCCATTTTTGCTTTCCGAGATAATGTTCTCGACTTCCACACATTTTTCAAGGCTCCCAAAATTTTCGCCCCCTCCCCCACCCTATGATCCACTTCCGCTTCCATGGTTCCATCCGCTGACAGATCCACTCCCAGATATCTAAAACACTTCACTTCCTCCAGTTTTTCTCCATTCAAACTCACCTCCCAATTGACTTGACCCTCACCCCTACTGTACCTAATAACCTTGCTCTTATTCACATTTACTCTCAACTTTCTTCTTCCACACACTTTACCAAACTCAGTCACCAGCTTCTGCAGTTTCTCACATGAATCAGCCACCAGCGCTGTATCATCAGCGAACAACAACTGACTCACTTCCCAAGCTCTCTCATCCCCAACAGACTTCATACTTGCCCCTCTTTCCAGGACTCTTGCATTTACCTCCCTTACAACCCCATCCATAAACAAATTAAACAACCATGGAGACATCACACACCCCTGGCGCAAACCTACATTCACTGAGAACCAATCACTTTCCTCTCTTCCTACACGTACACATGCCTTACATCCTCGATAAAAACTTTTCACTGCTTCTAACAACTTGCCTCCCACACCATATATTCTTAATACCTTCCACAGAGCATCTCTATCAACTCTATCATATGCCTTCTCCAGATCCATAAATGCTACATACAAATCCATTTGCTTTTCTAAGTATTTCTCACATACATTCTTCAAAGCAAACACCTGATCCACACATCCTCTACCACTTCTGAAACCGCACTGCTCTTCCCCAATCTGATGCTCTGTACATGCCTTCACCCTCTCAATCAATACCCTCCCATATAATTTACCAGGAATACTCAACAAACTTATACCTCTGTAATTTGAGCACTCACTCTTATCCCCTTTGCCTTTGTACAATGGCACTATGCACGCATTCCGCCAATCCTCAGGCACCTCACCATGAGTCATACATACATTAAATAACCTTACCAACCAGTCAACAATACAGTCACCCCCTTTCTTAATAAATTCCACTGCGATACCATCCAAACCTGCTGCCTTGCCGGCTTTCATCTTCCGCAAAGCTTTTACTACCTCTTCTCTGTTTACCAAATCATTTTCCCTAACCCTCTCACTTTGCACACCACCTCAACCAAAACACCCTATATCTGCCACTCTGTCATCAGACACATTCAACAAACCTTCAAAATACTCATTCCATCTCCTTCTCACATCACCGCTACTTGTTATCACCTCCCCATTTACGCCCTTCACTGAAGTTCCCATTTGCTCCCTTGTCTTACGCACCCTATTTACCTCCTTCCAGAACATCTTTTTATTCTCCCTAAAATTTACTGATAGTCTCTCACCCCAACTCTCATTTGCCCTTTTTTTCACCTCTTGCACCTTTCTCTTGACCTCCTGTCTCTTTCTTTTATACTTCTCCCACTCAATTGCATTTTTTCCCTGCAAAAATCGTCCAAATGCCTCTCTCTTCTCTTTCACTAATACTCTTACTTCTTCATCCCACCACTCACTACCCTTTCTAAACAGCCCACCTCCCACTCTTCTCATGCCACAAGCATCTTTTGCGCAATCCATCACTGATTCCCTAAATACATCCCATTCCTCCCCCACTCCCCTTACTTCCATTGTTCTCACCTTTTTCCATTCTGTACACAGTCTCTCCTGGTACTTCCCCACACAGGTCTCCTTCCCAAGCTCACTTACTCTCACCACCTTCTTCACCCCAACATTCACTCCTCTTTTCTGAAAACCCATACTAATCTTCACCTTCGCCTCCACAAGATAATGATCAGACATCCCTCCAGTTGCACCTCTCAGCACATTAACATCCAAAAGTCTCTCTTTCGCACGCCTGTCAATTAACACGTAATCCAATAACGCTCTCTGGCCATCTCTCCTACTTACATAAGTATACTTATGTATATCTCGCTTTTTAAACCAGGTATTCCCAATCATCAGTCCTTTTTCAGCACATAAATCTACAAGCTCTTCACCATTTCCATTTACAACACTGAACACCCCATGCATACCAATTATTCCCTCAACTGCCACATTACTCACCTTTGCATTCAAAAGATATGGGAAAGTATTTATGAATTTTGGAGGAAGTGAAAAACTTGTTCAAAACGTGCCAGATCATAGTTATTGGAAAGACATGAGAAGTTAGTGTTCCAAACCCACGCATAGGGAAAGATGCAGTTATCAAAACGGCCCACCCTTGAGTCGCCATTGGCCACATAGTAATCATTTGACATAGCAGCGTGGTTTAGCTAATGGTGTGAGCACACAAGTAGCCAGCTCTTTGGAGCAAAAACACAGTAATACCTATAGAAGAGGGAAAGTGAACCAACACTGTAGCGTAGGGCAAGAGGGTCAAGTTTGGAGACAGTTTATGTGTTGGATCGCTTTTGACTCAACTCAGTCAGTATGGATACTGAGCTGGAACCATCCTAGATGTAAGATACAACCAAGAGCCATTTACAGCACAGCTACATCTAACAATTTCTCCTTTGCATACCAATCAATTAGCACATAATCCAATGATGGCTATCTACCCCAGCTCCACTTACTGATGTATAATCATGAATTCACCTTTTTTCAAACAATGTATTCCCTATCACCATACCACTTTTCAACAGGCAACTTGTCAGGCTTTCCTTTACTCAATTATGCCAGAGGTCTCATGGCCCTTGATTATCATATGCCCTCAACTTCCTCTAACCCCATCCCTGCACTTACCTATCATATATTCAATAAATGAAACCTTAATTTCAAGCAATACATATAGCCAAACTAATCAATTGGAGCAAATTTTTGCACTGAATAAATCAAAAAAGTTTAAATAATGTTTTGTTGAGATGTCCCAAGCTGGGTAAGTAGATGATGATATGTGAAGAACAAACTTTTATAGATATACATTGGCCATCTTTCTTATGAGATGAGACAGTAAAAACAGCCACAAAGAGGATGCATAAAACAGGTAACTTGAAAAACACTGTACCTGATCTGTACTCTGTGTTCTTCCTCCAATCAGCAACATCAATCTCCAGTGTTCCAGCAATGACCAATTCTAATTCTCTAGCATCAAACACTCCAACCATTCGAGGATCGATGACCTCATAAAAACCACGGACCAAGCTCTCCGTCTGCTCACTCACTCCTCGCTCCAATCGCCATCGCACCATTCTTTCCAGATATTCCTGGCGTAAGGATTTCAATTGTGAACTGTTATACCTGTATGGTCAAAAAGTACTTCAAAATATTAGCAATTTATCAAACACTTGATAAACAAGGTACTTTGTAAAGGTTACAAAAAAAATATGCGGATACATACATAATAAAAATAAACTGTGCAAAGACATCTAAACTGGACAAGTTCAAATAATTTAGTTCAGCAAGTCGAAAGGAAAGGAAAAGGAAAAACATTTAAGATTTGACAATATGCTAGACAGCAGAGCAGCCTTACGTATAAAATTAATCAATAACTCACGGGAAATTTCTAACTGTAATGTACTTATGTCTGTCACAGAAGCACAAGAATCATGGAGTATCACGATGTAACAAAGATGCTACCTGAATGAGCTGCATGTTCACAATGTTATACTCAGTATACACCACAACATGCTTTCATTATCAATAGTCTGTCCATCCAGATATGTACTGTTTCTAGTGCCATGTCTTCTTTTATGCTAACCTCTCACAATAAGATTCTTTTAAAATAATGCATATCTATTACACAGTGCATTTTTATCATCTTATCTAAGAGTATCATAAATTGAAGACTTCCTGTCTATCATAAAGCAATCTAAACTGGTCTAAATCTCCACATTACCTACTATCATCTCTGGGGATAGGAGAACAAAAGAATCCTGTGCTACCACCCACCATCACCTGTATGTCACGAAAATGGACTTTGGGAAGTTGGAAGTTTTTGACCTGAAAATTCTCCCCTCTTACATCATTACTTTTCACTGAAGGATCAGAGGAAGAAGCAAACTGAGAATTTTGTCTCAAAGGTTAAATCTTCTGTTCCTAACACTACTTTGCTGAGGCACAAAACAACAAAATGAGGAAAAAAAAATCTACTATAATATGTACTCTACAGAATGTGATGTACATAATTAAAAAGAGAACATATGGAGAGGATGAGTGAAAAGGGATTGGCTAAGAGAATACATATGCCTGAAGTAAAGAGAGCAAAAATGAGATGAAAGGATGGAGTAAGTCACCAGAGCCTGATCATACAAGAGGGTGAGAGGTGCACAAGGGATAGAGTGAACTGAAGCAATGTGATTCACATCAGTGGGTTAAACCAGGGTATATGAAGTGGTCAGGGTTAACACGAGAAAGGTGTGCTGGGCCTGGGTGTGGATGGTGGCTCTAGTTTTGGAAAGTTAGACATGAAATAAAAAAAAGTGGATGAGAACAAATGAAGTTATTTTTCATCTGTTCTTGATATTAACTCATGATGCAGGAAACTATGAACTAGTATAAAGAAAAATAGAAAAAAAGGAGTCTTTCAGAAAATTCTAAGACGTTATTCCTTTCATTCAATCTGTTCAAGCTTTCCAATTTTTACTTTAAGCAATTATAAAAATGTGATACTAATATCATAATCATTGAGCAAACTATCTAGCTACATTAACTTCATGTAAGCAATGGAGACAGATGAGCGATAAATTCAAACCAGTATTTCTTTCATAGAAACAAGAATAATTAAAAGTACTGAACTTAGTCAAATATTCATTACCTTTTTATTTCTCTCTGTTACAGAAATACTTCTGCCTCCTGGCTTCAGATCCTTCTCAACCACATGTCCACATATCTCCTCAGTAACACAAAAGTTGAGCTCCAGCATATCTGTGATGTCATTGTCTTTCACCCATAAGAGAGATTGATGAAATTCTGAATCTAGGGACTCCACATCTGACAGTGAGACAGGACTGTAGAAGAAAAGGTTACTTTAACAAAATGTTACATGTACAATACTATTTACAGGATATATTTCGTGTTTCAGAAAAACTTTTATCTAAGCAATCACTACCGATTGTACCTCTCTAATCCAATGCTCTGTGGTCCAGCAACTCCCATGGTCCAGCACATTTTGAATCTGCCATCATTAGTTATTAGTTTGCGGATCTACCAACAAGCTATTACTATTAGCAGCGCTAAGGTGCCAAAATCTGTACACACTGCAGCCAAGCTAATTAAGAGTCCTGTCAGTTTCTTAAATTCAGCTGCATTTTAGCCCTTCAAGATGTCATCAAAGAGACTGAGAGGTCCAGAAGATGGTGATAGCGCTAATAAGGATAAGCATAAATCATTATCTACACTTGAAAAGGTGATTACTGAAAAAATTAGGTAAAAGAACAACTTTATCGATTGGATTGTCAATTGTGTATGACTTGGGGTAATTTCTGTTTTCTGTCATTTTCTGTGGTCCGGCAAATGGCCAGGTCCTAAGGGTGTTGGATAAAGAGGTACACCCTGTATTAATTACCATAACATCCTAAGAAATTTCATGGATGAATTGCATGACTCCTGATTCTACAAAACATGAATTAAATTTTAAACTTTTCTGCACTAGACTCGCCCTCTGTCAGTGGCCTGTTAAGAATGAAGCACTAAAGGATAAGAACTTTTGCCCCCTCCCCCAGCCCATAACTCACTTCTGCTTCCATACTTCCACTCTCTGCCAAGTCCACTCCCAGATATCTAAAACACCTCACTTCCTCCAATTTTTCTCCATTCATACATACCCCTCCCAAATAACTTATCTCTCAACCCTGCCGAATGCTTTTATTTGCATTTACTCTCAACTTTCTCCTTTCACACATTCTTCCAAACTCAGTCACCAACTTCTGCAGTTTCTCACTTGAATCACACACCAGTGCTGTATCATTGGCGAACAACAATTGACTCACTTTCCAGGCACTCTCATCCCCAACAGACTGCATGCTCACCCCTCTCTCCAAAGCTCTTGCATTTACCTCCCTCACCACCCTATCCATAAATAATTGAACAAGCATGGTGACATTACACACCCTTGCAGCAGACTAACCTTCACTGGGAACCAATCACTCTCCTCTCTTCTTACTCATACACATGCCTTATACCCATAATAAAAAATCCTCACCACTTCTAGCAGCTTACCTCCCACACCATATATTCTTAAGACCTTCCAAAAAGCATCTCCATCAACCATGTCATATGCCCTCTTCAGATCCACTAGTGCCACATACAAATCCATTTATGTACTTCTCACACATTCTTCAAAGCAAACACTTGATCTACACATCCTCTACCACTTCTGAAACCACACTCCTCCCCAATCTGATGCTCTGTACAGGCATTCCCAGCACTCTTAATCAATACCCTACCATATAATTTTCCTGGTATACTCAACAAACTGTAGTCTGAATATTCACCTTTATCCCATTTGCCTTTACACAATGGCACTATACATGCATTCTTCCAGTCCTCAGGCACTTCATCATGATCCATACATACAGTGAATATTCTTAACAACAAACAACCAATCAACTACACAGACACCCCCTTTTATTAATGAATTCACCTGCAAAGCCATAAAATCCAGCCACCTTACCAGATTTCATCTTCTGCAAGGCTTTCTCTACCTCCTCTATTCACAAACCACTCTTCCTAATTCTCTCACCTTGCATCTGCCACTCTATCTTGGCAGCAAACTCAGGGGTTGGTGAGATGACAAAAGCTAATGAAGGGGTAGCACTACTCCTGAAGCAGGAGTTAAGATTGTGTGATGATAGAGTGTTAGGAAGTAAATTCTAGATTGATGTGGGTGAAATTGAAAGTGGATGGCGAAAGATGAGTGATTATTGGTGCATATGCACCTGGTCATGAGTAGAAAGATCGTGAGAGGCAAGTGTTTTGGGAGCAGGAGTGAGAGTATCAGTAGTTTTGCTGCATGAGACCAGGTACTAGTGATGGGTGATGTGAATGTGAAGGTGAGTGATGTGGCAGTTGAGGGTATAATTGGTGCACATGAGGTATTCAGTGTCGTGAATGGAAATGGTGAAGAGCTTGTGGATTTGTGTGTTGAAAAAAGACTGTGATTGAGAAAACTTAGTTTAAAAAAGATAGTTACATAAAAGTATACATGTGTGATTAAGATAGATGGTCAAAGGATTTATCATTATATTACTTATTAATTGGTAGGTGAGAAAAAGAGAGACTTCGGGATGTAAATGTGCTAAGAGGGGCAGCTGGTGGGATGTCTGATCACTATCTTGTGGAGGTGAAGGTGAATATTTGTAAAGGTTTTCAAAAAAGAAGAATGTTGGGAGAAAAGAGTGGTGAAAGTAAGTAAACATGGAAAGGAGACTTATGTGAGGAACTACCAAGAGAGACTGGGTACAGAATGGTAAAAGGTGAGAGCAAATAAAGTGAGGGTAGTGGGTGAGGAATGGGATGTATTTAGGGATGTGGCATGAGAATGGTGGGAGGTGGGCAGATTAGAAAGGGTAGTGAGTGGTGGAATGAAAAAAAAAAGTTGTTAGTGAAAAAGGAAAGAGAGGTGTTTGGACAGTACTTACATAGAGGTGCAAATGACTGAGAGATGCAGGAGACCAAGAGGAAGGTGAAAAAGAAGGCAAATGAGGGTTGGGGTGAAAGAGTATCATCAAACTTTAGGAAGAATAAAAGGATGCTTTGGAAGGAGGTAAATATAGTGCAAAAGACATGACAACAAATGGGGACATCAGTGTACTGGGCAAGGGGAAAGTGATAGCAGATAGTGATGGAGTAAAGAAGAGATGGAGTGAGTCTTTTGAATGCGTTTCTTGACTTGAATGTGTTTCATGATAGAGTGGCATATGTAGGGTGTTTTGGTTGGGATGGTGTGTAAGTGAGAGAGTCAGGGAGAGTGGTTTGGTGAAGAGAGAGGAGGTGGTGAAAACCTTGCAAAATATGAAATCCAGAAAGGAGAGGGGAGTGGATGGTACTGCAGTAGAGCTTTTTAAGAAAGGGGGGTGTCTGTGTTTCTGACTGGTTGATAAGGATATTCAATGGATGTATGGATTATGAGAAATGCATGCATAGTGGCACTGTACAAATGCAAAGGGTATGATAAAGGTCAGTGTTCAAACTACAGAAGCATACATTTGTTGAGTTTACCTGGATAATTGTATGGAAGGGTACTAATTGAGAGGGTGAAGACATGTACAGAGCATCAGACTGGGGAGGAGCAGTGAGGTTTCAGAAGTGGTAGAGAATGTGTGGATCAGGTGTTAGGCATTTACTGTGAAGAATGTGTGAAAATACTTAGAGAAACAGATGGATTTGTATGTAGCATTTATAGATCTGAAAAAGGCATATGATACGACTGATAGAGATGCTTTGTAGAAGGTCTTAAGAGGTAAGCCACTAGAAGCAGTGAGAAGTTATATCAAGCATATAAGGCATGCATATGAGTAGGAGAGGAGAGTGACTGGTTCCCAGTGAATGTTGAATCGCAGCAGGTGTATGTGATGTCACTGTGGTTGTTTAATTTGTCCAAGGATGGGGTGGAGGGAGGTAAATGCAAGAGTTTTGGAGAGAGGGGTGAGTGAGCAGCCTGTTGAGGATGAGAGGGCCTGGGAAGTGAATCAATTGTTGTTTGTCAGTAATACAGCACTGGTGGCTGATTCAAGTGAAAAACTGCAGAAGTCAGTGACTGAGTTTGGAATAACATATGAAAGGAGAAAGTTAAGAGTAAATGTGAATAAGAAAGAAATAAGAAAGAAAAACACATCATTCTCTAGATGTCATTTGTAATGCACTGAAATCATAGCTCCCTATACACATCCATGCCCAAAGACCTTTCCATGATTTACCCTAGAAGTTTCACATGCCCTGGTTCAGTTCACTGACAGCACACCAATCCCAGTATACCACACCATTCAAATTTACTCTATTCTGTGCATGCCTATCACCCTCCTGCATATTCTGGCCCTGATTGCCCAAAATCTTTTTCACTCCATCCTTCCACCTCCAATTTGGTCTCCCACTTTTGCTCCCTTCACCTCTGACACATATATCTCCATGTCAAATTTTCCTCACACATTCTCTCCATATGTCCAAACCATTTCAACACACCTCTTTTTGTTACCACACGTCTCTCTTACCCTTTCATTACTTACTCAATCAAACCACCTGATATCACATTTCATTTCCAATGCATCCATCCTCCACACAACCCTCGCAACCTCACAACCACATAACATTGCTGGAACCACCATTCCTTCAAACATACCCATTTTTGCTCTCCAAGATAACGCTTTTTCTTTCCATACATTCTTCAATGCTCCCAGAACCTTCACCCCCTCCCCCACTCTCTGATTCACTTCTGCTTCCATGGTTCCATATGCTGCAAAGTCCACTCCTAGATATCTAAAATACTTCACTTCCTCCAATTTTTCTCTATTTCATCTTCCAAAAGCCTTTCACCATCTCTTCTCTTTTCACCAAACCACTCTCCCTGACTCACTTCACACACCACCCTGACCTAAACAACCTACATCTGCCACTCTATCATCACACATATATAACAATCCTTTAAAATACTCACTCTATTTCCTCACTCCAGAACTACCTGTCATCACTTCCCCTTTTGCTCCCTTTACTGATGTCCCCATTTGTTCTTGTCTTTCGCACATCAGTTATCTCCTTCCAAAAGATCTTTCTATTCTCCCTAAACTTTAACAATACTCTCTTACCCCAGCTCTCATTTGCCCTCTTTTCAACCCTTGCACTTCCTCTTGACCTCCGGTCACTTTCTCTCATACATCTCCAAATCATCTGCACTCCTTCCCTCTAAGTACTGCCCAAATGCCTCTCTTTTCCATTAGCAACTTTACTTCTTCATCCTTTCACTCACTACTCTTTCTAATCTGCACACCTCCCACCTTTCACATGCCACATGCACCTCTTGCACATGCCATCACTGCTTCCCTAAACGCCTCCCATTCCTCACCCACTCTCCTCACTTCATTTGCTCCCACCTTTTGCCATTCTACACTCATTCTCCTCTGGTATTTCTTCACTTGTCTCCTTTCCAAGCTCACTTACTCTCACCATTTTCTTCTCCCAACATTATCTCCTCTTTTTTAAAAACCTCTACAAATCTTCACCCTTGCCTCCACAAGATAATTTACACGAGTTTACATAAGACAGACAACAGGTGGCCAGATTGGCCCACCACTGGGTTGCCTGGTAAAACAAAAAGGATTTTAACTTGATAAGAAAATGTAATTCCACTCAGCAATTTTTTTTGAGCTATCACCGAATCCGATAAGAAAATGTAATTCCACTCAGCATTTTTTTTGAGCTATCACCGAATCCCTGCTGCAGCACATTAGCCTTCTAGTGTCCCTGTTACTGCTGTCATTTATAGTTTTTCTTAAGTTATTCTCAGAGAATACCTGAATTCATAAAATATCTAAAATACTTTTGAACGTATTTAGAGTCTTAGCATTCACTAAGTCTACCGGTAGCCTATTCCAGTGCTCAAAACACAAATAGGAAATGAAGGTTTTGCCATGTCTGTACTATATCTTCTATTTTTGAGTTTTATTCCATTTGTACTGGGAATTGTATTTTCTTATATTTTGAAAAGATATATATGATTTACCATGTCAAACTTGTTCGGAATTTTGAATAACTGGTTTTAGTCACCACAAAGCCTACAATTTATAAGGAAGAAGAGATCTAATCATTTAAGCTTCTCTTTGTATGCCAGATTTCTGAGGGATGGAATAAATTTTGTTGTGCCTATTAGTACTTGCTCTAATTTTTCCTAGAATTTTCTTTTATACTTTGGGGAATAAAACTGGACCACATATTCAAGGTGTGGTCTTACTAGAGAATTATAAAGAGTGAGAACTGTTTCTGGTGTCTTGTAATCTATTAACCTGACTATGAAACCTATCATTTGTCTGCCTTTTTTACTTGCTGCTTGACACTGTTTAGTGTACTTCAGATCATTGCTAATGACAACTCCAAGGTCTTTTTCTTCATCTACTTCAGTGAGAGTTTCCGAATAGTTGGTACAATCATTTATTATTTTACTTTGTCGCTGGCTCCCGCGTCAGCAAGGTAGCACGAGGAAACAGACAAAAGAATGGCCCAACCAACCCACATACATATGTATATACGTACACGTCCACACATGCAAATATACATACCTATACATCACAACGTATACATATATATATACACACACAGACATATACATATATACACATGTACATAATTCATACTGTCTGCCTTTATTCATTCCTATTGCCACTCTGCCACACATGAAATAACATCCCCCTCCCCCCGCATGTGCGTGAGGTAGCGCTAGGAAAAGACGACAAAGGCCACATTCGTTCACACTAAGTCTCTAGCTGTCATGTATAATGCACTGAAACCACAGCCCCCTTTCCACATCCAGGCCCCACAAAACTTTCCATGGTTTACCCCAGACGCTTCACATGCCCTGGTTCAATCCATTGACAGCATGTCGACCCCAGTATACCACATCGTTCCAATTCACTCTTTTCCTTGCACGCCTTTCATCCTCCTGCATGTTCAGGCCCCGATCACTCAAAATCTTTTTCACTCCATCTTTCCACCTCCAATTTGGTCTCCCACTTCTCCTCGTTCCCTCCATCTCTGACACATATATCCTCTTGGTCAATCTTTCCTCACTCATTCTCTCCATGTAACCAGACCATTTCAAAACAACCTCTTCTGCTCTCTCAACCACATTCTTTTTATTACCACACATCTCTCTTACCCTTTTATTACTTACTCAATCAAACCACCTCACACCACATATTGTCCTCAAACATCTCATTTCCAGCACATCCATCCTCCTCCACACAATTCTATCTATAGCCCACGCCTCGCAACCATATAACATTGCTGGAATCACTATTCCTTCAAACAAACCCATTTTTGCTTTCCGAGATAATGTTCTCGACTTGCACACATTCTTTAACACTCCCAGAACTTTCGCCCCCTCCCCCACCCTATGATTTACTTCCGCTTCCATGGTCCCATCCGCTGCCAAATCCACTTCCAGATATCTAAAACACTTCGCTTCCTCCACTTTTTCTCCATTCAAACTTGCCTCCCAATTGACTTGTCCCTCAACCCTACTGTACCTAATAACCTTGCTCTTATTCACATTTACTCTCAGCTTTCTTCTTTCACACACCCCATCAAACTCAGTCATCAGCTTCTGCAGTTTCTCACACGAATCAGCCACCAGTGCTGTATCATCAGCGAACAACAACTGACTCCTTTTCCAAGCTCTCTCATCCACAACAGACTGCATACATGCCCCTTTTTCCAAAACTCTTGCATTCACCTCCCTAACAACCCCATCCATAAACAAATTAAACAACCATGGAGACATCACACACCCCTGCCGCAAACCTACATTCACTGAGAACCAATCACTTTCCTCTCTTCCTACACGTACAAATCCTTGATAAAATCTTTTCACTGCTTCTAACAACTTGCCTCCCACACCATATATTCTTAATATCTTCCACAGAGCATCTCTATCAACTCTTATCATATGCCTTCTCCAGATCCATAAATGCTACATACAAATCCATTTGCTTTTCTAAGTATTTCTCACATACATTCTTCAAAGCAAACACCTGATCCACACATCCTCTACCACTTCTGAAACCACACTGCTCTTCCCCAATCTGATGCTCTGTACATGCCTTCACCCTCTTAATCAATACCCTCCCATATAATTTCCCAGGAATACTCAACAAATTTATACCTCTGTAATTTGAGCACTCACTTTTATCCCCTTTGCCTTAGTACAATGGCACTATGCAAGCATTCCGCTAATCCTCAGGCACCTCACCATGAGTCATACATACATTAAATAACCTTACCAACCAGTCAACAATACAGTCACCCCCTTTTTTAATAAATTCAACTGCAATACCATCCAAACCTGCTGCCTTACCAGCTTTCATCTTCCGCAAAGCCTCTACTACCTCTTCTCTGTTTACCAAATCATTTTCCCTAACCCTCGCACTTTGCACACCACCTCGACCAAAACACCCTATATCTGCCACTCTATCATCAAACACATTCAACAAACCTTCAAAATATTCACTCCATCTCCTCACATCACCACTACTTGCTATCACCTCCCCATTAGCCCCCTTCACTTAAGTTGCCATTGATTCCCTTGTCTTACGCACTTTATTTACCTCCTTCCAAAACATCTTTTTATTCTCCCTAAAATTTAATGATACTCTCTCACCCCCAACTCTCATGTGCCCTATTTTTCACCTCTTGCATTTTTCTCTTGACCTCCTGCCTCTTTCTTTTATACATCTCCCACTCATTTGCATTATTTCCCTGCAAAAATCGTCCAAATGCCTCTCTCTTCTCTTTCACTAACAATCTTACTTCCTCATCCCACTACTCACTACCCTTTCTAATCTGCCAACCTCCCACGCTTCTCATGCCAAAAACATCTTTTGCGCAAGCCATCACTGCTTCCCTAAATACATCCCATTCCTCCTCCACTCCCCTCATGTTCTTAGTTCTCACCTTATTCCATTCTGTACTCATTCTCTCCTGGTACTTCCTCAAACAAGTCTCCTTCCCAAGCTCACTTACTCTCACCGCTCTCTTCACCCCAACATTCTCTCTTCTTTTCAGAAAACCTCGACAAATCTTCACCTTCGCCTCCACAAGATAATAATCAGACTTCCCTCCACTTGCACCTCTCAGCACATTAACATCCAAAAGTCTCTCTTTCGCACGCCTATCAATTAACACATAATTCAATAACGCTCTCTGGCCATCTCTCCTACTTACATGCGTATACTTATGTATATCTCTCTCCTTAAACCAGATACTCCCAATCACCAGTCTTTCTTCAGTGTTGTAAATGGAAATGGTGAGGAGCTTGTAGATTTATGTGCTGAAAAAGGACTGATGATTGGGAATACCTGGTTTAAAAAAAAAGATATACATAAGTATACATATGTAAGTAGGAGAGATGGCCAGAGAGCATTATTGGATTTCGTGTTAATTGATAGGTGCGCAAAAGAGAGACTTTTGGATGTTAATGTGCTGAGAGGTGCAAGTGGAGGGAATACCTGGTTTAAAAAAAAGATATACATAAGTATACGTATGTAAGTAGGAGAGATGGCCAGAGAGCATTATTGGATTACGTAATAATTGATAGGCGCGCAAAAGAGAGACTTTTGGATGTTAATGTGCTGAGAGGTGCAAGTGGAGGGATGTCTGATCATTATCTTGGGAGGCGAAGGCGAAGAATTGTAGAGGTTTTCAGAAAAGAAGAGAGAATGTTGGGGTGAAAAGAGTGGTGAGAGTACGTGAGCTTGGGAAGTAGACGTGTGAGGAAGTACCAGAAGAGACTGAGTACAGAATGGAAAAAGGCGAGAACAAAGGACGTAAGGGGAGTGGGGGAGGAATGGGATGTATTTAGGGAAGCAGTGATGGCTTGCACAAAAGATGCTTGTGGCATGAGAAACGTGGGAGGTGGGCAGATTAGAAAGGGTAGTGAGTGGTGGGATGAAGAAGTAAGATTATTAGTGAAAGAGAAGAGAGAGGCACTTGGACAATTTTTGTATGGAAATAATGCAAATGATTGGGAGACGTATAAAAGAAAGAGGCAGGAGATCAAGAGAAAGGTGCAAGAGGCAAAAAAGAGGGCAAATGAGAGCTGGGGTGAGAGAGTATCATCATATTTTAGGGAGAATAAAAAGATGTTTTGGAAGGAGGTAAATAAAGTGCGTAAGACAAGGGAACAAATGGGAACTTCAGTGAAGGGGGCTAATGGGGAGGTGATAACAAGTAGTGGTGATGTGAGGAGATGCAGTGAGTATTTTGAAGGTTTGTTGAATGTGTTTGATGATAGAGTGGCAGATATAGGGTGTTTTGGTCAAAGTGGTGTGCAAAGTCAGAGGGTTAGGGAGAACGATTTGGTAAACAGAGAAGAGGTAGTAAAAGCTTTGCGGAAGATGAAAGCCGGCACAGCAGCGGGTTTGGATGGTATGCAGTGGAATTTATTAAAAAAGGGGGTGACTGTATTGTTGACTGGTTGGTAAGGTTATTTAATGTATGTATGACTTGACAGCTCGAGACTGAGTGTGAACTAATGGGGCCTTTGTTGTCTTTTCCTAGCGCTACCTCGCACACATGAGGGGGAAGGGTGTTGTTCTTCCATGTGTTGAGGGGTGGCGATGGGAATGAATAAAGGCAGACAGTATGAATTATGTACATGGGTTTATATGTATATGTCTGTGTGTGTGTATATATATATGTATACACTGAGATGTATAGGTATGTATATTTTGCGTGTGTGGACGTGTATGTATATACATGTGTATGTGGGTGGGTTGGGCCATTGTTTCGTCTGTTTCCTTGCGCTACCTCGCTAACGCGGGAGAAAGCGACAAAGCAAAATAAAAATAAATAAAATGACTCATGGTGAGGTGCCTGAGGATTGGCGGAATGCTTGCATAGTGCCATTGTACAAAGGCAAAGGGAATAAAAGTGAGTGCTCATATTACAGAGGTATAAGTTTGAGTATTCCTGGGAAATTATATGGGACGGTACTGATTGAGAGTGTGAAGGCATGTCCAGAGCATCAGATTGGGGAAGAGCAGTGTGGTTTCAGAAGTGGTAGAGGATGTGTGGATCAGATGTTTGCTTTGAAGAATGTATGTGAGAAACACTTAGAAAAGCAAATGGATTTGTATGTAGCATTTATGGATGTGGAGAAGGCATATGATAGAGTTGATAAAGATGCTCTGTGGAAGGTATCAAAAATATATGGTGTGGGAGGCAAGTTGTTAGAAGCAGTGAAAAGTTTTTACCGAGGAGGTAAGGCATTTGTACGTGTAGAAAGAGAGGAAAATGATTGGTTCTCAGTGAATGTAGGTTTGCGGCAGGGGTGTGTGCAGTCTGTTGTGGATGAGAGAGCTTGGGAAGTGAGTCAGTTGTTGTTTGCTGATGATACAGCGCTGGTGGCTGATTCATGTGAGAAACTGCAGAAGCTGGTGACTGAGTTTGGTAAAGTGTGTGAAAGAAGAAAGCTGAGAGTAAATGATGATAAGAGCAACGTTATTAGGTACAATAGGGTTGAGGGACAAGTCAGTTGGGAGGTAAGTTTGAATGGAGAGAAACTGGAGCAAGTGAAGTGTTTTAGATATCTGGGTGTGGCTTTGGGAGCGGATGGAACCATTGAAGCGGAAGTGAATCATAGGGTGGGGGAGGGGGCGAAAGTTCTGGGAGCATTGAAGAATGTGTGGAAGTTGAGAACATTATCTCGGAAAGCAAATATGGGTATGTTTGAAGGAATAGTGGTTCCAACAATGTTATATGGTTGCGAGGCGTGGGCTATAGATACAGTTATGTGGAGGAGGGTGGATGTGCTGGAAATGAGATGTTTGAGGACAATATGTGGTGTGAGATGGTTTGATCGAGTAAGTAATTATAGGGTAAGAGAGATGCATGGTAACAGAAAGAGTGTGGTTGAGAGAGCAGAAGAGGGTGTTTTGGAATGTTTGGTCACTTGGAGAGAATGAGTGAGGAAAGATTGACAAAGAGGATATATGTGTCAGAGGTGGAGGGAACAAGGAGAAGTGGGAGACCAAATTGGAGGTGGAAAGATGGAGTGAAAAAGATTTTGAGTGATCAGGGCCTGAACTTGCAGGAGGGTGAAAGGTGTGCAAGGAATAGAGTGAATTGGAACGATGTGGTATACCGGGGTCAATGTGCCATCAATGGATTGAACCAGGGCGTGTGAAGCGTCTGGGGTAAACCATGGAAAGTTCTGTGGGGCCTGGATGTGGTAAAGGAGCTCTGGTTTCAGTGCATTATACATGACAGCTAGAGATTGAGTGTGAATGAATGTGGCCTTTATTGTCTTTTCCTAGCGCTACCTTGCACACATGAGGGGGGAGGGGGTTGTTATTTCATGTGTGGCGGGGTGGCAATGGAAATGAATAAAGGCAGACAGTATGAATTAAATACATGTGTATATATGTATATGTTTGTGTAAGTATATAAATGTACACGTTGAACTGTATAGGTATGCATATGTGCGTGTGTCGACGTGTATGTATACGTATGTGTATGTGGATGGGTTGGGCCATTCTTTCGGCAGTTTCCTTGCACTACCTCGCTAACGTGGGAGACAGCGACAAAGTATAATACAAATATAGATACGTTTTATCACACACTCTTATAACTCCTGCTTCAGGGGTAGTGCTACTCCCTCTCTATCTCTTGTCCTGTAACCAACCCCTGACTTCACTCCCAAATCATTCCTCCCTTTTACGTAAACATTGAGCTTCATTTTACTCAAGAACTAGAACATCCAGGTTTCTTTCCTCAAGAATACTACCTATCTCTCCTCTCTCCTCACCTCGGTTACACCCACAAAAATTTAAATACCCTAATCTGAGCCTTCATGGAGGATGAGCACTCCTCGCTTGACTCCTGTTTTCTCTTTTAAGAATTAAGATACAAGAAGGGGAGGGTTTTCAGCCCTGCTCCTGCCACCTTTGGCTGCCTCCTATGACATGAAAGGAATATGGAGGTAGAATTCTTTCTCCTGTACATAACTATCTGTCTATCTATATCTCTAACATCCATTCTGGTCAGATACTTCCTCAAGAGGGTGGCCACAGCAAAAGAGTCTCCATAACTGAACTCCAGTGCCACTTCTGAGGCTTATAGTGCCTTACCCTTGACCTAATATTCCATCTATGTCACTGCAGCTGGAACGGCAATTAGGTATAAACAATAAATTATATTCTTTTTATAACTTTGGACCCCATTAATCCAGTTTCTGCACTCTCAAGGCTGCATTTACATTGGCTGCAGGGAAAGGATGGACTCCTACAGAGTGAGATGCACTGTGATAAGATAGTACTGGTTTCCATACGCTGACCATGATACAAACTCTTCATAACCACATGCAGGCAGTTCAATAACACTGTATAAAGAATGTGTACAATACATATACAACTTGGATTATTCACCTACCTGCGAAGCAGGCCCTTGTAGAATGGTCTGGTGAAGAAAGCATCAAGCAGGTACTGGTGAACAAGGGCCAGGCCTAATACCCTGCCACAAAATCTGAACCATTCATGATAATTATCAACAAAGGCAGACATGGGAGATATCTGCACTGTGTAGGTATCATTGGCTGAGTACTCAAACAAGCCATAATAAGGATTAAAAAGTTCTCTAGAAAGAAGGAAGAAGAATTCTCGAGATGGGCCACCATAATCAAGTCCTTCTTCACCACAGAATGTAATGTACAGTTTGGATTTCTGAAGATCCTTCTTACTGGCACCCATCACCTTATTAAATGCATCCTCCAGTAGGTGATCACGGCGGATGTTCAACCTGAAAATAAAAGAATAATCATATACTGTACCAGTTTTATCATAAAGACTTCATTGCAACTTTATGCACTGTTGTGCTTACAGAGCTTTCCACAACCATTTCAATATATGCTCCCAATTACATTCCTCCACTCTGCCATATCACATTATATATTGCCTCTATTTACAGATAACACTTCTTCATTGCATGTATGATTTAATGATCTCGAATATGGCAAAATGTAGGTTCTAAAAGAGTAAAACCTTTTACTTTCAGAGGCCACATCTGGTAAGCATGAGAAATATTCCTTGAGAATATGCAAGTCAAGGCTCCTCCTGCCCTCATGATTCCACTCAGCAGGTTGCAGCCTCAGCTCATTTTATACAAGTGAACCACAGGTCATCACAGTAGCTTGCTCATTATATGGGCCAGCCCTTGGTCAATCAGCAACTGCTACTGGGCTGACAACATATACTTCCTACCAACAGCTTGAAGCCTAAAATCGACATACTGCAGGTGCCAACATGAGGTGCTTACAAAAGGTAAAGAGAAAAGATTTTTTGAAAAAAGGTGGGAGAGATAGGGATGGTCAAGGAAACCAGGAAAACTTGTCACAGGAACAAAGCTCTTTCCCCTATAGTTTGTCCTATGCCTGAGTTTACCCACGTGAAGAAGGAGGGTTAGAAAACAAATTTCAAATAAGCCAACACCCTAGATAAAAACAAATATGTTTGGATGGTATTGCAGCGGAATTTATCAAAAAAAGGGGGTGACTGTGTTGCTGACTGGGTGGTAAGGATATTCAATGTATGTGTGACTCATGGTGAGGTGCCTGAGGATTGGCGGAATGCATGCATAGTGCCACTGTACAAACGCAAAGGGGATAAAGGTGAGTGCTCAAATTACAGAGGCATAAGTTTGTTGAGTATTCCTGGGAAATTAAATGGGAGGGTATTGATTGAGAGGGTGAAAGCATGTACAGATCATCAAATTGGGGAAGAACAGTGTGGTTTACAAAGTGGTAGAGGATGTGTGGGTGAGGCATTTGCTTTGAAGAATGTATGTGGGAAATATTTAGAAAAGCAAATGGATTTGTATGTAGCATTTATGGATCTGGAGAAGGCATATGATAGAGTTGACAGAGATGCTCTGTGGAAGGTAATAGGAATATATGGTGTGGGAGGCAAGTTGCTACAAACAGTGAAAAGTATTCATCAAGGATGTAAGGCATGTGTATGAGTAGGAAGAGAGGAAAGTGATTGGTTCTCAGTGAATGTCGGTTTGAGGCAGGGGTGTGTGATGTCTCCATGGTTGTTTAATTTGTTTATGAATGGGTTTGTTAGGGAGGTGAATGCAAGAGTTTTGGAGAGAGGGGCAAGTATGATGTCTGTTGTGGATGAGAGGGCTTAGGAAGTGAGTCAGTTGTTATTTGCTGATGATGCATTGCTGGTGGCTGATTCGGGTGAGAAACTGCAGAAGCTGGTGACTGAGTTTGGAAAAATGTGTGAAAGAAGAAAGCTGAGAGTAAATGTGAATAAGAGCAAGGTTATTAAGTACAGTAGGGTTGAGGGACAAATCAATTGGGAGGTAAGTTTGAATGGGGAAAAACTGGAGGAAGTGAAGTGTTTTAGATATCTGAGAGTGGATTTGGCAGCGGATGGAACCATGGAAGGGGGCGAAAGTTCTGGGAACGTTGAAAAATGTGTGGAATGAGAGAATGTTATCTCAGAAAGCAAAAATGGGTATGTTTGAAGGAATAGTCGTTCCAACAATGTTATTTGGTTGCAAGGCGTGGGCTACAGATAGACTTGTGCGGAGGAGGGTGGATGTGTTGGAAATGAGATGTTTGAGGACAATATGTGGTGTGAGGTGGTTTGATTGAGTAAGTAATGAAAGGGTAAGAGAGATGTGTGGTAATAAAAAGAGTGTGGTTGAGAGAGCAGAAGAGGGTGTTTTGAAATGGTTTGGTCACATGGAAAGAATGAGTGAGGAAAGAATGACCAAGAGGATATATGTGTCAGAGGTGGAGGGAACGAGGAGAAGTGGGAGACCAAACTGGAGGTGGAAGGATGGAGTGAAAAAGATATTGAGCGATCGGGGCCTGATCATGCAGGAGGGTGAAAAGCGTGCGAGGAATAGAGTGAATTGGAACGATGTGGTATACTGGGGTTGTGTGCTGTCAATGGATTGAACCAGGCCATGTGAAGTGTCTGGGGTAAACCATGGAAAGTTTTGTGGGGCCTGGATGTGGAAAGGGAGCTGTGGTTTTGGTGCATTATACATGACAGCTAGAGACTGAGTGTGAATGAATGTGGTCTTTGTTGTCTTTTCCTGGCGCTACCTCGCACACAAGCAAGGGGAGGGTGTTGTTATTTCATGTGTGACGGGGTGGCAATGGGAATGAATAAAGGCAGCAAGTATGAATTATGTATAAGTGTATATATGTATATGTCTGTGTATGTATATATAAGTATACTTTGTAATGTATAGGTATGTATATGTGCATGTGTATGTATATACATGTGTATGTGGGTGGGTTGGGCCATTCTTTCGTATGTTTCCTTGCGCTACCTCGCTAACACGGGAGACAGCGGCAAAGTATAATAAATAAATAAATCTTCAATGGTGAAGCAGCATAACACTGGAATCTGATTCACCTAAAGGAGGGATCTCCAGAGCCACAAAGGGTAAAGGCAGCTAACGACCAGGGAGGTACATTACCAATACTACCTTCCTAAGTATCGGGAGGATTAGTGACATCTGCTCAATGAGCCAGCCTTTTAGTAGTTGTCAAGCTGCACTCCTCAGACCTAGGTAGCTGTCTTTTCTTTCAGCCTCACTAACATGTGGATTACTAGCATTCTGTCCACAAACATACAGTCTCTCCTTATCATACGTAACACTTCATAACACTTAAATAATGCAGCTCATTCTTTGGAACTCTAGACTTTCCTATGGTAAGCACTAAGCGCTAGCACTGCCTTTTGGAAAAATGGTGGGAGCAGTAGAGAGAAATAGTTAATAGGAGCATTAGGCAGTAGTAGTAGGAACATTAGGAACATTAGGTAACATTAGGAACATTAGGAACATTAGGTAAGAGCCTTAGCAAACACTGCATTAGACTTGCGCTCTGATAGTGGCCTATTAAGGGTGAGGCACTAAAGGCTGAAAAGTGGAACTGGAGTTCTTTAGTTATGGATACTTTGTAGACATGGCCACCCCTTAGAGGGAGTTCCAATTGGAACAGGCTTCAAAGATATAAATAAGTAGGTAGATAGATATATTTACACCATGGTACTGTGTGACGAAGATAAAAAAAAAGTGTCAAAGACCAGTCTACAAGACTTCCTTCCATGTCACTTCCTCCTCTCCTAAAGCCAGTACACATTTTCATTCTTAGCTTCCACCAAGAAGTGATCACACATCCCACCTACTGTCAAGTGCAGAATTACCCTTTCAACAGCCCCAAGGCCAATTATTCAAAGCCACACCATACCCAAACTCTAACCATTATGATTTGGACAGATCAAGAGCTGAGTATTAATCTGTAAGTTTACCAGCTTTGCAGACTATAATTTTTTCCTTACAACTCTGCATGACAATGTACATAACTACTAAAATTCACCACTCCACCCTAAGTTACTACCCAAGGTCATGGCTCTGACTTATTTGGAAATCTAGCCCTGCTTGCTGCCCCTCATAAAACATTCACATCCAACAATCCCTCCTATAGATATGTCCATTCACGCATAATCCAATAATGACTGACCGCAAATCTAACTCAACTATGTATGCTTACATAACTTTTTTATCAAACAAGATATTACTAATTACTGATCCTTTTTCAGCACAACTACACAAGCAGTTCTCCATTTTCACTTATCCTAGGTACCCCAAGCCCCTTAACTGTACCCTTAACTGCTACATCACCTACTCTTGTATTCAAATTACCCATCACAAGGACTCAAACACCCTACTCTTGTATTCAAATTACCCATCACAAGGACTCAAACACTCACTTAAAAGAGTTCTCTCTCTTTCTCACTTTTTTGTTACCAGATGCAGACAGGTACCCATTACGTAGTCTGCTTTCATTTTCAAGCACATCAATTTGGGACTCACTTGTTTACATTCATGTACACATTCCCACACTACTTCTTCATTAGAAATACCCCCCATTCCTATACTTTTGTTCTCACATGCACCGAAGACTTAACCCCACAGACATTACTAACCCATTCTTCCCCTTCCCCTTGAGCTCAAGTTCATTCAGATCCAGAATATCCAGGTTCCTCTCCTCAAATATGAATACTATCTCTCTCTTGTTCTCATCTTGGTTACATCCCAAAGAGCCTGAGCCTTAGCCTATTAAAAACCATCCTCACTTGGCTTTTTCTTCTGTTCCTTCTTTTGGAAAGTGACAGTGCAGTACAAGAAAGAGAGGGTCTCCAGCCCCCTACTCTTAGCTGCCACTTACAACATGCAGGAGATATGTGGATAGTCTTCTTACTCCCCTAACCACAGGAATAAAGGAAATGTACTAATCTGAAGAAAGAATCATGTGAGTTATGTGTTGTTATGTATTAGAAGGAAAACAGAAAGAGAGTCTGTGTTTGTTGAATAGAGTTGCATCAGCCCATGTATACATATATGAGGTAGACAATAAAGACAGTAATATGGAAGATGGCAAGCAAATATAGCTAACTGTGCCACTGTCACTACAACTCCTGACATCCAAGTATTGGTACCTCCCCAAGAGAATATACTGAAAAAATATTCAGACTATCTGTAGGGTAGGAGAGAAAAAATTCTATCAACATATTCCCCACATGCTTCAAAGGTGACAAAAGGGGGTGAAAGCGGGGCTGAAACCCCCCAACCCCCTTTCCTTTTTGTAACCTAATTCTAAAAGACAGAATAGGAGCCAAGCAGAGAGAACTCATCTCCCTAGAAGACTCAGGTTGGGGTACTTAAATGTCTATCTACCTACCTGATGCCTGCTCCCTCAAGGAACTTCCATAAAGGAGGCTAAAAAAAGTCTCCCCTTATCCCTGTTCTTTTATGCTATCTTTACACACACCATTAAATGCATTCTTCTGCCACTTCTCTCCCTCCAGCATTCACTGGTGGTCTTCCTCTCACATCAGCACCTTTAATCTTACTACTGTACTCTCTCCTTGTAAACTGCCTGTCTTGCATTCTTTCCACATACCCAAACAACTTCAAAGAATTATATTCCACTCACTCTACCAGTCCACAATTCACTCCTTTTGCATTCCCTACATCGCTCATATACTCCATCATTTCTTTCTTCACTCCATCTAATAATACTACGTACCCCTCTCAAATAACTCATTTCCACAGCCTGGGTTCTTGACCTTTGCATCTCATTCCATGTCCATGTTTTGACAACATAGATCAGGGTCAGAAGGAGTATGCTGTCCTTTAATCCTTTCTTTACTTCTAAACTTACACCTCTTCTATTAAGGGACCTAGTGATTCTCTCCCTACATACTTACATATCATCAGGCCCAGGATAGCTCCTAAACACTTAAAACCTCTCACTTCTTCCATTCTATCGTACCCCATATTTAAAACACAATTCAATTCACTTCCTTCTCTCACTCTATAGGCTTTTAGAAAATATAAAATTTCACTGTTTCATTCCAAACACCATTACTTTACTTTTACTGGCATTTAACTTCAATCATCTACACATACACACATAATAAAACATACTTACAACCCTCTGCATTTATGGATCTGGAGAAGGCATATGATAGAGTTGATAGAGATGCTCTGTGGAAGGTATTAAGAATATATGGTGTGGGAGGCAAGTTGTTAGAAGCAGTGAAAAGTTTTTATCGAGGATGTAAGGCATGTGTACGTGTAGGAAGAGAGGAAAGTGATTGGTTCTCAGTGAATGTAGGTTTGTGGCAGGGGTGTGTGATGTCTCCATGATTGTTTAATTTGTTTATGGATGGGGTTGTTAGGGAGGTGAATGCAAGAGTTTTGGAAAGAGGGGCAAGTATGAAGTCTGTTGGGGATGAGAGAGCTTGGGAAGTGAGTCAGTTGTTGTTCGCTGATGATACAGCGCTGGTGGCTGATTCATGTGAGAAACTGCAGAAGCTGGTGACTGAGTTTGGTAAAGTGTGTGAAAGAAGAAAGTTAAGAGTAAATGTGAATAAGAGCAAGGTTATTAGGTACAGTAGGGTTGAGGGTCAATTCAATTGGGAGGTGAGTTTGAATGGAGAAAAACTGGAGGAAGTGAAGTGTTTTAGATATCTGGGAGTGGATCTGGCAGCGGATGGAACCATGGAAGCGGAAGTGGATCATAGGGTGGGGGAGGGGGCGAAAATCCTGGGAGCCTTGAAGAATGTGTGGAAGTCGAGAACATTATCTTGGAAAGCAAAAATGGGTATGTTTGAAGGAATAGTGGTTCCAACAATGTTGTATGGTTGCGAGGCGTGGACTATGGATAGAGTTGTGCGCAGGAGGATGGATGTGCTGGCAATGAGATGTTTGAGGACAATGTGTGGTGTGAGGTGGTTTGATCGAGTAAGTAACGTAAGGGTAAGAGAGATGTGTGGAAATAACAAGAGCGTGGTTGAGAGAGCAGAAGAGGGTGTTTTGAAATGGTTTGGTCACATGGAGAGAATGAGTGAGGAAAGATTGACCAAGAGGATATATGTGTCGGAGGTGGAGGGAACGAGGAGAAGAGGGAGACCAAACTGGAGGTGGAAAGATGGAGTGAAAAAGATTTTGTGTGATTGGGGCCTGAACATGCAGGAGGGTGAAAGGAGGGCAAAGAATAGAGTGAATTGGAGCGATGTGGTATACCGGGGTTGGCGTGCTGTCAGTGGATTGAATCAAGGCATGTGTATGGGGGTGGGTTGGGCCATTTCTTTCGTCTGTTTCCTTGCGCTACCTCGCAAACGCGGGAGACAGCGGGAAAAAAAAAAAAAAAAAAAAAAAAAAAAATATCAACCCTCTGCAATTCTTTGTCACTCTCTGTAAACAAAATAGCATCATGCTTGTCACTTATCATATACGACAACCACACTACACCTCCATGCCCCCTTTCCCTAGTTTTCTTTTCACCTCTCTTATGTATATTTTTTATTATACTTTGTCGCTGTCTCCCGCGTTTGCGAGGTAGCGCAAGGAAACAGACGAAAGAAATGGCCCAGCCCCCCCCATACACATGTATATACATACGTCCACACACGCAAATATACATACCTACACAGCTTTCCATGGTTTACCCCAGACGCTTCACATGCCTTGATTCAATCCACTGACAGCACGTCAACCCCGGTATACCACATCGCTCCAATTCACTCTATTCCTTGCCCTCCTTTCACCCTCCAGCATGTTCAGGCCCCGATCACACAAAATCTTTTTCACTCCATCTTTCCACCTCCAATTTGGTCTCCCTCTTCTCCTCGTTCCCTCCACCTCCGACACATAAATCCTCTTGGTCAATCTTTCCTCACTCATTCTCTCCATGTGCCCAAACCACTTCAAAACACCCTCATCTGCTCTCTCAACCACGCTCTTTTTATTTCCACACATCTCTCTTACCCTTACGTTACTCACTCGATCAAACCACCTCACACCACACATTGTCCTCAAACATCTCATTTCCAGCACATCCATCCTCCTGCGCACAACTCTATCCATAGCCCACGCCTCGCAACCATACAACATTGTTGGAACCACTATTCCTTCAAACATACCCATTTTTGCTTTCCGAGATAATGTTCTCGACTTCCACACATTCTTCAAGGCCCCCAGAATTTTCGCCCCCTCCCCCACCCTATGATCCACTTCCGCTTCCATGGTTCCATCCGCTGCCAGATCCACTCCCAGATATCTAAAACACTTCACTTCCTCCAGTTTTTCTCCATTCAAACTCACCTCCCAATTGACTTGACCCTCAACCCTACTGTACCTAATAACCTTGCTCTTATTCACATTTACTCTTAACTTTCTTCTTCCACACACTTTACCAAACTCAGTCACCAGCTTCTGCAGTTTCTCACATGAATCAGCCACCAGCGCTGTATCATCAGCGAACAACAACTGACTCACTTCCCAAGCTCTCTCATCCACAACAGACTGCATACTTGCCCCCCTTTCCAAAACTCTTGCATTCACCTCCCTAACAACCCCATCCATAAACAAATTAAACAACCATGGAGACATCACACACCCCTGCTGCAAACCTATATTCACTGAGAACCAATCACTTTCCTCTCTTCCTACACGTACACATGCCTTACATCCTCGATAAAAACTTTTCACTGCTTCTAACAACTTTCCTCCCACACCATATATTCTTAATACCTTCCAATATGTATATATATATACATATTGTACAAAGGCAAACGGGACAAAGGTGAGTGCTCAAATTACAGAGGTATAAGTTTGTTGAGTATTCCTGGGAAATTATATGGGAGGGTATTGATTGAGAGGGTGAAGGCATGTACAGAGCATCAGATTGGGGAAGAGCAGTGTGGTTTCAGAAGTGGTAGAGGATGTGCGGATCAGGTGTTTGCTTTGAAGAATGTATGTGAGAAATACTTAGAAAAACAAATGGATTTGTATGTAGCATTTATGGATCCAGAGAAGGCATATGATAGAGTTGATAGAGATGCTCTGTGGAAGGTATTACGAATATATGGTGTGGGAGGCAAGTTGTTAGAAGCAGTGAAAAGTTTTTATCGAGGATGTAAGGCATGTGTACGTGTAGGAAGAGAGGAAAGTGATTGGTTCTCAGTGAATATAGGTTTGCAGCAGGGGTGTGTGATGTCTCCATGGTTGTTTAATTTGTTTATGGATGGGGTTGTTAGGGAGGTGAATGCAAGAGTTTTGGAAAGGGGGGCAAGTATGCAGTCTGTTGTGGATGAGAGAGCTTGGGAAGTGAGTCAGTTGTTGTTCGCTGATGATACAGCGCTGGAGGCTGATTCATGTGAGAAACTGCAGAAGCTGGTGACTGAGTTTGGTAGAGTGTGTGAAAGTGTGTGAAAGAAGAAAGTTGAGAGTAAATGTGAATAAGAGTAAGGTTATTAGGTACAGTAGGGTTGAGGGTCAAGTCAATTGAGAGGTAAGTTTGAATGGAGAAAAACTGGAGGAAGTGAAGTGTTTTAGATATCTGGGAGTGGATTTGGCAGTGGATGGAACCATGGAAGCAGAATTGAGTCATACGGTGGGGGAGGGGGCGAAAATTCTGGGAGCCTTGAAGAATGTGTGGAAGTCGAGAACATTATCTCGGAAAGCAAAAATGGGTATGTTTGAAGGAATAGTGGTTCCAACAATGTTGTATGGTTGCGAGGCGTTGCCTATGGATAGAGTTGTTCGCAGGAGGGTGGATGTGTTAGAAATGAGATGTTTGAGGACAATATGTGGTGTGAGGTGGTTTGATCGAGTAAGTAATAGTAGGGTAAGAGAGATGTGCGGTAATAAAAAGAGTGTGGTTGAGAGAGCAGAAGAGGGTGTTTTAAAATGGTTTGGTAACATGGAGAGAATGAGTGAAGATAGATTGACCAAGAGGATATATGTGTCGGAGGTGGAGGGAACGAGGAGAGGTGGGAGACCAAATTGGAGGTGGAAAGATGGAGTGAAAATGATTTTGAGTGATCAGGGCCTGAACATGCAGGAGGATGAAAGGCATGCAAGGAATAGAGTGAATTGGAAAGATGTGGTATACCGGGGTTGCCGTGCTGTCAATGGATTGAACCAGGGCATGTGAAGCGTCTGGGTAAACCATGGAAAGTTCTGTGGGGCCTGGATGTGGAAAGGGAGCTGTGGTTTCGGTGCATTATTACATGACAGCTAGAGACTGAGTGCGAACGAATGTGGCCTTTATTGTCTTTTCCTAGCGCTGCCTCGCACACGAGGGAGGAGGGTGTTGTTATTTCATGTGTGGTGGGGTGGCGATAGGAATTAATAAGGGCAGACAGTATGAATTATGTATATGTGTGTAAATGTATATGTCTGTGTGTGTATATATATGTATACATTGAGATATATTGGTATGTATATTTGAGTGGGTGAACGTGTATGTATATACATGTGTATGTGGGTGGGTTGGGCCATTCTTTCGTCTGTTTCCTTGCGCTACCTTGCTAACATGGGAGACAGCGACAAAGCAAAATACATAATAAATAATAAATATATCTATTTATATTTATCCCTGCGGATAGGGGAGAAAGAATACTTTCCATGCATTCCTTACATGTCGTAGAAGGCGAATAAAGGGGACAGGGGTGCGGGGCTAGAAACCCTCCCCTCCCTGTATTTTAACTTTCTAAATGGGGAAAAAGAATTCACATGAGGAGTGCTCATCCTCCTCGACTGAGGTGTCTATATGTGTGTGGATGTAACAAAGATGAGAAAAAAGGAGAGATAGGTAGTATGTTTGAGGAAAGGAACCTGGATGTTTTGGCTCTCAGTGAAATGAAGCTCAAGGGTAAAGGGGAAGAGTGGTTTAGGAATGTTTTGGGAGTAAATTCAGGGGTTGGTGAGATGACAAGAGCAAGGGAAGGAGTAGCACTACTGCTGAAACAGGAGTGGTGGGAGTATGTGATAGAGTGTAAGAAAGTAAACTCTACCTTGATATGGGTAAAACTGAAAGTGGGTGGAAAGAGATGGGTGATTATTGGTGCCTATGCACCTGGTCATGAGAAAAAAGATCATGAGGAGCAAGCGTTTTGGGAGCAGCTGAGTGAGTGTGTTAGTGGTTTTGATGCATGAGACCGGGTTATATTGATGGGTGATTTGAATGCAAAGATGAGTAATGTGGCAGTTGAGGGAATAATTGGTGTACAGGGGGTGTTCAGTGTTGCAAATGGAATTGGTGAAGAGCTAGTAGATTTGTGTGCTGAAAAAAGGACTGGTGATTGGGAATACCTGGTTTAAAAAGAGAGATATACATAAGTATATATATGTAAGTAGAAGAGATGGTCAGAGAGCGTTATTGGATTACGTATAAATTGATAGGCACGCGAAAGAGAGACTTTTGGATGTTAATGTGCTGAGAGATGTAACTGGAGGGATGTCTGATCATTATCTTGTGGAAGTGAAAGTGAAGATTTGTAGAGGTTTTCAGGAAAGAAGTGAGAATGTTGTGGTGAAGATAGTGGTGAGAGTAAGTGAGCTCGGGAAGGGGACTTGTGTGAGGAAGTACCAGGAGAGACTGAGTGCAGAATGGAAATAGGTGAGAGCAAAGGACATAAGGGGAGTGGGGGAGGAATGGGATGCATTTAGGGAAGCAGTGATGGCTTGCGCAAAAGATGCTTCTGGCATGAGAAGCGTGGGAGGTGGACAGATTAGAAAGGGTAGTGAGTGGTGGGATGAAGAGGGTTAGGGAGAATGATTTGGTAAACAGAGAAGAGGTAGTAAAAGCTTTGCGGAAGATGAAAGCCGATAAGGCAGCGGGTTCGGATGGTATTGCAGTGGAATTTATTAAAAAAGGGGGTGACTCTGTTGTTGACTGGGTGGTTAGAATATTTAATGTATGTATGACTCATGGTGAGGTGCTTAAGGATTGGTGGAATGCATGCATAGTGGCATTGTATAAAGGCAAAGGGGATAAAGGTGAATGCTCAAATTACAGAGGTATAAGCTTGTTGAGTATTCCTGGGAAATCATATGGGAGGGTATTGATTGAGAGAGTGAAAGCATGTACAGAGCATCAGATTGGGGAAGAGCAGTGTGGTTTCAGAAGTGGTAAAGGATGTGTGGATCAGATGTTTGCTTTGAGGAATGTATGTGAGAAATACTTAGAAAAGCAAATGGATTTGTATGTAGCATTTATGGATCTGGAGAAGGCATATGATAGAGTTGATAGAGATGCTCTTTGGAAAGTGTTAAGAATATATGGTGTGGGAGGCAAGTTGCTAGAAGTAGTGAAAAGTTTTTATCGATGATGTAAGGCATGTGTACGTGTAGGAAGAGAGGAAAGTGATTGGTTCTCAGTGAATGTAGGTTTGCAGCAGGGGTGTGTGATGTTTCCATGGTTGTTTAATTTGTTTATGGATGGGGATGTTAGGGAAGTGAATGCAAGAGTTTTGGAAAGAGGGGCAAGTATGCAGTCTGTTGTGGATGAGAGAGCTTGGGAAGTGAGTCAGTTGTTGTTCGCTGATGATACAGCGCTGGTGGCTGATTCATGTGAGAAACTGCAGAAGCTGGTGAATGAGTTTGGTAAAGTGTGTGAAAGAAGAAAGTTAAGAGTAAATGTGAATAAGAGCAAGGTTATTAGGTACAGTAAGGTTGAGGGTCAAGTCAATTGGGAGGTGAGTTTGAATGGAGAAAAACTGAAGGAAGTAAAGTGTTTTAGATATCTGGGAGTGGATCTGGCAGTGGATGGAACCATGGAAGCGGAAGTGAATCATAGGGTGGGGGAGGGGGCGAAAATTCTGGGAGCCTTGAAGAATGTTTGGAAGTCGAGAACATTATCTCGGAAAGCAAAAATGGGTATGTTTGAAGGAATAGTGGTTCCAACAATGTTGTATGGTTGCGAGGCGTGGGCTATGGATAGAGTTGTGCGCAGGAGGGTGGATGTGCTGGAAATGAGATGTTTGAGGACAATATGTGGTGTGAGGTGGATTGATCGAGTAAGTAATGTAAGGGTAAGAGATATGTGTGGAAATAAAAAGAGTGTGGTTGAGAGCAGAAGAGGGTGTTTTGAAATGGTTTGGTAACATGGAGAGAATGAGTGAGGAAAGATTGACCAAGAGGATATATGTGTCAGAGGTGGAGGGAACGAGGAGAAGTGGAAGACCAAACTGGAGGTGGAAAGATAGAGTGAAAAAGATTTTGAGTGATTGGGGCCTGAACATGCAGGAGGGTGAAAGGCATGCAAGGAATAGAGTTTCTATTACTGGTGAACTCCAGTTCTGCTCCTAGCCTTAGGGGCTTCACTCTTAATAGGTTACTGATAGAGGGCAACTCTAGCACAGTGTTCTCAGAGGCTCCTACCCAATGTTCCCACCAATTACCATTACCTAATGTGTCTACCTAGTGTTCCAGCATACTACTACTACCTAAAGCTCCAAGGCGATGTTCCTCCCTACAACTTCTACAAATACCCTGCCTTTCCTGAAACCTCCTTGCTCCTCACTTATTTCGCATTCAGTCACTTCGATCAACTCTATCAAACAACACTCTAGCATACAATTTTCCTGGCATACCTAACAGACTTACTCCCCTATAAGTGCTACAAACATAATTAGCACCTTCTCTTTGAATAGAGGAGCAATAATAGCTTTCAACCAAACCTCAAGCACAACCTTCTATGCTAAATTACATATCAGATGCATGCACTATAGCAAACTTTCTCCTCCATACCTAACATTGCAGCCATAATTTCATCCATTCCAAGTGCTTTTTCTATCTTCAACTTCATTATCACCCTTTTCACTTTCCCTTTTGCTATAGGCCCCAGCACTTGCATCCTTTTCATTCCATCCTCCATACTCAAATATATAACAACTACTGCCTCACCTTCTCCCACATTCATCAGTTCTTCAAAATACTCTTCTGATCTTCCTTTCACTCCCTCCTGAATGTGTGTAGATGTAACCAAGATGAGAAGAAAGGAACGGTAAGTAGCATGTATGAAGAAGGAAACCTGGATGTTCTGGCTCTAAGTGAAACAAAGCTCATGGGTAAAGGATTAGAATGGTTTGGAAATGTCTTCGGAGTAAAGTCAGGGGTTGCTAAAAGGGAAAATAGTTAAGGTAGGGGTAGTACTACTGCTGAAGCAGAACTTGTAGCAGTGTATGACAGACTGTAAGGGATCTCTAGACTGATGTGGGTAAATATTAAAATTTAGTACAAGAGATGGGTGATTATCAGTGCTTATGCACCTGAACATGAGAAGAAATATCATGAGAGGCAAGTGTTTGGAGAGTAGCTGAGTGAGTGTGTCAGCAGCTTCAATTTAATATACTGGGTAACAGGGATGGGAGATTTAATGTGAAGGCGAGTAATGTTGCAGTTGAAGGTATAGTTGAGGGGCACGGATTATTCAGCATTACAAATAGAAAAAGGATGGTGAACAGCTTGTGGAACTGTGTGCCCAAAAAGGGACTGGCAATTGGTAATACTTAGTTTAAAAAGAGGAACATACACAAGCATACCCATATGAGCAGAAAAAATGGTCAGCAGGCATTAATGGATTACATACAAACTGATAGGCACATATGTATGAATCATGGCAAGGTTCCTGAGGATTAACAGAATGCACATATAATGCCTCTGTGTAAAGGCAAGAGGGACAAAGGTGAGTTTTCAAACTACAGATTATAAGTTTGTCAAGTTTACCTGGTAGACTGTATGGGAGATCAGTGACTGAGAGGGTGAAGGCATGTATTGAGTATCAGAATGGGGAGGAACAGTGTGGTCTTAGAGGTGGTAGAGGATGTGTGGATCAGGTGTTTGTTTTAAAGAATGTGTGTGAGAAATACTTAAAAAGGAACAGATGAATAGGTATGTGGCATTTGTGGATCTAGAGAAAGCATATGATAGGGTTGATAGAGAAGCCTTGTGGAAGGTTTTAGAATATATTGTGCATAAGGAAACCTGCTAGAAGCAGTGGGAAAATTTCATCAAGGTTGTAAGGCATGTGTACCAGTAGGAGAGGAAAGTGAATGGTTCCAGGTGAAGGACAGTCTGCAGAAGGGATGCATGGTATCACCATGGTTGCTGAATTTGTTTAGGAATGGAGTGATGAGAGAGGTAAATGCAAGTCTTGCTGAGAAAGGAAAGTCGTTGGCCTGTAGTGGATGAGGGGGGCCTGGGGAGTGAGTCAGTTGTTTGTTGCTGACACAGCACTGGTGGCAGATTTGTGTGAGAAACTGCAGAAGTTGGTCACTGAAGTTGGATGAAAGTGACTACAATTATAGAAGTGTGTTCAGACCATGGCCTCAAACTTATTTGAAAGCCCAACCCTCACACAGTTTTGGAGCTGTGTAAAGAAGGAGCACCATGATCTAAGAAAGGCTTTGGAAAACCTTCTGACCCTTGGCTAAACCTGGAACAAAGCCTGATCACCACAGTAACCTCTCTACTGCCTAGAATGGCAAAAATCATCTGTGAACATCAACCCCACATTTCACATTGGGTTGTAAGGAATTTTCAAGCATTTTTAAGTTATTTTGTTAGTCAGTCTCCTTTAGTATACCAAATAATAATTCATTGTCCAGCAATCAAATTATGCAAACATTTGATGTAATTTGCACTGTCCCTCAATATATTTAGTTTGATCAGTCGTGGAGGTACTTAATGGTACAAGAAGGTAACAAGGGGTACATATGGCAAAAACATTTGGTCAACACTGATCTACAGGATCATCTGATGAAGCTGGAAGCCATTAAATGGTTTACTTGCCAAACAAAGGCTTTTTAATTAAAGGCTCCAGTCACGGACAAAAGTCCACATTAAGGCCAGACCTTAATTGGAATACGAGAGAATATGGAAACAGAAAATGAAAAGATAAGGGAAAGTATAAATTTTGGAGGAAGTGAAAAACCCATCTTTTAAAATATGTCAGGTCATAGTTATTGGGAAAGACATGAGGAGGTACAGAGTTCCAATGCTTTAACATGTAGGGAAAGAAGCAGTTGTCAAAACAGCTCACTCTTGAGTTGCTGATAGCAACACAGTAATCATGTGATGCAGCAGCTTGTTGATTATTGCATGGTCTAGCTAGTGGTGAGGGCACACAAGCAGCCAGCTCTCAGGAGCAAAAATCAAAGAAATACCTACAGAAGAGAGAAAATGAACCAACATTACAGCATAGGGCAAGAGGGTCAAGTTTGGAGTTAGCCAGGGTCACTTTGTATATTGTATCACTTTCAACTCAACTCTGTCAGGTAAAGATACAGAACTACAACCATGATGTGAGAGCAGTACTCCATACAAGGATGAATCAATCCCTTGTATAAATGGAGGAACTGTTCAGAAGAAAAGAAGTCTCGACAAATTAACAGAGCACCCAGTTTCTTAGAAGGAGACTCAGCTATTCCTGTAATGTGGGATTTCCAAGAAAAAAAGGATGTTACAGTAATATTAAGTATGTTCATTGAGTCAAGAGGTGGAATCACAAAACCATCAAAGGAGAAATGAGAGTTGTGAGGAGTTTTCGACAGAGAGGCATTAAACTTAACATGATTTTGTCTACCCTAGTGAGATATTCAAGTCTGAGTTTACTGAGGAAGTTGTGTCAAGACGAGATGAGATGCAGACTGAATGAGAGAAGAGGGAGCAGAATTGAAGGCAATGGGTGAATGTAGTGCTGAATTGTCATTGTATGAGCTCATTGGATCATTTGTGAAGGAGAAGCAATAGTTGAAAAAAAGGAGAAAAAGTGTAGGGGACACGACAGAACCTTGAGGGACACCACTGTTTATGGAGAAAATGGGGGAGGCTGATCCATTAACACCCACAGAGACTGATCAGCCAAGGAGGAAGCTTGATATGAAGGAGCAAAGTGTGGGAGGGAAGCTAAAAGAGGGGAGCTTAGAGATGAGACCACGATGCCACACCCTGTCAAAAGCTTTGGATATTTCAAGGGCAACTACACACGACCAGAAAGTAGTAGGATAGGAAAGAATATCACCAGTGGATCTCGCCTTACAGAACCCATAATGGTGATTAGAGAGAAGACTGATTTTCGAGTTGTTTAAGGATATGAGAGTTTAGAAAGGATTCAAAGACTTTGGAAATAGTAGATGTTAAAGCGATTGGACAATAGTTAGAGGGTCAGAAAAGCACCATTCTTAGGCAGGGGATGTATTGATGCATGCTTCCAGCGAAAAAGAAAAGCTTTGTTTTTTAAACAGAAACAGAACAGACAAGCAAGCACAGATGCAAGTTAGTGGCACACTCTTTCAGTGCATGGGGATGGATGCCATTAGGACCATAAGCCTTGCTTGTGTCAAGAAAAAGATGCATTTTTCAAACAGTCCAAAAGGAGATTATAGGAAGTGGCAAGGGATTAGTAAAGGAGCATCATGGAGTGAAAGAATGTTAGAATCATCCAGTATGGAGTAAGAGGAGAGACAGGAACCACAAAGTGTTGCTTTGTCTATGGGAGAGACAGCTATAGTACCATCAGAACAGAAAAGTGAAGAAAACATAAATCAACAGCAGTTATTTGAGATGCCCTTAGCTAAAGACCAGAAAGACCTATCAGTGGATGTCAAGGAGAGTTTTTTGCACTTCCTTTGAATAAAGGGATGCTTTGCCTCAGATAATGTGCTTGCAGTGATTATGGGCAGTGATAAAAGCTGAACGGGAGCTAGGGGAAGGAGAGTTTTTCTAAGCCCAATATGCCTGGTCCCTTGCCTGAATGGCCTCAGAACAGGAACGGTTGAACCATAGATTGGATGAAGTCATCTTGGAGGAAGAGGGGATAAATGCTTCCATTCCCATAAGAATGACCTCTGCTATGCATTTGAAGGAGACAGAAGCATTACCACATAAGAGACAGTAATTTACCCAATGAAAGTTAGAAAAGAAGTTACGCAAGTTATTCCAGTCAGCTTTGTTGAGGTGCCAGTACTTACACTTAGAAGGGAGCTGCCAGAGGGGGATACATTTATGAGGATGTGATCTGATGATCTAATTGGAGGCAAGACTGTGTACTTGCAGCAGGATGGACTAGAAGAACAATAGAAGAGTGGTCAAAGCTGTCAGAAATATGGGTGGGATGGGAGACACTTTGCTCTAAATCCTTGAGAATGGAGAATGTGAGGGCTTTAATCCCTTCACTATCCATATAGGAGGAATTCAACCATTCCTTATGGTGAAATCCCCATGGTTGAGGATTTCAGCTTGTGGGTGAGAGGATGTCACAGTCTCGTGATAGATTTCAGATAGTTGAAGAAAGATACAAAATTTGCAGAATTAGGACAGCAATAGGTGAAACAGAGGAAACGTATGGTAGTTGGGAGACAGATCTTGAGCTACATAACATAAAAGTCAGTGGGGCTTGGTGCTGGATCGTTGGTTTTGGCTTCAGTACATTAGGCATGACAGCTTGAGACTGGATGTATGCAAATGAGACCATTTACATGTCTGTTCCTAGTACCACCACAGGACAATGGAAAAGACTGTGAAGTGTTAAAATACAGCAGTATAAATATTGTACATTTTTCATTAATGCTGCTAATGTGTAAAACATTTGATTATGCATCCAACAAAATGCAGTATCTTCTTTACAATATTTTGTTCACCTTTCACAAAAATTCACTAATCCAAAAACAATTGTAGTCCAAATTCATTTGGAATATGGAATTAAAATGTACCTATTTTTTCCCCTTTCTCTTCAAAGTTAAACCAAATTTTCTTCAATTAATACACTTACTTGAGTTTGCTTGGGCCCTGTCCAAACCCTTTGCTTTCCAGTTTCCTGTAAAAATTCCTGAGCTTTGCCTCAAAGTCCCTCCTGTAAGGAGCTGGTGCTCGAGCATTTGCCCGTGCTAATCCTGGTGAGGCTTGTGGAGATGGTTGTGGAGAACCACGAGGAGATATACCAATTGTAGGTGGTACATATGACATAATCTCATGTTCAAATAAACTGGAAAAGATAAAATATTGAGCTAACATGCAAATTCCAAAAAAGATTCAAATTTTTTTCATCTTTATGGTCATGGTTCCACTGTAAAAACAGTCTCTCAATCAATATGATACAGAGTCCATTACCTAATTTTTTTAAATAGATATCTGACATGCCAATATGCACACACACACACAAACATACTTCTTTTTTCATACATGCTTACAATTTCCCAAGTGAGCTAAGAAGCATCAAGAACAGAGGACATAGCCTTAGAGAGAGAGATTTCCTCACTTAGCTCCTTGCCATGTTCCTTCCTTTGGCGAGTGATACAGAAAGGCAGGATTTCCAGTCACCTGCTCCTGCCCCTCTTAGTCGCCTTCTACGACATGCAGGGAATACAGACAGTTTTTTTCTCCTCTATCCCCAGGGATGTACACAGACACACACATATATTACAATTCATCTAACATAAGGAAGAGAGCATTCTTCACTTTCTGATAATACAAATACAATCCTTCTCATCTGATCTATATATCTATTTCTAATCACCAATCTCCTTATATTATAATAAAATGTACCAATAAAATACTCATGAACATCATCATCCTATGCAGCGCTTTAAAGTGAAACTTGAAATTTCACACTTACATATGCGCTCCATAATTTTTGGTGTGTATACAAAGTCGATTCACCTGAAATACCTCAAAACCAAACAAAGTCTCTAATTGCATCAAACCATCTCTTCTGTGGTGTACTTCTCCCCCTTGTACTTTCAAATGTACTAACCTATCTCTTCCAAAACATTCTATCATGACTACCATCCTATAAAACTTTCACCCATAGTCTTTCTTAAGACTGCTTTACATCTCATGTGTTTTTCACATCTTCATTCTTAACTTTATCTATCCTTCTGTTTTAACTATACTATTGAAATATACATCTATACAGTTCATATTTTCTTACTTATAATGTTCTCACACTTTACATTCATACATCAGAGTTGATAAAAGTATTACTATACACAGACTTCTTACACACCTAACATAATTTTTTTTCAATTTACCAAATATTTCTGAGCACCTCCAATTTCTCTCCAAGACTACTCTCAGCTTCATCTTTCCCACTTCTACCTTTAATGAATTTTGCTTATAAAAAGTTAATCTCATGCACAGTTCCCAGTTCTTCACATTCAAACTGATAACATAATATTCAATGTCTTTCAAAAAATCAAATATTACATTTACTTACAGTCACTTTCAACATTCCTTCTACATAAGTTATTAAAGCAATCTACCATTCTATTAAAATCTTCTGAGTCAGCAAACAGCATGGCACCATCGGCATACAACTGTGGCAACTCCTATTTTGTTTCACTGTTATTTAGCAATATACAAATATCATCCTACCTCACACAGTGCCGTACCCAATATATATTATACAACAACAATAAAATCACACAACCCTGATGTGTTTCCATATTAATTTCAAAGCATTCACTGATACCACCACTTACTTTCATACATGCACTGATTCCATTAACAAAGTTCTTAACAGCATTCCTAAGCATTTTATATAAATTCATATTTAAAACTTTTTAAACAGCTTTGCCAATCTATCATATGCATTTCTGAAATCCATAAATGCTCCATACTGTTTTCTTTTTCTATGTAATTTTTCCACTACTAACCTAAGAAAATTTTCAAAAGCAATATTTCTTAACCTCTTCTATTCAATACAGCATTCTGATATGTTATCAAACCACTTACTAACCTAAGAACTATGGTGAGGTCAACATCGTGACTAAGTCGGTCCAGTGCTGCTGTGCCATCAACCCTAATAGTTGTGACTTTTTCCCTGAGGGCAGGGGAGGTACGCAGACCACTGTGCCTCTCACACAAAATATCCATAATGTTTGGTTGTCGAAGCCAAGCAACCACCTGTATACACATAAATCGAAGCAAAGAAACTATCAGCATAAAGATGATTATAATGTTAAAAACTAAACAATTAATTTCTTCATCTAAAACGAATGAGACACCCTGATTTCTTAGCATTGGCCAAAGTGCACTTCAACACCAGTACATGCATAAAAATGAGGTGCACTTTGCAAAAGCACAAAGGTGTTCAGCAAACTGAGTGTTCAGTCTTGACAGTTTCACTTCAAAGCCAGTGATAACAAGGAATAATCCATTCAAGTAAATTCAGTACAAAAGTGCATCAGAAAGAACAATGAATAAAAAAATAACCACTATGAAAGACTAATAAGTTAACAGAAAAGAAGACCTAGAGCTTACATAACACTTTTGAAAATAAACTAGTAAATGGTTCCCTTGTCTCAAAAATTAAAAACTCACCACAGCACTGATACCAGACACTAACTATACATTCACAGTTTCAAGAGCAAAAAATGACAATTTTGTGTGAATAATCTTTCATATTGTTTCTGATCTTTCATACAGAAAAGCATGATGAATGCTATTTCCAGTAGTTAATATTACTGATTTTAAAATTATGTAGCACTCACTCAGCAAAGCTAGAAGCATATAATTTTTTCAATCAACACCTCAGAGCTTAAAACTATAAATGCAAACCTCCTAAAGCTCTGTATCAATGAACATCAGCATCCTTGAATGACATAAAATACTGAGCAATGATATCATATATATTGTATTTCTAAGGATAAATTTCAATAAAGACAAGAAGTAAGTGGTATCAACCCTTGGAGGGCTCATAGGCCTCTCAGTGAGTTACAAGCTATCAGCTAGCTAAGCCTGTCACAGCTGTGATGCTTTACTGCAACTGATGTTGGTACTCACTTATTTACCAATCAGAAGAAGGATGGACAGCTGGGTGAGCTCTGTACTGTCTGCCTGTGGAATCGAGCCCAGACCAGGAAAAAACTAACTACAATGCCAACGAGGTGCCAAGAGAAAAGCACTACCATTTAGACGAGTCCTGAGTCACAAGTAAAACTAAAGAAGCAGGTGGTGCCAAAACAAACTTTTTCCCCATATCTCTTTTAGTGGAGGCAAGAATGTAGATGTGTATCTCTCAAGACTTTTTACATAAAATGAATTCCTCCATTTATTACCCCATTAGAATGACAGAAATGTAAATGTTGTATGTCAAGGAGAATGCAACTTGAAAGGAAGAATTTCCTGTAAAAGGGATACTTACAGATGAGAAGAGTAATAGGGATACATGATAAAAGACAAAGAACAGAGGGTGTGTTGACCCATATCTACATTATCTGAATATAACTTGTTTATATTCCTATTTCTAATCAAGTGGATGAGGTATGGACAGAAAGGTAAAAAAAGGCATTCTACCCCTCACAGTCCCTCTGATAACAGCTGGCACGAAAAAAATGAAAGAATAACCATACATTTGCAAAGTGAGCCTGCATGGAATATGTCAGGACGGAACAAAAGGGAAAACCCTACTATAAGAACTTACATTATCCTACTCTCTAATGCTCTGCAATATTCTCTTAGTGTTTGGAAAGAGAAAAAGGAATAAATGTATATGTATTTTTGCCTTCCATGTATTAATCTAGCAGATAGCTGAACTAATGAAAAACTATCGTATCAATATTTCTAAAGTATTCATATTCTTTCCATTAACAAAGTTTTGACAGGAAGAGATTCCAATGTTAAATGCCTCTTCTTGCAAAGAAACTGTCTTCCACGTCAGTATTACATATTCTACATCAAAATCTTATTCTATTTGATGTAATAATTGAAATTTCTTCTATTTCAAAAACATCTTCATGATTTACCTTGTCAAATTTATCCAAAATTTTTCAAAGTTATTTTAGCTTACTACAAAGTCTAAGCTCATCAAGAGAAAAGAGATTTATAAGTATCTTCTTAGCTTCACTTTGCACAACAATCTCAGAATTACAATCAGTTTTTTACTTGTTTTTGTACTTAATCTAGTTTTTCCTCCTTCCCTTTTGTATTTTGACCAGCATTAGGCTGCACATCCAAGATACTGTCTTAACAGAGCATTGAAAAATCAGAATTGTTTCTGGTGTTTGTAGTCCCTGATCCTAGCTATGTAACCATGCTTTTGCTTTGCTTTTTTGCTTGATGATATGCGGTGTTTAGTAAATTTCAAACTATCATTAATAACAACTCCTAAATCCTTCTTTTCCCTCACTTTAGATAAACGATTTCTGAATATATGAGGGTCTTGTTTAATATTCCAGCTCCAAAGTGCACTACTTTACATTTCTCTATGTTAATAATCACATGCTGTTTATCTAATTACTCTGCTAGTTTATGATCTCTTTTAATTGAAATCAGTTTTCCTTGCTAATAGTTCTAACTCCTAGTTTTGCATTGTCAGCAAATGCAAAGATCTTACATAATTGTGACACCAAATTCTAGATCATTTATTCTTGTCATGAAAAGAATGATGCAAGTCACCTTAAAAGGACAATAAATCCTAATAGAAAAAACATCAACTATTCTAATCATCACATACAACACATGCATGACAAACTACATGTCCTCAGAACACTATATGGCACGAGATTTGAAAGTGATAGAATTCCCTTACCATCTTCTCCAAAAAATTCATCTGCTCCACTTCAACCTATGCCTCACCTGACTGGTCTTCCATTCTCTCAAAAGAAAATATAAAGCTGCAAACCACACAAAATAATGCACTCAGAACAAACCCTGGCTACCTAGCAACCACAATGAAACAAAGCTCCTACCAATACAATCACACCTCAACATGCTCAGCACTTAATTCTATGCAATTGCACTAGCTCCTCCCTCCTGAACCACTCTATAACCAACCACCAACCTATAAGTAGAATTAAAAGGATTACCCCTGCCTCACAATTCGGCAACCTATATTCATAGATACCCCCAACCTCAGCTAATACAACACTGATAAAACACATATACATTGAAATAACCCAACTAGCACTAACTAACCACCCTCCCAACTCAGTCTTGACCTCCAACCCACCAGACATGCACCTACTAGAAACCTCACTCTCTAAACAAGCACAAGTCACACACTCCCATCTACACCATGGACATCACACATCCCTACAACTCTACAAACACAGGTTCAACATATCCCAAAACCCTTCATGCCCTTGATAAAGCTACAAAAGAGACATCACCGAGCACTTACTGCTAAATTACCCTGTCCTCTGTGCATACAGATGCACACCAAATACCACTGCATTTTATGACCTATGGTGCTGACTAGTGGACATGGCTGGATTCCTGAGCAAAGCAGGGGTCTCATGAAGATGGATAGGACCCTTATGACAGAAATTAGGTAAATATGTAATTTTTTCTTTTGCTCATTACTTGATCACCATTTCACATGTCCGCAAGGTAGCGCCAGGAAACAGATGAAGAACGGTCCATCAACTCATACACACAAACATATATATATATATATATATCTATATATATATATATATTTCTTCTTTCACACACTTTACCAAACTCAGTCACCAGATTCTACAGTTTCTCACATGAATCAGCCACCAGCGCTGTATCATCAGCGAACAACAACTGACTCACTTCCCAAGCTCTCTCTCATCCACAACAGACTGCATACTTGCCCCTCTTTCCAAAACTCTTGCATTCACCTCCCTAACAACCCCATCCATAAACAAATTAAACAACCATGGAGACATCACACACCCCTGCCGCAAACCTACATTCACTGAGAACTTTCCTCTCTTCCTACACGTAAACATGCCTTACATCCTCGATAAAAACTTTTCACTGCTTCTAACAACTTGCCTCCTACACCATATATTCTTAGTACCTTCTACAGAGCATCTCTATCAACACTATCATATGCCTTCTCCAGATCCATAAATGCTAAATACAAATCCATTTGCTTTTCTAAGTATTTCTCACATACATTTTTCAAAGCAAACACCTGATCCGCACATACTCTACCACTTCTGAAACCACACTGCTCTTCCCCAATCTGATGCTCTGTACATGCCTTCACCCTCTCAATCAATACCCTCCCATATAATTAACCAGGAATACTCAACAAACTTATACCTCTGTAATTTGAGCACTCACTTTTATCCCCTTTGCCTTTATACAATGGCACTATGCAAGCATTCTGCCAACCCTCAGACACCTCACCATGAATTATACATACATTAAATAACCTTACCAACCAGTCAACAATACAGTCACCCGCTTTTTTAATAGATTCCACTGCAATACCATCCAAACCTGCTGCCTTGCCGGCTTTCATCTTCCGCAAAGCTTTTACTACCTCTTCTCTGCCACTCTATCATCAAACACATTCAACAAACCTTCAAAATACTCACTCCATCTCCTTCTCACATCACCATTACTTGTTATCACCTCCCCATTAGCCCCCTTCACTGAAGTGAAAAAGAGCAAGGTTATCAGGTACAGTAGGGATGAGGGTCAAGTCAATTGGGAGGTAAGTTTGAATGGAGAAAAACTGCAGGAAGTAAAGTGTTTTAGATATCTGGGAGTGGATCTGGCAGCGGATGGAATCATGGAAGCGGAAGTGAATCATAGGGCGGGGGAGGGGGCGAAAATCCTGGGAGCCTTGAAGAATGTGTGGAAGTCGAGAACATTAACTCCGAAAGCAAAAATGGGTATGTTTGAAGGAATAGTGGTTCCAACAGTGTTGTATGGTTGAGAGGCGTGGGCTATGGATAGAGTTGTGCACAGGAGGGTGGATGTGCTAGAAATGAGATGTTTGAGGACAATATGTGGTGTGAGGTGGTTTGATCGAGTAAGTAATGTAAGGGTAAAAGAGATGTGTGGAAATAAAAAGAGCGTGGTTGAGAGAGCAGAAGAGGGTGTTTTGAAATGGTATGGGCACATGGAGAGAATGAGTGAGGAAAAATTGACCAAGAGGATGTATGTGTCGAAGGTGGAGGGAACGAGGAGAAGTGGGAGACCAAATTGGAGGTGGAAAGATGGAGTGAAAAAGATTTTGAGTGATCAGGGCCTGAACATGCAGGAGGGTGAAAGGCGGGCAAGAAATAGAGTGAATTGGATCAATGTGGTATACCGGGGTTGACGTGCTGTCAGTGGATTGAATCAGGGCATGTGAAGCGTCTGGGGTAAACCATGGAAAGTTGTGTGGGGCCTGGATGTGGAAAGGGAGCTGTGGTTTCGGGCATTATTGCATGACAGCTAGAGACTGAGTGTGAACGAATGGGGCCCTTGTTGTCTTTTCCTAGTGCTACCTCGCACGCATGAGGTGGGAGGGGGATGCTATTCCATGTGTGGCGAGGTGGCGATGGGAATGAATAAAGGCAGACAGTGTGAACTGTGTGCATAAGTATATATGTATGTATCTGTGTGTGTATATGTGTACATTGAAATCTATATGTATGTATATTTGTGTGTGTGGACGTGTATGTATATACATGTGTATGGGGGTGGGTTGGGCCATTTCTTTCGTCTGCTTCCTTGCGCTACCTCGCAAACGCGGGAGACAGCGCTGGTGGCGGATTCATGTGAGAAACTGCAGAAGCTGGTGACGGAGTTTGGTAAAGTGTGTGGAAGAAGAAAGTTAAGAGTAAATGTCAATAAGAGCAAGGTTATTAGGTACAGTAGGGTTGAGGGTCAAGTCAATTGGGAGGTGAGTTTGAATGGTGAGAGGCTGGAGGAAGTGAAGTGTTTTAGATATCTGGGAGTGGATCTGTCAGCGGATGGAACCATGGAAGCGGAAGTGGATCATAGGGTGGGGGAGGGGGCGAAAATTTTGGGAGCCTTGAAAAATGTGTGGAAGTCGAGAACATTATCCCGGAAAGCAAAAATGGGTATGTTTGAAGGAATAGTAGTTCCAACAATGTTGTATGGTTGCGAGGCGTGGGCTATGGATAGAGTTGTGCGTAGGAGGATGGATGTGCTGGAAATGAGATGTTTGAGGAAAATGTGTGGTGTGAGGTGGTTTGATCGAGTAAGTAACGTAAGGGTAAGAGAGATGTGTGGAAATAAAAAGAGCGTGGTTGAGAGAGCAGAAGAGGGTGTTTTGAAATGGTTTGGGCACATGGAGAGAATGAGTGAGGAAAGATTGACCAAGAGGATATATGTGTCGGAGGTGGAGGGAACGAGGAGAAGAGGGAGACCAAATTGGAGGTGGAAAGATGGAGTGAAAAGGATTTTGTGTGATCGGGGCCTGAACATGCAGGAGGGTGAAAGGAGGGCAAGGAATAGAGTGAATTGGAGCGATGTGGTATACAGGGGTTGACGTGCTGTCAGTGGATTGAATCAAGGCATGTGAAGCGTCTGGGGTAAACCATGGAAAGCTGTGTAGGTATGTATATTTGCGTGTGTGGACGTGTGTATGTACATGTGTATGGGGGGGGTTGGGCCATTTCTTTCGTCTGTTTCCTTGCGCTACCTCGCAAACGCGGGAGACAGCGACAAAGTATAAAAAAAAAAAAAAAAAAAAATATATATATATATATATATATATATATATATATATATATATATATATATATTATTTCTGGGGATATGGGAGAAAGAATACTTCCCAAATATTCCCTGCATGTCGTAGAAGGCAACTAAAAGGGGAGGGAGCAGGGGCTGGAAATCCTTCCCTCTTGTTTTTAATTTTCCAAAGAAAGGAACAGAGAAGGGGGCCAAGTGAGGATTTCCCTCAAAGGCTAAGTCCTCTGTTCTTAATGCTACCTCGCTAATGCGGGAAATGGCAAATAGTATGAAAAATACATATTTACTTATTCATTTATTTTGCTTTGTCGCTGTGTCTCACGTTAGCGAGGTAGCGCAAGGAAACAGACGAAAGAACGGCCCAACCCATCCACATACAAATGTATATACATACACGTCCACACATGCAAATATACATACCTATACATCTCAACGTGTACATATATATACACACACAGACATAACATATATACACATGTACAGAATTCATACTGTCTGCCTTTATTTATTCCCATCGCCACCCCACCACACATGAAATAACAGCCCCCTCCCCCCGCATGTGCTGTCATGTAATAATGCACCGAAACCACAGCTCCTTTTCCACATCCAGGCCCCACAGAACTTTCCATGGTTTACCCCAGATGCTTCACATGCCCTGGTTCCATCCATTGACAGCACGTTGACCTCAGTATACCACATTGTTCCAATTCACTCTATTCCTTGCACACCTTTCACCCTCCTGCATGTTCAGGCCCCGATCACTCAAAATCTTTTTCACAAAATCTTTCCACCTCCAATTTGGTCTCTCACTCCTCCTCGTTCCCGCCACCTCTGACACATATATCCTCTTGGTCAATCTTTCCTCACTCATTCACCAAACCATTTTAAAACACCCTCTTCTGCTCTCTCAACCATACTCTTTTTACTACCACACATCTCTCTTACCCTCTCATTCCTTACCCGATCGAACCCCCTCACACCAGATTTTGTCCTTAAACATCTTATTTCCAGCACAACCACCCTCCTCCGCACAACCCTATCCATAGCCCATGCCTCGTAACCATATAACATTGTTGGAACCACTATTCCTTCAAACATACCCATATTTGCTTTCCAAGATAATGTTCTCGACTTCCACACATTCTTCAACGCTCCCAGGATTTTCGCCCCCTCCCCCACCCTATGATCCACTTCCGCTTCCATGGTTCCATCCGCTGACAGATCCACTCCCAGATATCTAAAACACTTTACTTCCTCCAGTATTTCTCCATTTAAACTTACCTCCCAATTGACTTGACCCTCAACCCTACTGTACCTAATAACCTTGCTCTTATTCACATTTACTCTTAACTTTCTTCTTTCACACACTTTACCAAACTCAGTCACCAGCTTCTGCAGTTTCTCACATGAATCAGCCACCAGCGCTGTATCATCAGCGAACAACAACTGACTCACTTCCCAAGTTCTCTCATCCACAACAGACTTCCTACTTGCTCCTCTTTCCAAAACTCTTGCATTCACCTCCCTAACAACCCCATCCATAAGCAAATTAAACAACCATGGAGACATCACACACCCCTGCCGCAAACCTACATTCACTGAGAACCAATCACTTTCCTCTCTTCCTACACGTACACATGCCTTACATCCTCGATAAAAACTTTTCACTGCTTCTAGCAACTTGCCTCCCACACCATATATTCTTAATACCTTCCACAGAGCATCTCTATCCACTCTATCATATGCCTTCTCCAGATCCATAAATGCTACATAAAATTCCATTTGCTTTTCTAGGTATTTCTCACATATATTCTTCAAAGCAAATACCTGATCCACACATCCTCTACCACTTCTGAAACCACACTGCTCTTCCCCAATCTGATGCTCTGTACATGCCTTCACCCTCTCAATCAATACTCTCCCATATAATTTACCAGGAATACTCAACAAACTTATACCTCTGTAATTTGAGCACTTACTCTTATCCCTTTGCCTTTGTACAATGGCACTATGCATGCATTCCGCCAATCCTCAGGCAACTCACCATGAGTCATACATACATTAAATAACCTTACTAACCAGTCAACAATACAGTCACCCCCCTTTTGTAATAAATTCCACTGCTATACCATCCAAACCTGCTACCTTGCCGGCTTTCATCTTCCGCAAAGCTTTTACTAACTCTTCTCTACTTACCAAATCATTTTCCCTAACCCTCTCACTTTGCACACCACCTCGACCAAAACACCCCATATCTGCCACTCTATCATCAAACACATTCAACAAACCTTCAAAATACTCACTCCATCTCATATATATATATATATATATATATATATATATATATATATATATATATATTTTGCTTTGTCGCTGTCTCCCGCGTTTGCGAGGTAGCGCAAGGAAATAGACGAAAGAAATGGCCCAACCCACCCCCATACACATGTATATACATACGTCCACACACGCAAATATATATACCTACACAGCTTTCCATGGTTTACTCCAGATGCTTCACATGCCCTGATTCAATCCACTGACAGCACGTCAACCCCGGCATACCACATCAATCCAATTCACTCTATTCCTTGCCCTCCTTTCACCCTCCTGCATGTTCAGGCCCCAATCACACAAAATCTTTTTCACTCCATCTTTCCACCTCCAATTTGGTCTCCCACTTCTCCTCGTTCCCTCCACCTCCGACACATATATCCTCTTGGTCAATCTTTCCTCACTCATTCTCTCCATGTGCCCAAACCATTTCAAAACACCCTCTTCTGCTCTCTCAACCACGCTCTTTTTATTTCCACACATCTCTCTTACCCTTACGTTACTTACTCGATCAAACCACCTCACACCACACATTGTCCTCAAACATCTCATTTCCAGCACAGCCATCCTCCTGCGCACAACTCTATCCATAGCCCATGCCTCGCAACCGTACAACATTGTTGGAACCACTATTCCTTCAAACATACCCATTTTTGCTTTCTGAGATAATGTTCTCGACTTACACACATTCTTCAAGGCTCCCAGGATTTTCGCCCCCTCCCCCACTCTATGATCCACTTCCGCTTCCATGGTTCCATCCGCTGCCAGATCCACTCCCAGATATCTAAAACACTTTACTTCCTCCAGTTTTTCTCCATTCAAACTTACCTCCCAATTGACTTGACCCTCAACCCTACTGTACCTAATTACCTTGCTCTTATTCACATTTACTCTTAACTTTCTTCTTTCACACACTTTACCAAACTCAGTCACCAGCTTCTGCAGTTTCTCACATGAATCAGCCACCAGTGCTGTATCATCAGCAAACAACAACTGACTCACTTCCCAAGCTCTCTCATCCATAACAGACTTCATACTTGCCCCTCTTTCCAAAACTCTTGCATTCACCTCCCTAACAACCCCATCCATAAACAAATTAAACAACCATGGAGACATCACACACCCCTGCCGCAAACCTACATTCACTGAGAGCCAATCATTTTCCTCTCTTCCTACACGCACACATGTCTTACATCCTCGATAAAAACTTTTCACTGCTTCTAACAACTTGTCTCCCACACCATATATTCTTAATACCTTCCACAGAGCATCTCTATCAACTCTATCATATGCCTTCTCCAGATCCATAAATGCTACACACAAATCCATTTGCTTTTCTAAGTATTTCTCACATACATTCTTCAAAGCAAACACCTGATCCACACATCCTCTACCACTTCTGAAACCACACTGCTCTTCCCCAATCTGATGCTCTGTACATGCCTTCACCCTCTTAATCAATACCCTCCCATATAATTTACCAGGAATACTCAACAAACTTATACCTCTGTATTTTGAGCACTCACTCTTATCCCCTTTGCCTTTGTACAATGGCACTATGCATGTATTCCGCCAATCCTCATGCACCTCACCATGAGTCATACTAATACAGTCACCCCCTTTTTTAATAAATTCCACTGCAATACCATCCAAACCTGCTGCCTTGCCGGCTTTCATCTTCCGCAAAGCTTTTACTACCTCTTCTCTGTTTACCAAATCATTTTCCCTAACCCTCTCACTCTGCACACCACCTCGACCAAAACACCCTATATCTGCCACTCTATCATCAAACACATTCAACAAACCTTCAAAATACTCACTCCATCTCCATATATATATATATATATATATATATATATATATATATATATATATATATATATATATATGTATATATATATATGTTTTAGATATCTGGGAGTGGATCTGGCAGCGGATGGAACCATGGAAGCGGAAGTGGATCATAGGGTGGGGGAGGGGGCGAAAATTCTGGGAGCCTTGAAAAATGTGTGGAAGTCGAGAACATTATCTCGGAAAGCAAAAATGGGTATGTTTGAAGGAATAGTGGTTCCAACAATGTTGTATGGTTGTGAGGTGTGGGCTATGGATAGAGTTGTGTGCAGGAGGATGGATGTGCTGGAAATGAGATGTTTGAGGACAATGTGTGGTGTGAGGTGGTTTGATCGAGTAAGTAACGTAAGGGTAAGAGAGATGTGTGGAAATAAAAAGAGCGTGGTTGAGAGAGCAGAAGAGGGTGTTTTGAAATGGTTTGGGCACATGGAGAGAATGAGTGAGGAAAGATTGACCAAGAGGATATATGTGTCGGAGGTGGAGGGAACGAGGAGAAGAGGGAGACCAAATTGGAGGTGGAAAGATGGAGTGAAAAAGATTTTGTGTGATCAGGGCCTGAACATGCATGAGGGTGAAAGGAGGGCAAGGAATAGAGTGAATTGGAGCGATGTGGTATACCGGGGTTGACGTGCTGTCAGTGGATTGAATCGTGGCATGTGAAGTGTCTGGGGTAAACCATGGAAAGCTGTGTAGGTATGTATATTTGCGTGTGTGGACGTATGTATATACATGTGTATGGGGGTGGGTTGGGCCATTTCTTTCGTCTTTTTCCTTGCGCTACCTCGCAAACGCAGGAGACAGCGACAAAAAAAAAAAAAAAAATATATATATATATATATATATGTATATATATATATATATATATATTGACCAAGAGGATATATGTGTCGGAGGGGGAGGGAACGAGGAGAAGAGGGAGACCAAATTGGAGGTGGAAAGATGGAGTGAAAAAGATTTTGTGTGATCGGGGCCTGAACATGCACGAGGGTGAAAGGAGGGCAAGGAATAGAGTGAATTGGAGCGATGTGGTATACCGGGGTTGACGTGCTGTCAGTGGATTGAATCAAGGCATGTGAAGCGTCTGGGGTAAACCATGGAAAGCTGTGTAGGTATGTATATTTGCGTGTGTCGACGTATGTATATACATGTGTATGGGGGTGGGTTGGGCCATTTCTTTCGTCTTTTTCCTTGCGCTACCTCGCAAACGCGGGAGACAGCGGCAAAAAAAAAAAAATATATATATATATATGTATATATATATATATATATATATATATATATATATATATATATATATATATATATATATATATATATTGACCAAGAGGATATATGTGTCGGAGGGGGAGGGAACGAGGAGAAGAGGGAGACCAAATTGGAGGTGGAAAGATGGAGTGAAAAAGATTTTGTGTGATCGGGGCCTGAACATGCAGGAGGGTGAAAGGAGGGCAAGGAATAGAGTGAATTGGGGCGATGTGGTATACCGGGGTTGATGTGCTGTCAGTGGATTGAATCAAGGCATGTGAAGCGTCTGGGGTAAACCATGGAAAGCTGTGTAGGTATGTATATTTGCGTGTGTGGACGTATGTATATACATGTGTATGGGAATGGGTTGGGCCATTTCTTTCGTCTGTTTCCTTGCGCTACCTCGCAAACGCGGGAGACAGCGACAAAGCAAAAAAAAAAAAAAAAATATATATATACACACATATATATTAAACTTTGTCGCTGTCTCCCGTGTTAGCAAGGTAGCATAAGGAAACAGACAAAAGAATGGCCCAACCCACCCACATACACATGTATGGATAGGATCACAATTTTGCACGTGATCAAGATATTTCTATGAGTCCATGGGGAAAATGAAACACAATAAGTTCCCAAGTGCACTTTTGTGTAATAATCACATCATCAGGGGGGACACAAGAGAGAAATATAAGTCAGTTGACATACAACGAAGAGACAAAGCTAAGACGCCATTTAGTAAACATGCGATGGTCCAAGACATTTTCCCTGTGGACTCATAGGAATACACATGTATATACATACACGTCCACACATGCACATATACATACCTATACATCTCAATGTATACATATATATACATACACAGATATTTACATATATACACATGTACATAATTCATACTTGCTGCCGTTATTCATTCCTGTCGCCACCCTGCCACACATGAAAACCCCCTCACACCACACGCATGCGAGGTAGCACTAGGAAAAGACAATAAAGGCCACATTCGTTCACACTCGGTCACTAGCTAGCATGTATAATGCACCGAAACCACAGCTCCCTTTCCACCTCCAGGCCCAAAAAAACTTTCCATGGTTTACCCTAAAAGCTTCACATGCACTGGTTCAATCCATTGACAGCACGTCGACCCCGGTATACCACATCATTCCAATTCACTCTATTCTTTGCATGCCTTTCACCCTCTTGCATGTTAAGGCCTCAATTGCTCAAAATCTTTTTCATTCCTTCCTTTCACCTCCAATTTGGTCTCCCACTTCTCCTCGTTCCCTCCACATATATCCTCTTTGTCAATCTTTCCTCACTCATTCTCTCCATGTGACCAAACCATTTCAATACACCCTCTTCTGCTCTCTCAACTACACTCTTCTTATTACCACAAATCTCTCTTTCCCTTTCATTACTTACTCGATCAAACCACCTAACACCACATATCGTCCTCAAACATCTCATTTCCAACATATCCACCCTCTTCCACACAACCCTATCTATAGCCCACGCCTCACAACCAAATAACATTGTTGGAACCACTATTCCTTCAAACATACCCATTTTTGCTTTCTGAGATAATGTTCTCACCTTCCACACATTCGTCAACACTCCCAGAACCTCCGCCCCCTCCCGCACCCTATGACTCGCTTCACTTCCATGGTTTCATCCGCTGCCAAATCCACTCCCAGATATCTATGTAAAACACTTCCCTTACTCCAGTTTTTCTCCATTCAAACTTACCTCCCAATTGACTTATCCCTCAACCCTACTGTACCTAATAACCTTACTCTTATTCACATTTACTCCCAGCTTTCTTCTTTCACACACTTTACCAAACTGAGTCACCACCTTCTGCAGTTTCTCATCCGAATCAGCCACCAGCTCTGTATCATCATCAAACAACATCTGACTCACTTCCCAAGCCCTCTCATCCACAACAGACTGCATACTTGCCCCTCTATCCAAAACTCTTGCATTCACCTCCTAACAACTCCATCTATAAAAAAATTAAACAACCATGGAGACATCATGCACCCCTGCCGCAAACCGACATTCACTGGGAACCAATCATTTTCCTCTCTTCCTACTCGTACACATGCCTTACATCCTTGATAAAAACGTTTCACTGCTTCTAGCAACTTGCCTCCCACACCATATTCTCTCAATACCTTCCACAGAGCATCTCTATCAACTCTATCATATGCCTTCTCCAGGTCCATAAATGCTACATACAAATCCATTTGTTTTTCTAAGTATTTCTCACATACATTCTTTAAAGCATTTTTCTAAGTATTTTTCACATACATTCTTCAAAGCAAACGCCTGATCCACACATCCTCTACCACACTGCTCTTCCCCAATCTGATGCTCTGTACATGCCTTCACCCTCTCAATCAATACCCTCCCATATAATTTCCCAGGAATAATCAACAAACTTATACCTCTGTAATTTGAGCACTCACCTTTATTCCCTTTGCCTTTGTACAATGGCACTATGCATGCATTCCGCCAATCCTCAGGCACTTCACCATGAGCTATACATACATTGAATATCCTCATCAAACAGTCAACAACACAGTCATCCCCTTTTTTAATAAATTCCACTGCAATACCATCCAAACCAGCTGCCTTGCCAGCTTTCATCTTACACAAAGCTTTCGGTACCTCTTCTCTGTTTACTAAACCATTCTCCCTGACCCTCTCACTTCGCACACCACCTCGACCAAAACACCCAATATCTACCACTCTATCATCTAACACATTCAACTAACCTTCAAAATACTCACTCCATCTCCTTCTCACATCACCACTACTTGTCATTACCTCCCCATTAGATCCCTTCATCGATGTTCCCATTTGCTCTCTTGTCTTACACACTTTATTTACCTCCTTTAAAAAACATCTTTTTATTCTCCCTAAAATTTAATGATAATCTCTTTCCCCCAACTCTCATTTGCCATCATTTTCACCACTTACACCTTTCTCTTGACCTCCTGCCTCTTTCTCTCACACATCTCCCAGTCATTTGCACTATTTCCCTGCAAAAATCGTCCAAATGCCTCTCTCTTCTCTTTCACAAATAATCTTACTCCTTCATCCCACCACTCACTACCCTTTGTAATCTGCCCACCTCCCATGCTTCTCTTGATGCCACAAGCATCTTCTGCGCAAGCCATCACTGCTTCCCTAAATACAACCCATTCTCCCCCCACTCCCTTTACGTCCTTTGCTCACACCTTATTTCCATTCTGCACTCAGTCTCTCCTGGTACTTCCTCACACAGGTCTCCTTCCCAAGCTCACTTACTCTCACCACTCTCTTCATCCCAACATTCCATAAGATAATCATCAGACATCCCTCCAGTTGCGTCTCTCAGCACATTAACATCCAAAAGTCTCTCTTTCATGCGTCTATCAATTAACACATAATCCAATAACACTCTCTGGCCATCTCTCCTACTTACATACGTATACTTATTTATATATTTTTTTTTTTTGCTTTGTCGCTGTCTCCCGCGTTTGTGATGTAGCGCAAGGAAACAGACGAAAGAAATGGCCCAACCCACCCCCATACACATGCCTTGATTCAATCCACTGACAGCACGTCAACCCCGGTATACCACATCGCTCCAATTCACTCTATTCTTTGCCCTCCTTTCACCCTCCTGCATGTTCAGGCCCCGATCACACAAAATCTTTTTCACTCCATCTTTCCACCTCCAATTTGGTCTCCCTCTTCTCCTCGCTCCCTCCACCTCCGACACATATATTCTCTTGGTCAATCTTTCCTCACTCATTCTCTCCATGTGACCAAACCATTTCAAAACACCCTCTTCTGCTCTCTCAACCATACTCTTTTTATTTCCACACATCTCTCTTACCCTTACATTACTTACTCGATCAAACCACCTCACACCACACATTGTCCTCAAACATCTCATTTCCAGCACATCCAGCCTCCTGCGCACAACTCTATCCATAGTCCACGCCTCGCAACCATACAACATTGTTGGAACCACTATTCCTTCAAACATACCCATTTTTGCTTTCCGAGATAATGTTCTCGAGTTCCACACATTCTTCAAGGCTCCCAGAATTTTCGCCCCCTCCCCCACCCTATGATCCACTTCCGCTTCCATGGTTCCATCCACTGCCAGATCCACTCCCAGATATCTAAAACACTTCACTTCCTCCAGTTTTTCTCCATTCAAACTCACCTCCCAATTGAATTGACCCTCAACCCTACTGTACCTAATAACCTTGCTCTTATTCACACTCTTAACTTTCTTCTTTCACACACTTTACCAAACTCAGTCACCAGCTTCTGCAGTTTCTCACATGAATCAGCCACCAGCGCTGTATCATCAGCGAACAACAACTGACTCACTTCCCAAGCTCTCTCATCCCCAACAGACTTCATACTTGCCCCTCTTTCCAAAACTCTTGCATTCACCTCCCTAACAACCCCATCCATAAACAAATTAAACAACCATGGAGACATTTATATCTCTCTTTTTAAACCAGGTATTCCTTATCACCAGTCCTTTTTCGGCACGCAAATCTACAAGCTCTTCACTTTTTTCATTTACAACACTGAACACCCCATGTACACCAATTATTCCCTTAACTGCCATATTACTCACATTTGCATTCAAATCACCCATCACTATAACCCAGTCTCGTGCACCAAAACTGCTCACACATTCACTCAGCTGCTCCCAAAACACTTGCCTCTCATGGTCTTTCTTCTCATGACCAGGCGCACAGACACTAATAATCACCCATCTCTCTTCATCCACTTTCAGTTCTACCCATATCAATCAAGAGTTTACTTTCTTACACTCTATCACATACTCCCACAACTCCTGTTTCAGGAGTAGTGTTACTCCTTCATTTGCTCTTGTCCTCTCACCAACCTCTGACTTTACTACCAAAATGCAAAATATTTCCAAACCATTCTTCCCCTTTACCCTTGAGCATCTCTTTCAACTCTATCATATGCCTTCTCCAGATCCATAAATGCTACATACAAATCCATCTGTTTTTCTACATATTTCCCATATATATTCTTAAAAGCAAACACCTGATCCACACACCCTCTACCACTTCTGAAACCACACAGCTCTTCACCAATCTGATGCTCTGCGCATGTCTTTAACCTCTCAATCAATACCCTCCAATGTAATTTCCCAGGAATACTCAACAACTTATACCCCTGAAATTTGAACACTCACCTTTATCCCCTTTACCTTTGTACATTGGCACTATGCAGGCATTTCACCAATCCTCAGGACTTCACCATGAACCATACATACACTGAATTTCCTTAACACAACACAAGTCACCCCCAGTTTGAATAAATTCCACTGCAATACCATCCATATCACCCATCTCTCTATATCCACTTTCAGTTTTACCCATATCAATCTAGAGTTTCCTTTCTTACACTCTATCACATAATCCCACAACTCCTGCTTCAGGAGTAGTGCTACTCCTTCCTTTGCTCTTATCCTCTCAACAACCCCTGACTTTGCTCCCAAGACATTCCCAAACAACTCTTCACCTTTACTCTTGAGCTTCATTTCACTCAGAGCCAAAACATCCAGGTTCTTTTCCTCAAACGTACTACCCATCTCTCCTTTCTTCTCATCTTTGTCACATCCACACACACTCAGACACCCGAATCTGAGCCTTCGAGGAGGATGAGCACTCCCCGCATGACTCCTTCTTCTGTTTCCCCTTTTAGAAAGTCAAAGTACAAGGAGGGAAAGGTTTCTATTCCCCCGCTCCCTTCCCCTCTAGTCACCTTCTATGACACACAGGGAATGCATGGGAAGTATTCTTTCTCCCCTATCCCCAGGGATATATATACATATATACTTTTTTCAGCCCCTCTCCAACCTCATTTAGTCACCTTCTACCCTATCCCTGGGGATAGGCAAGAGAGAATACTTCCAACGCATTCCCCGCACATTGTAGAAGGTGACGAAAGGGGACGGGAGTGGGGGGCTAGAAACCCTTCCCTCCTTTTATTTCAACTTTCTAAAAGGGGAAACAGAAGCTGGAGAAGGCATATGACGGAGTTGACAAAGATGCTCTGTGGAAGGTATTAAGAGTATATGATATGGGAGGTAAGGATGTAAGGCATGTGTAAGAGTAGGTAGAGAGGAAAGTGATTGGTTCCCAGTGAATGCCAGTCTGAGGCAGGGGTGCGTGCTGTCCCCACAGTTCTTTAATTTGTTTATGGATGGGGTTGTCAGGGGGTGAATGCAAGAGTTTTGGAGAGAGGGGCAAGTATGCAGTCTGTTGTGGATGAGAGGGCTTGGGAAGTGAGTCAGTTGTTGTTTGCTGATGATACAGTGCTGGTGGCTAATTCAGGTGAGAAACTGCAGAAGTTTGTGACTGAGTTACGTAAAGTATTTGAAAGAAGAGAGCTGGGAGTAAATGTGAATAAGAGCAAGGTATTAGGTTCAATAGGGTTAAGGGACAAGTCAATTGGGAGGTGAGTCTGAATGAGAAAAACTGGAGGAAGTGAAGTGTTTTAGATATCTGGGAGTGGATTTGGCAACAGATGGAACCATGGAACCGGAAGAAAGACACAGGGAGAGGGAGGGGGTGAAGGTTCTGGGAGCGTTGAAGAATGTGTGGAAGGCAAGAACATTATTTCGGAGAGCAAAAATGGGTATGTTTGAAGGAATAGTGGTTCCAACAATATTATATGGTTGCGAGGCGTGGGCTATGGATAGAGTTGTGCGCAGGAGGGTGGATGTGCTGGAAATGAGATGTTTGAAGACAATATGTAGTGTGAGGTGGTTTGATCGAGTAAGTAATAATAGGGTAAGAGAGATGTGTGGTAATGAAAAGAGTGTGGTTGAGAGAGCAGAAAAGGTGTTTTCAAATGGTTTGGTCACATGGAGAGAATGAGAGAGGAAAGATTGACAAAGAGGATATATGTGTCAGAGGTGGAGGGAACGAGGAGAAGTGGGAGACCAAACTGGAGGTGGAAAGATGGAGTGAATAAGATTTTGAGTGATCGGGGCTTGAACGTGCAGGAGGGTGAAAGGCATGCAAGGAATAGAGTGAATTGGAACGATGTGGTATACCGGGGTCGACGTGCTGTCAATGGATTGAACCAGGGCATGTGAAGCGTCTGGGGTAAACCATGGAAAGTTCTGTGGGGCCTGGATGTGGAAAGGGAGCTGTGGTTTCAGTGCATTATTACATGACAGCTAGAGACTGAGTGTGAACGAATGTGGCCTTTGTTGTCTTTTCCCAGCGCTACCTTGTGCACATGCAGGGGGAGGGGGTTGTTATTTCATGTGTGGCGGGGTGGCGATGGGAATGAATAAAAGCAGATAGTATGAATGATGTACATGTATATATATGTATATGTCTCTGTGTGTATAGATATGTATAGGTATGTATATGTGCTGTGTGTGGACGTGTATGTATATACATGTGTATGTGGGTGGGTTGGGCAATTCTTTCATCTGTTTCCTTGCGCTAACTCACTAACGCGGGAGTCAGCGACAAAGTATAATAACATAAAATAAATAATAATACATATATACATATATATTCATTTTGCGAGAAACTGCAGAAGCTGGTGAATGAGTTTGGTAAAGTGTGTGAAAGAAGAAAGTTGAGAGTAAATGTGAATAAGAATAAGGTTGTTAGGTACAGTAGGGTTGAGGGTCAAGTAAATTGGGAGGTAAGTTTGAATGGAGAAAAACTGGAGGAAGTGAAGTGTTTTAGATAGCTGGGAGTGGATCTGGCAGCGGATGGAACTATGGAACCAGAAGTGAATCATAGGGTGGGGGAGGGGGCGAAAATTCTGGGAGCCTTGAAGAATGTGTGGAAGTCGAGAACATTATCTCGGAAAGCAAAAATGGGTATGTTTGAAGGAATAGTGGTTCCAACAATGTTGTACGGTTGCAAGGTGTGGGCTATGGATAGAGTTGTGTGCAGGAGGGTGGATGTGCTGGAAATGAGATGTTTGAGGACAATATGTGGTGTGAGGTGGTTTTATCGAGTAAGTAATAATAGGGTAAGAGAGATGTGTGGTAATAAAAAGAGTGTGGTTGAGAGAGCAGAAGAGGGTGTTTTGAAATGGTTTGGTCATGTGGAGAGAATGAGTAAGGAAAGATTGACAAAGAGGATATATGTGTCAGAGATGGAGGGAACAATGAGAAGTGGGAGACCAAATTGGAGGTGGAAAGATGGAGTGAAAAAGATTTTGAGTGATTGGGGCCTGAACATGCAGGAGGGTGAAAGGCGTGCAAGGAATAGAGTGAATTGGAACGATGTGGTATACCGGGGTTGACGTGCTGTCAATGGATTGAACCAGGGCATGTGAAGCGTCTGGAGTAAACCATGGAAAGTTCTGTGGGGCCTGGATGTGAAAAGGGAGCTGTGGTTTCAGTGCATTATTACATGACAGCTAGAGACTGAGTGTGAACGAATGGGGCCTTTGTTGTCTTTTCCTAGTGCTACCCCGCACACATGAGGGGGGGAAAGTGTTGTTATTCCATGTGTGGCGGGGTGGCGATGGGAATGAATAAAGGCAGACAGTATGAATCATGTACATGGGTATATATGTATATGTCTGTGTGGGTATATATATGTATACAGTGAGATGTATAGGTTTGTATATTTGCATGTGTGGACGTGTATGTATATACATGTGTATGTGGGTGGGTTGGGCCATTCTTTCGTCTGTTTCCTTGCACTACCTCGCTAATGCGGGAGACAGCGACAAAGCAAAATAAATAAATAAATAATATTCATTTTTTACTGTGGTTCATGGTAAAGTGCCTCAGAATTGGCAGAATGCAAGCATAGTTCCATTGTACAAAGGCAAAGTATTCCTGGGAAATTATATGGAAGGGTATAGATTGAGAGGGTAAAGGAATGTACAGAGCATCAGATTGGGGAAAGCAGTGTGGTTTCAGAAGTGGTAGAGGATGTGTGGATCAGGTGTTTCCTTTGAAGAATGTACGTAAGAAATACTTAGAAAAACAGATGAATTTGTATGTAGCATTTATGGATCTAGAGAAGGCATATGTGAGTTGATAGAGATGCTTTGCGGAAGGTATTAAGAGTATATGGTGTGGGAGGTAAGTTGCTAGAAGCAGTGAAAAGTTTTTATCATGGATGTAAGGCATGTGTATAAGTAGGAAGAGAGGAAAGTGATTGGTTCTCAGTGAATGTTGGTTTCCCGCAGGAGTGTGTGGTCTCCATGGTTGTTTAATTTGTTTATGGATGGGGTTGTTCGGGAGGGGAATGCCAGAGTTTCGGAGAAAGAGGCAAGTATGTAGCCTGTTGTGAATGAGAGGGCTTGGGAAGTGATTCAGTTGTGGTTTGCTGATGATACAGCACTAGTGGCTGATTCGGGTGAGATATTGCAGAAGTTGGTGACTGAGTTTGGTAAAGTTAGTGAAAGAAAAAGCTTAAGAGAAAATATGAATAAGAGCAAGGTAGAGTTGAGGGACAAGTTAAATGGGAGGCAAGTTTGAATGGAGAAAAACTGGAGGAAGTGAAGTGTTTTACATATCTGGGAGTGGATTTAGCAGCGGAGGGAACCATGGAAGTGGCAGTAAGCCACAGGGTGGGGGAGGGGGCAAAGGTTCTGGGAACGTTGAAGAATGGGTGGAAAGCGAGAACGTTATCTCGATGCAAAAATGGGTATGTCTGAAGGAATAGTGGTTCCAACAATATTACATGGTTGCCAGGCATGGGATATAGATAAGGTTGTGGAGAAGAGGGTGGATGTGTTGGAAATGAGATGTTTGAGGACAATATGTGGTGTGAGGTGGTTTGATCGAGTAAGTAATGAAAGGATGAGAGAGATGTGTGGTAATAAAAAGTGTGGTTGAGATAGCAGAAGAAGGTGTATTGAAATGGTTTGGTCATACGGAGAGAATGAGTGAGGAAAGATTGACAAAGAGGATATATATATCAGAGGTGGAGGGAACAAGGAGAAGCGGGAGACCAAATTGGAGGTGGAAAGATGGAGTGAAAAAGATTCTGAGCGATCAGGGCCTGAACATACAGAAGGGTGAAAGGCGTGTAAGGAATAAAGTGAATTGGAATGATGTGGTATACCGCGGTCGACATGCTGTCAATGGATTGAATCAGGGCATGTGAAGAGTCTGGGGTAAAGCACAGAAAGTTTTGTGGGGCCTGGATGTGGAAAGGAAGCTGTGGTTTCGGTGCATTACACATGACAGCCAGTGACGACTGAGCATGAAGAAATGTGGCATTTGTTGTCTTTTCCTAGTACTACCTCACGCAACAGTATTGGATGAAGGCAACAAGAACAAATATGTACATGTGTAAATATGTATCTGTCCGTATATATTGAAATGTATAGGTACATGTATCTGCGTGTGTGGGTGTTTATGTATATGCATGTGTACGTGGGTGGGTTGGGCTATTCTTTCATCTGTTTCTTTGTGCTACTTCACTAATGCGGAAGACAGCGACTAAGCATAATAAAAAAAATAATATTTTTCTTTCATACTATTCACCATTTCCCACGTTAGCAAGGAAGCGTTAAGAACAGAGGACTGAGCCTTTGAGGGAATATCTTCACTTGGTCCCCTTCTCTGTTCCTTCTTATGGAAAATCATAAACAAGAGGGGAGGATTTCCAGCACCCCCGCTCCCTCTCCTTTTAGTCGCCTTGTACGAGATGCAGGGATTACAAGAGAAGTATTCTTTCTCCCCTATCCCCAGGGATATATTCATTTTTTATACTTAATTGCCATCTCCTGTGTTAGCGAGGTAACGCAAGGAAACGGACGAAAGAATGGCCCAACCCACCCACATACTCGTATATATACATAAACGCCTACACACACACACATATACATACCTAAACATATCAACGTATTCATAAATATACATACACAGACATATACATATATACACATGTACATATTCACACGTGCTGCCTTCATCCATTCCCATTGTCATCCTGCCACACATAGCATCCCCCACCCACTCACACATACACACCACAAGGTAGCACTAGGAAAAGACAAAAAAAAGCCACATAAGTTCACACTCAATCTCTAGCTGTCAGGTGAAACCACTGAAACCACAGCTCCCTTTCCACATCCAGGACCCACAAAATTTTCCATGGTTTACCCTAGATGCTTCAAGGTGCCCTGGTTCAATCCATTGACAGCACATCAACCCCAGTATACCACATCATTACAATTCACTCTATTCCTTACACGCCTTTCACCCTCCTGTAAGTTCAGGCCCCGATCACTCAAAATCTTTTTCACTCCATCTTTCCACCTCCAATTTGGTCTCCCACTTCTCATTCCCACTACCTCTGACACATATATCCTCTTTGTCAATCTTTCCTCACTCATTCTCTCCATGTGACCAAACCATTTCAATACACCCTCTTCTGCTCTCTCAACCACACTCTTTTTATTAGCACACGTCTCTCTTACCCTTTCATTACTTAATCAAACCACCTCATACCACATAGTTCTGAAACATTTCATTTCCAACACATCCACCCTCCTCCACACAACCCTATCTATAGCCCTTGCCTTGCAACCATATAAAATTGTTGGAACCACTATTCCTTCAAACATAGCCATTTTTGCTCTTGAAGATAACGTTCTTGCCTTCTACACATTCTTCAACACTCCCACAACTTTCGCCCCCTCCCCCACACTGTGACTCACTTCTGCTTCCATGGTTCCATCCGCTGCTAAATCCACTCCCAAATATCTAAAACACCTCACTTCCTCCAGTTTTTCTCCATTCGAGCTTACCTCCCAATTGAATTGTCCCTTAACCTTACCGAACCTAATAACCTTGTTCTTATTCACATTTACTCTGTTTCTTCTGTCACACACTTTACCAAACTCAGTCACAAACTTCTGTAGTTTTTCACCAAAATCAGCCACCAGGGACAGCTGTATCATCAGCAAACAACAACTGATTCACTTCCAAAGCCCTTTCATCCACAACAGACTGCATACATGCCCCCTCTCCAAACTCTTGCATTTAACTCCCTAACAACCCCAACCATAAACAAATTAAACAACCATGGAGACATCATGCATCCCTGCCACAAAATGACATCATTATTATCACTATCATAATAATCAATAACTGTTTCCTGCGTCAGCAAGGTAGCACCAGGAAACAGACGAAGAATGGTCTATCTATCATATATATATATATATATATATATATATATATATATATATATATATATATATATACTATTATTTATTCATTTTGCTTTGTCGCTGTCTCCCGTGTTTGCGAGGTAGCGCAAGGAAACAGACGAAAGAAATGGCCCAACCCACCCCCATACACATGTATATACATACACGTCCACACACGCAAATATACATACCTATACATCTCAATGTACACATATATATACACACAGACACAAACACATATACCCATGCACACAATTCACACTATCTGCCTTTATTCATTCCCATTGCCACCTCGCCACACATGGAATACCATCCCCCTCCCACCTCATGTGTGCGAGGTAGTGCTAGGAAAAGACAACAAAGGCCCCATTCGTTCACACTCAGTCTCTAGCTGTCATGCAATAATGCCCGAAACCACAGCTCCCTTTCCACATCCAGGCCCCACACAACTTTCCATGGTTTACCCCAGACGCTTCACATGCCCTGATTCAATCCACTGACAGCACGTCAACCCCAGTAAACCACATCGATCCAATTCACTCTATTCCTTGCCCGCCCTTCACCCTCCTGCATGTTCAGGCCCCAATTACTCAAAATCTTTTTCACTCCATCTTTCCACCTCCAATTTGGTCTCCCACTTCTCCTCGTTCCCTCCACCTCCGACACATATATCCTCTTGGTCAATCTTTCCTCACTCACTCTCTCCATGTGCCCAAACCATTTCAAAACACCCTCTTCTGCTCTCTCAACCACGCTCTTTTTATTCCCACACATCTCTCTTACCCTTACATTACTTACTCGATCAAACCACCTCACACCACACATTGTCCTCAAACATCTCATTTCCAGCACATCCACCCTCCTGCGCACAACTCTATGCACAGCCCACGCCTCGCAACCATACAACATTGTTGGAACCACTATTCCTTCAAACATACCCATTTTTGCTTTCAGAGATAATGTTCTCGACTTCCACACATTCTTCAAGGCTCCCAGGATTTTCGCCCCCTCCCCCACCCTATGATCCACTTCCGCTTCCATGGTTCCATCCGCTGCCAGATCCACTCCCAGATATCTAAAACACTTTACTTCCTCCAGTTTTTCTCCATTCAAACGTACCTCCCAATTGACTTGACCCTCAACCCTACTGTACCTAATAACCTTGCTCTTATTCACATTTACTCTTAACTTTCTTCTTTCACACACTTTACCAAACTCAGTCACCAGCTTCTGCAGTTTCTCACATGAATCAGCCACCAGCGCTATATCATCAGCGAACAACAACTGACTCACTTCCCAAGCTCTCTCATCCACAACAGACTTCATACTTGCCCCTCTTTCCAAAACTCTTGCATTCACCTCCCTAACAACCCCAACCATAAACAAATTAAACAACCATGGAGACATCACACACCCCTGCCGCAAACCTACATTCACTGAGAACCAATCACTTTCCTCTCTTCCTACACGTACACATGCCTTACATCCTCGATAAAAACTTTTCACTGCTTCTAACAACTTGCCTCCCACACCATATATTCTTAATACCTTCCACAGAGCATCTCTATCAACTCTATCATATGCCTCCTCCAGATCCATAAATGCTACATACAAATCCATTTGCTTTTCTAAGTATTTCTCACATACATTCTTCAAAGCAAACTCCTGATCCACACATCCTCTACCACTTCTGAAACCACACTGCTCTTCCCCAATCTGATGCTCTGTACATGCCTTCACCCTCTCAATCAATACCCTCCCATATAATTTACCAGGAATACTCAACAAACTTATACCTCTGTAATTTGAGCACTCACTCTTATCCCCTTTGCCTTTGTACAATGGCACTATGCACGCATTCCGCCAATCCTCAGGCACCTCACCATGAGTCATACATACATTAAATAACCTTACCAACCAGTCAATAATACAGTCACCCCCTTTTTTAATAAATTCCACTGCAATACCACCCAAACCTGCTGCCTTGCCGGCTTTCATCTTCCGCAAAGCTTTTACTACCTCTTCTCTGTTTACCATATCATTTTCCCTAACCCTCTCACTTTGCACACCACCTCGACCAAAACACCCTATATCTGCCACTCTATCATCAAACACATTCAACAAACCTTCAAAATACTCACTCCATCTCCTTCTCACATCACCACTACTTGTTATCACCTCCCCATTTGCGCCCTTCACTGAAGTTCCCATTTGCTCCCTTGTCTTACGCACTTTATTTTCCTCCTTCCAGAACATCTTTTTATTCTCCCTAAAATTTAATGATACTCTCTCACCCCAACTCTCATTTGCCCTTTTTTTCACCTCTTGCACCTTTCTCTTGACCTCCTGTCTCTTTCTTTTATACATCTCCCACTCAATTGCATTTTTTCCCTGCAAAAATCGTCCAAATGCCTCTCTCTTCTCTTTCACTAATACTCTTACTTCTTCATCCCACCACTCACTACCCTTTCTAATCAACCCACCTCCCACTCTTCTCATGCCACAAGCATCTTTTGCGCATGCCATCACTGATTCCCTAAATACATCCCATTCCTCCCCCACTCCCCTTACTTCCATTGTTCTCACCTTTTTCCATTCTGTACTCAGTCTCTCCTGGTACTTCCTCACACAAGTCTCCTTCCCAAGCTCACTTACTCTCACCACCCTCTTCACCCCAACATTCACTCTTCTTTTCTGAAAACCCATACAAATCTTCACCTTAGCCTCCACAAGATAATGATCAGACATCCCTCCAGTTGCACCTCTCAGCACATTAACATCCAAAAGTCTCTCTCGCGCGCCTGTCAATTAACACGTAATCCAATAACGCTCTCTGGCCATCTCTCCTACTTACATAAGTATACTTATGTATATCTTGCTTTTTAAACCAGGTATTCCCAATCATCAGTCCTTTTTCAGCACATAAATCTACAAGCTCTTCACCATTTCCATTTACAACACTGAACACCCCATGTATACCAATTATTCCCTCAACTGCCACATTACTCACCTTTGCATTCAAATCACCCATCACTATAACCCGGTCTCGTGCATCAAAACCACTAACACACTCATTCAGCTGCTCCCAAAACACTTGCCTCTCATGATCTTTCTTCTCATGCCCAGGTGCATATGCACCAATAATCACCCATCTCTCTCCATCAACTTTCAGTTTTACCCATATTAATCGAGAATTTACTTTCTTACATTCTATCACATACTCCCACAACTCCTGTTTCAGGAGTAATGCTACTCCTTCCCTTGCTCTTGTCCTCTCACTAACCCCTGACTTTACTCCCAAGACATTCCCAAACTACTCTTCCCCTTTACCCTTGAGCTTCATTTCACTCAGAGCCAAAACATCCAGGTTCCTTTCCTCAAACTTACTACCTATCTCTCCTTTTTTCATATCTTGGTTACATCCACACACATCTAGGCACCCCAATCTGAGCCTTCGAGGAGGATGAGCACTCCCCGCGTGACTCCTTCTCTTTCCCATGGAAGGAGTCACGCGGGGAGTGCTCATCCTCCTCGAAGGCTCAGATTGGGGTGCCTAAATGTGTGTGGATGTAACCAAGATGTGAAAAAAAAAATGATCTAGTATGTGCTGATAACCATGAAGGAAATGAAACATAAGTTCCCAAGAGCAATTTAGTGTACTGATTACATTGTCAGGGGAGATGCAGGAATGAGATAAAAGGATTAGAACAGTCAGCGTATATACAAAATAGAGGTGAAGCTATGACATCGTTGGCACTCAAGTGTTTCCAGTTGGTGTTGTTCAGGTCAGTCATAAAATTTTATTATGTGGATAGGACAGTGAACTGTTTAAAAATTTTGCTTACAACAAAGCTATCCAGTTTGTATAGACCTTCATGTTACAATTCTTTGTGTATTTAATAAGAGAAGATTCAATGATATTTCTCTTTGTCATGGAGTTACAGTTAATAATAGAATTAGTGTTACTCCAGTCAATACAGTGGTCATAATCCTTCACATGATCAAACAAAACATCTGATTCCTGTCATTCTCTTATACTATATCCATGTTGCTTAAGTCTAACATTGAGATCCTTACCTGTCTGCCCAATGTAAAACATATAATAGCTTTTACAAGGTATTCTGTAAAAACAGGCCACAGAATTTTCTGGCAAGTGTTTGGCTAAGAAGTTCTTAATAGTTTTGTTATTGCTGAAGACTACAATCACATTAAAGGATTTAAGAAACTTGGGAAGTAAAAAAAATTATCACTACATGGGAGAACTAAAAGGTTCTTGGTATCAAGAGGAGGTTTGGGGTTAACTCTATAAAATGATTTCTTTGCCAACTTATGACATTTATCAATGAAAGATCTAGGAAACTTTTACTTGGATCCAATGGAATATATCTTCTCAAACTCATCATTAATAAATTCTGGTGGACTGCATATAAGTAATGCCCTAAGGAACATCGACTGGAATGATGATTATTTAACTGTCATGCTGAGCTGAGTAATAATGAATATAAGAACAAGAAGAGAAGAGGTAGTAAAAGCTTTGCGGAAGATGAAAGCCGGCAAGGCAGCAGGTTTGGATGGTATTGCAGTGGAATTTATTAAAAAAGGGGGTGACTGTATTGTTGACTGGTTGGTAAGGTTATTTAATGTATGTATGACTCATGGTGAGGTGCCTGAGGATTGGCGGAATGCTTGCATAGTGCCATTGTACAAAGGCAAAGGGGATAAGAGTGAGTGCTCAAATTACAGAGGTATAAGTTTGTTGAGTATTCCTGGTAAATTATATGGGAGGGTATTGATTGAGAGGGTGAAGGCATGTACAGAGCATCAGATTGGGGAAGAGCAGTGTGGTTTCAGAAGTGGTAGAGGATGTGTGGATCAGGTGTTTGCTTTGAAGAATGTATGTGAGAAATACTTAGAAAAGCAAATGGATTTGTATGTAGCATTTATGGATCTGGAGAAGGCATATGATAGAGTTGATAGAGATGCTCTGTGGAAGGTATTAAGAATATATGGTGTGGGAGGAAAGTTGTTAGAAGCAGTGAAAAGTTTTTATCGAGGATGTAAGGCATGTGTACGTGTAGGAAGAGAGGAAAGTGATTGGTTCTCAGTGAATGTAGGTTTGCGGCAGGGGTGTGTGATGTCTCCATGGTTGTTTAATTTGTTTATGGATGGGGTTGTTAGGGAGGTAAATGCAAGAGTTTTGGAAAGAGGGGCAAGTATGAAGTCTGTTGGGGATGAGAGAGCTTGGGAAGTGAGTCAGTTGTTGTTCGCTGATGATACAGCGCTGGTGGCGGATTCATGTGAGAAACTGCAGAAGCTGGTGACGGAGTTTGGTAAAGTGTGTGGAAGAAGAAAGTTAAGAGTAAATGTCAATAAGAGCAAGGTTATTAGGTACAGTAGGGTTGAGGGTCAAGTCAATTGGGAGGTGAGTTTGAATGGTGAGAGGCTGGAGGAAGTGAAGTGTTTTAGATATCTGGGAGTGGATCTGTCAGCGGATGGAACCATGGAAGCGGAAGTGGATCATAGGGTGGGGGAGGGGGCGAAAATTTTGGGAGCCTTGAAAAATGTGTGGAAGTCGAGAACATTATCCCGGAAAGCAAAAATGGGTATGTTTGAAGGAATAGTAGTTCCAACAATGTTGTATGGTTGCGAGGCGTGGGCTATGGATAGAGTTGTGCGTAGGAGGATGGATGTGCTGGAAATGAGATGTTTGAGGACAATGTGTGGTGTGAGGTGGTTTGATCGAGTAAGTAACGTAAGGGTAAGAGAGATGTGTGGAAATAAAAAGAGCGTGGTTGAGAGAGCAGAAGAGGGTGTTTTGAAGTGGTTTGGGCACATGGAGAGAATGAGTGAGGAAAGATTGACCAAGAGGATATATGTGTCGGAGGTGGAGGGAACGAGGAGAAGAGGGAGACCAAATTGGAGGTGGAAAGATGGAGTGAAAAGGATTTTGTGTGATCGGGGCCTGAACATGCAGGAGGGTGAAAGGAGGGCAAGGAATAGAGTGAATTGGAGCGATGTGGTATACAGGGGTTGACGTGCTGTCAGTGGATTGAATCAAGGCATGTGAAGCGTCTGGGGTAAACCATGGAAAGCTGTGTAGGTATGAATATTTGCGTGTGTGGACGTGTGTATGTACATGTGTATGGGGGGGGGTTGGGCCATTTCTTTCGTCTGTTTCCTTGCGCTACCTCGCAAACGCGGGAGACAGCGACAAAGTATAAAAAAAAAAAAAAAAAAAGAACAAACATTGATGGGTTTTCTGTATATGCTAAATCTAAAGATGTTCCTGTCACTATGGGTCATGAAATCAAAAATGGCGACCTTCAATCATTTTCCACTTCCACAACAAATTACTAAGGGATATCTTACCCTCTAAGGCAACTTGGCTTTGGTATGTATATGATGTTCTTTGTGTATGGCTAACAAACGAAAACTTATAAACAACACCAACCAGAAACACTTGTATACTAACAGCCACTTAGCTCTGCCTCTATTTTGTGTATAAGCTAACTGTTCTAAGTCCTCTATCTCATTCTTGTATCTCCCCTGACAATGTAATCATTATATGAAAGTGCACTTGGGAACTTATCATGTTTTCATTTTCCTCGTGGTTATCAGCAAATTTATATGTGTGTCAGAGGTGAAGGGAACAAGGAGAAGTGGGAGACCAAACTGGAGGCGAAAGGATGGAGTGGGCCTGAACATGCAGGAGGGTGAAAGGTGTGCAGAGAATACAATAAATTGGATCAATGTGGTATACTTGGGTCAACATGCTTTCAATGGACTGAACCAGGGCATCTGAAATGTCCGTGGTAAACCATGGAAAGGTCTGAGGGGCCTGGATGTGGACAGAGCTGTGGTTTTGGTGCATTACACATGACAGCTAGAGAATGTGTGTGAATGGATGATGCCTTTTTTGCATTTCCTGGCACTACCTCACTGATGGAGGGGCTTGTGATGCTGTTTCCTGTGGTCTACGGAGGTGTTGGGAATGGATGAAGGCAAGCAATGCACCTGAAAATCCTCCCTACCTGTTTTACTTTTCCAAAAGGATGAATACAGAAGGGAGCCAAGTGAGGATTTTCCCTCTAAGGCTTGGTCATCTGTTCTTGATATTACTTTGCTAATGCAGGAAATGCCAAATATGCATGAAAAATGTATATATACACCATTTCCCAAGTTAAAAGGTAGTGCCACAAAATGATGAAGAAATAGCTCATTCACTCATATCCCCTCTCTGACTGTGATGCATAATGCAGAGAAACCAATCTACCCCAATAAATTCAGTATCTCTGCCCTTAGCCCGCCTGTGAGGTGAGGTTGGGAAAAAAAATTCTTTCAAATAATTTCTTGCAAAAGGTGCCTATATAAATATTCAATTCAACCTATGTAAGTAGGAACAGAAATCAAGCCAACAAATAGCATAAATGCATCTGTCTATTCTTATTAACTACTGATAAGAGAACGATACAATACTGATTACTGTATTTCTATTTCTAATATAAAGTGATGACAGAACAATATTTGTTCCTCATTTGTGAATTTCTAAACAAATAAATGAAATATAAATGATGTGATATTCAATAAATTCAATACTGGCATAATATACTTCAAATCATACCTTTCATTCATTAAAATACCATGTAATTCATTTCTTCTAATTATGCTTGTAATCTAGATAAAAAAATCTAGTTCATAATTAGTTCCTTTGTCTTCAATCTATTTCATAAATCTATATCTCTGATCTGCTGCCAAATCCACTCTAAGCTATCTAAAACACTTCACTTCCTCCAGTTTTTCTCCATTCAAACCTACCTCCCAAATGACTTGTCCCTCAACACTACTGTACCTAATGACCTTGCTCTTATTCATATTTACTCTTAGCTTTCTTCTTTCACACACTTTACCAAACTCAGTCACCAGCTTCTGCAGTTTCTCACCCAAATCAGCCACCAGCGCTGTATCATCAGCAAACAACAACCGACTCACTTCCCAAGCTCTCTCATTCACAACAGACTGCATACTTGCCCCTCTCTCCAAAACTCTTGCATTCACCTCCCTAACAAACCCATCCATAAACCATGGAAACTGAACTGAGTCATAGGGTGAGGGAGGGGACGAAAGTTCTGGGACATTGAAAAATGTGTGGAAGGCGAGACCATTATCTCGGAAAGCAATAATGGGTATGTTTGAAGGAATAGTGGTTCCAACAATGTTATATGGTTGCGAGGCATGGGCTATAGATAGAGTTGTGTGGAGGAGGGTGGATGTGCTGGAAATGAGATGTTTGAGGACAATATGTGGTGTGAGGTGGTTTGACCAAGTAAGAGAGATGTGTGGTAATAAAAAGAGTGTGGTTGAGTGAGCAGAAGAGGGTGTTTTAAAATGGTTTGGTCACATGGAGAGAATGAGTGAGGAGAGATTGACAAAGACGATATATGTGTCAGAGGTGGAGGGAACAAGAAGTGGGAGACCAAATTGGAAGTGGAAGGATGGAGTGAAGAAGATCTTGAGTGATCGGGGCCTGAACATGCAGGAGGGTGAAAGGCATGCAAGGAATAGAGTGAATTGGAACGATGTGGTATACCGGGGTCGACTTGCTGTCAATGGATTGAACCAGGGCATGTGAAGCATCTGGGGTAAACCACGGAAAGTTTTGTGGGGCCTGGATGTGGAAAGGGAGCTGTGGTTTCAGTGCATTATACATGACAGCTAGAGACTGAGTGTGAACGAATGTGGCCTTTGTTGTCTTTTCCTAGTGATACCTCATGCACATGAGGGGGGAGTGGGTTATCATTTTATGTGTGGCAGGGTGGCAATGGGAATGAATAAGGGCAGACAGTATGAATTATGTACATGTGTATATATGTATAAATCTGTGTGTGTATATATATGTATACGCTGAGATGTATAGGTATGTATACGTGCGTGAGTGGACGTGTATGTATATACATGTGCATGTGGGTGGGTTGGGCCATTCTTTCATCTGTTTCCTTGTGCTGCCTCACTAACATGGGAGACAGTGACAAAGTATAATTATAAGAAAAAATATCTCTGATGCTTGTTCCCTTCTGGAATTCCCTTAAAGGGGTGGCCATGGCACTAGAGTCTCCATAACTAGTGAACTCCAGTGCTGCTTCTTTGCATTTAGTACACCTAATGCCTCTGCCTTATGTTCTTACTTACTACTTTTACTAAATGTTTCTACTTAATGCTCCTACCTACAGCTTCTATCTACTGCTCCTACCATTTTGCCAAAAGGCAGGGCTAGCACACAGCACTCACCACAGGAAAATCTAATTACAAAGAATGAGCAGTGTGGATCAAATGTTGTAAAGGGTTATGCGTGACAAGGAGAGATTGTATGTTTGCGGACAGAATGCCAGTTGTCCACAAGTGGGTGAGGCAGAAAGAAAAGACAGCAACCAGAGTCAAAGAAGTGCAACTTAACCACTGAATAGCTGGCTAACTACGAAGCCATCACTAACACTTCCAATATATAAGCAGGTAGTACTGGTAATATACCTCCCTGGTTGCTGGTTGCCTACTAACTACTACCTTAAACATCTGAACTATAAAGTCTCAAACAAGAGTTAGCTGTTGTCCAGCCCCTGTGGCACATATCATTCTTTCAACAGTTGTCTTCCTCAAGAGGATATATTCTGAGGAAGACAAATGTCAGAACATTAAGAGGTAACTCTTGATTAGCATCTCATGCCTTATTCTTACCTTACTACCTATCTGTCAAAATAAACCATATTCAATTAGACACTTCCTTGAGCAGATGAGGCTGTTTACACTACTTCCATGAAAACCGCTAAGTGTTGCCAAAGCATGAAACACCCATCACTGTAATTCTAACTATCATCACAATTCATATGAAGTTGAGAAATTCATTGTTATTTCTGAAACTGAGAGGTAACAGAGAAAGTAGTAAAGACTGGCAATTTTACCTAGTTTACTAAAAGTTAAGCACCCCACATATCTTAACAGCTTCAATTTCAGTCAGTGGCAAAGTCGTCCTTTGTCCCTTATTAAATACACCATCTTTTAAGCCACCTTACAGTAACAGAAAAAAATACACTGCCATGGCTTTATTGACAACTTCATGTAACATTTCAGAAAAATTCAAACACAAGATATAATCAACCCCAACCTGTGCCAGAAGAACAAATCCACATCCTAAAGAGTTTGTTACTTCAACTACAAAAGCACCTCATGTGATCAGTCTCTTAAAATGCTCAAAACTATACATCAAAACACAGCAGGTATAAACCTGCCCAACAAGAAAGATGATTTACTTGTCTGTATGCCTAATATATGCTGTATACTGTACGCTACTGGCTCCACTAATTGTGCATAAAAATTACTAAAATCCAATGACTTATAACAATCTATATGAAAAAACTATGGAATATACTAACTCTATAACTGTAAATTTTACATAGAACAAAACTTTATGGACATTACATTTTCTATGATTACAGCAATGCCTTTGCTGATCCCCTTATTCAAGGTGTCATGGTACATCCCAAATATAGCCAACACTCTTGGAAAATAATGCCAAGCTTGTTAAAGGGCAGTCTCTTCATTACTGTCCAGTTAAGAAGATGGACAAATAATAAAAAATCTAGTTTCCAACTTGGCTGCCATGGTGGGTTGGTAATATGGTGAGGTGGCAGGAAAATTTAATGAACGCTGAACGTGCATTCCTGGCTTACCAGGGAATAGATCCAAGCAGTCCAGTCCTTTCAATTCTTAGGTCATGTTGGAAGTGAATACTCACATATTATGAAACAAAAATTCTTCACTAGCTGACTGCTTAGGATGAAAGAAACAATTTTCTACATACTCAATGAACTCGCAAACATTTACAGGAAAATAAAAGAAAAATCTAAATAATTTCAAAGAAAGCATACGTTGCTGGTAGCTCTTCTGGTATAATGCAATTGCTGTACTACTCCCCTTCATTTGTTTATCTTCACTATAACTGTCAAAATATTCCACATTATGGAACTGGAACTGCAATAACCACAAGACTATCTATCAATCTATCTGTATCTCTGACAAATATTCCCTGCAGAAACTCCCTCAAGGGGGTGGCCACAGCAAAAGAGGCTCCATAACTGATGAACTCCAGTGATGCTTTTAAGCCTTTAGTGCCTCACCCATGACAGGCCACTGGCAGAAGACAACTATATCGCAGTGTTTTCAGAGGCTCTTATCTAATGATCCTAATGACTACTAATACCTAATGTGTCTACCAAATGTTCCAACCTATTACTTTTTCCTAATGCCCTGACCTAATATTCCTACCTACTACTTCTACCTAATGTTCCTTCCTACTTCTTACAACTATTGCGCTTACCATTTTGCCAAAAGGCAGGGCTAGCGCATAGTGATCATCGCACGAAAATTCAACAGTTACAAAGAATAAGTTGTGAGTTAAGTGTTGTCAAGTGTTATGTGTAACAAGGAGAGATATCATATTTGTGGACATAAAACTGCTAACTGTTTATAAATAGTGAGTCAAGGTCAACTAACTGATTACAACTGGGAAGTACAAAAAGGGCTTGAACAATATTGGATCCTAAACTTGCTTTACAATGTCCCACTAAAAACAAGATGACAAGAGGAAAAAGCACATAAATGAGAAACAATAAGTGGAAAATGTATGCTACGGCAAAGGATAAAACAGCAAGTGATGGAAATCTTGAAGCACAGAGGTAAAACATACCACAAAGCTAGGAACCAAAAATGGCAAATGACTTAGAATTCCACTCTAACATTTTCAAGTGAATAAACATGCCTTCCCATCAATCTTGCATTGAAGTTGCCGACAATTTGGGGAGAGTTTTATTACAAAAATCACAGATAATAATGCTTATCCTTTGAAGGTCTATGCCTAAAAGGCAAAAAATGAAATACGTCTACATTGGACAATCCCACTAAGTTTCAGGTCACATAGAACAAGGATAGTTTTTAATCATTTGAAATTAATAGGAAGGAAACATGAAAGACTCTCCCTCTTTAAAAAAGGTGGTAGTCATGATCAGGTATGAAACCAAGAATATGATACTTCCTAACACTGCTCAAGATATAGATGTCCCATATGAAGATCATCAGTTTATTCAAGAATGGCAGCAAACATAGAAACTGCTTCAATAACATATAATACGGAGCTAAGGTATCATATCTATCATGAGAGTACAGCTGACTAAGACAGACCAAAGAATTTTATTATTCAATCCTAATTTTGACTGGAAAGCATTCTGACATCTACAACAGTAACCTTAGAGCCTGTATACAATGAAGATCTGTAATTTGCATGGTAGTATATAATATGGCAGATTCATGGTTCTTAGTTATAACTTGATTGCAGGTAGAATTGCTCCAATGGTTACCAATTAAGTGCAGAAGCTTTCTTCTCATGACATCCTGAGTCCTATGCAAGTAAACTAGACTCCTTTGGATATTATGATCTTATTCAGCAAGAGATGTTCATAAATCAGTCTTTAATATTATGGTTCAATGAAATTGAAACCGACTTCTGTGAGTTACACTTACTAGCAGTACTGAGTGAGTCATGTTACTACACAATTTTCAGATACCCTTCAAGTGATCTTGACATATTATACTGATACAGTACCATAATGATAACATGAGTCTGAAATATCCATATGATATCACTACTGAACTACATATATCACCTTGTCATTGTAGGCAGTAGGAATGTTAGGGGTGACGTGTGCAGCGATGCCCCCACAAACACTGCCAATTGTGGTAGGTGGGCGTGGCGGGGGAATGGGAACCTGCGTGGGGAGTGAGTTTTGGTAAGAGCTAACTCAGGCTACCTTAGCTACTCTCTACACTGCCTGAGTGAGGTTACTGAAAGCAAGCTTCTACATATGCTTTGTGGAACATTTTGGAGTATTTTACAATATCAACAGGATTCAGTGTTGTGTGCATTCTGTCAATACCTGTATAAGCTATGTACAGTCACTATGTACAACTTGAAATTATTTTGGTATTCTTAATAGTGATATTTTTGTTTTTCACATGGTAATAAGGAATTCTGTAAATGATAGCACTTTATATATTAATTCTTATAAAATGTTGCTATCACTCAATAATCATCTATATTTTCAAACGACATATCCAGGATAAATCCAAATGACTATTTGCCTAATAATGTAAATGAGAAAATGTGTGAAAAATATCAAAAGTAATAAAATAAATATATTCATGTCAAATGACACTGAATACAGTGACTAGTAGACAATATGGAAAGCATTACTGTATTATGAAGCCATGATCCAACATAATTGCATATATCTTTTACTTACAGTCATGCAGTATCTACATGTATATAAAAAGCAATAAATATTATCTTAACAAAAAATTCATATATCATTCTAGGGAATTACTACCACCCTGACTTTGAAGTGCTGAAGTGATGCCCAGAATCACCTTGAGCCCTCTTTTGATCATCACAACCAAACCAATGAGCAAAACTCAGTAAGTTTTCCTTATATACAATATACACCTATCACCTTTTTTCCTTGTTCCTTCACAAATTATTCTCCCCTTATTCCATTTTTTCTCATTTTTTCTATACAAGGTCTGGCAATGATGAGAACTTTTGTTTCTGGCAAAAACTTTTAACAAAATGTAGAATGATCCAATTATATTGCCAAATACGTTACAGATTATATTAACAAATACGTTATAAAGAGAGGAAAAAATAGTACAAATCACAGACATATTTCTTTCATAAATTCATCATTTTGCATTCTCCTTCAACTTAATCTTTCTTTCTTTGGCTGTACTATTACAGCAGTCCTAATCAACGGTCCATGATATCTCCAATCACTGTGAAATGCAACAAAGACTGTCTTTTTTTGTCATCTTTTACTTTTCTTATTGTATATGAGTTAACTTGCTCACAGCATCTCCATTCTTTTCACTTACATTTTTACTTTATTCAATTAAAGATGTTGGCAACTGTTTTACTCATGCCACAAACAACTTAAAATAATTTTCTTTAGCACATTTCAAGCACTTCTAAAAGGCATCTTATGTTTACACACAAAAAGACATCTGGTGAACAATGTTTAGGGAGTTTCTGCATGCACCACCATTTTCAATGAAGATAAAAAAATCTACTTAACTCATTATTCATATGGTGTCCACATGGAGTCTGATACTGCCAATTAACCTAATGTATGGGAAACTAAAATCACTAATAAATAGAACTGCACTGTAGATTTTCCATTATTGATATAATTTCATCAATCACCCTAAAACTACTGAAACAAATTTTCACAATACTCTTCAAGTCATCTATCCTGTCAAAAGCAAAAATAAAACTGGAAATCACACAAAAAGCTCTCAAAACATTCACTGGCTACCTAGTCACCACATGCACTTAACGCATACACAATGAAATAATACATGCACTCCCCGCTTCCTGGTGTCACACTACCCTGTATTTCATGTAAATGTTGCTAAAAAAATATGAAACAATGTACACATCGAAATAAATAAAATCTGTGCCAGCAATTGTGGGTGCAAGCAATCATTCGCTGGCAAGTGGCAGCAACCACCAAGACATACAGTATATAGTACTATGTACATTATTCATAAAAAAAATGTATGAAAAATGTACATAAAACACCAAAAATTAAATGTTTAAAGCTTCAAAAATAGTAAAGTTCATAGTAATAGTACATGATCAATATGAATAATTGTTTACTAGCAACTGTCTGCATCCTTGCAACAGCTAGTTCAACACATATGTATTATGGTGAGCTTCTAACATGGAATGTTCATGTCATATGCCAAGTTAAAATGGGAAAGCAATCAATGAGTCTTGTGATTCTGGTAAGAAGAGAACCAAGAAGAGCATGAGAGAGAAAATAGACATATCACATCAAGTTACTGCTGGTCAATGTGTCATTACACTGTACCAGATCCAGAGCAACTTCAAGTATCATTTTATTACTATACTGCATTTTAAGCTAGTAGTCTTAATTTGGATATCTAGATTAATAATGTACTTACATTACGTTGTAGGATTTTTGGGCATTTTACTCATATTTTAGTGTGCACTTCAGGTTGAGAAATCTACAACAGGAATTCAACCTCTATCATCCCACTGAATGCTATGATAAAATGTGATTTACTACTCAGTGTTTCCATTAAAATGCAATTTCCAGGGATAAATCCCCAATGTCAACTGGACGCTATATGCAACATATTCCTATACAATCCCACCTTGATATACTCATCACTCAATTCTCTGAAAAAGCACTAAACCCATCTCAGCCACATTACTCCATATCAAACCACTGACCCTATGTAGAAAAAAAAAGCTTACCCCTGCCTCACGCTTCAACAACCTTTACTAAGATACCCATACACCTAACAAATAAAATAATGACAAATATATTCACAGCAAAATGTCCTAACCAGCACTGAACAGCCACCCTCCTAACCCAGTTTTAAACAACACCAACCAGATATGCACCCATCTGAAGGTACACCTTACAAACATATGCAAGTTAAATTTTCTTGCCCGTCCTCTAAATGCCATCAATCTGTATAACATTACAATCACCATTTAAACATCATATGATCCCTCCTCTTGAGAAACTAAAACATTTACTCTTTACAGACATACACACACATCAACTAACAACTTAACCTATGGTGGAACATCTGGCCAGAGCTCCAGTGAAGGGATTCCTGAGGCAGGTAGGTAAGGCAGAGGTATCATAATCATTGTTACCAGCTTCTTCAGCTGGCCATCAAACTAGCTCCGATCATTCTGGGGTCAGGTCAAAAAGGCCATATTCACTTCACTATTTATCATAACTGCAGCCTTGTCTTCGCTACAAACTCATTTTCATTTCACTTTTCACTACACCTTCATCTCCCCTTTTTCCTTATCTTTTCTACATCTTATCTTCACAACAATCTAATCATTACTATGCTAGCTTCAAAGCCAGCCAGCAACCAGATTTAAAATTAGCTTGCACAGATCATTTTGGAGATCAGGTAAAAACACTCACATTCACAAACTTAAATATTCTCAACATCTTCATCTACACTACACCGTATTCTTCACTACAAATTCATGTTCTCTATAAAACTTGTTTTCATTACACTCTTGCTTACAGTGCAACTTCAACTGCCTGCTTATCTTCAATACATTCTTATCTTCATTACATCCTACCTTTATAATAATTTTGTACTCATAAGGCTAGGTTAATAATACACTTTTTCAATAAATCTTCACTTTCAAAATACTTAATCTTAACTATATTCATCCCCATTGCACCACCATCTTAACAAAACACATATCTTCACAATACTGTTCTTCACTATACCCTAATCTTCACTACCATAAACTTGACACCACAGACCATTGGTTAAACCATTATTGATGAGGCTAAAGGTTTACATTTTCCTTGGACACATACAAACACAAAGACTCTCAAAACAATTATTTATGTACATATTGTATTATCAATACTATCTGTGATTGCAAAGATCCATCGTATAGAAATGGAACTTACTTAAGGTGACTTTCTCACTCAAAGTGTAATACAAAATAAGCAGAATCTCATATCACCTATATGTCTGTATGTATTTTTCATACCTGATTGCCGTTTCCTGCATTAGTGAGTTAGCACCAGGAAACAAAGAAAGACACATCCACTCACATACACACACAAATATCGTTTACACTTGAGCGCTGTTTCCTGCGTCAAGAAAGTAACGCCAGGAAACAGATAAAGAATGACCCATCCACTCCTATATACATCCATAAATACATACATATCAACTGTCCATTGCTTATTTACGACTTATGTGACTTATGGCCTATGCGACTTACAACCATCCGTACATGTAACCAAAATTATATATCAAATAATATGCACAATGATAAAAATCAAGCCAGGTCATACATCCGCCACTGCTAACAGATGTGTGCATACGAAAGTGAGTGTCAGACTATATCCTGGCATTGTGTACATCACAGCATCTCTCTGTTTTCATTCTCAATTACCATCCTATAAGCACATATTATTCAAGTAAATCTATCAAATTTTTGTATTGGATTAAATCATTTTTGTATCAAACCCTTAAGATGACGAGCATGAGGAAAAACCCATTACATGTTGATAAATCAGGCAAGAAGCCAAGGAAGATGCTCGATTTGGAATTGGAAATGAAGGTAATCACTCAATATGAAGTAGGAAAAAAGTTAATGTGATTTCATGTGATCTTCATTTGTCCCATTTGATGGTCTCCACAATTCTAAAGGACAAAGAAAAAATACGTGAAGCACTGAAAGGTTTGGCACCATACATGCATTCTTCCAATCATCAAGCACTTCACCATGATCCATACATACAATGAATATCCTTAACAACCAATCGACAACATAGTTACCCCCTTTCTGAATAAATTCAACTGCAATACCATCCAATCCCATCGCCTTCCTGTATTTCATCTCTGCACGCTTTCAAAGCCTCTACTTTTCACCAAACCACTCTCCCTGACTCTCTCCCTTCACATACAACCCTGACCTAAACACCCTACATCTGCCACTCTATCATGGAACACATTTAACAGTCTTAAAAAATACTCACTCCTCCTCTGCATTCCATCACCACCTGTTATCACCTCCCTTTTGCTTCCTACACCAATGTCCCCATTTGTTTTCTTGTCTTTCATACATTATTTACCTCCTTCTAAAACATCTTTTAATTCTTCCTAATCTTTATAGATACACTCTCACCCCAACTCCCATTTATCCTCTTTTTCAACCCCTGCTCCTTTCTCTTGACCTCCAACTGCTTTCTCTTATACATCTCCCAAGCATTTGCACCCCCTTCCTTGTAAGTACAGCCTAAACACCTCTCTTTTTCTCTTTCACTTGCAAATCTACTTCTTTATCCCACCCTCATTACCCTTTCTAATCTGCCTAACTTCCACCTTTCTCATGCCACATGCATCTCTTGCACATGCCATCACTGCTTCCCTAAATACCTCCCTTTCCTCACCCACTCCCTTAACCTCATTTGCTCTCACCTTCAGCCATTCTACACTCCTATCCAATCTCACATACTTACAACTCTCTTTTCTCTCCTACATTCTCTCCTCATTTTTGAAAACCTCTACAAATCTTCACCCTCACCTCTACAAGATAGTGATCACACATCCCACTAGCCGCCCCTATCAATTAATACGTAATTTAATAATGGCCATTGACTGTCTCTCCAACTCACATAAGTATACTTGTGTATATCTCTCTGTTTAAACCAGGTATTCCTAATCAATATTCTTTTTTCAGCACACAAATCCACAAGCTCTTCATCTTTTCCATTCTTTACACTGAATATCTCATGCACAAGAGTTACCCTCAGCTATCACATTATTTACCTTCACATTTAAAGCACCCATTACTAAAACCTGGTCTAGTGTACCAAAACTGCTGACACACTCGTTCAACTGCTTCCAAAACATATGCCCTTCATGATCTTTCTTCTCATGGCTAGGTCCATAATCACCAATAATCACCCATCTACCTCCATCCACTTTCAGTTTTATCTGCACCAATCTTTTCCTGATATTACCTTGTTCACATGAGATATGGTGAGCATGTATGAAAAAAATTTATACATCATATTTTTTCATATTCTCCTTTTCCCAAATTAGCAAAGAAGTGCCCTGGTTCAGCCCGTTGACAGCACAATGTCTTCTGTATACCAGATAATTCCAATTTGATTACTTCCTTGAATGCCCTACACCCTCCTGCATGTTCAGGCCTCAAACCTTGAAAACATCTTTCACTCCAACCTTCCACCTCTTCCTTGGCATCCTCCTTTTACTTGTTCCCTTCAAATCTGATATGTATACCCTCTTAGTCATCCTCTCCATATGTTCAAACTACTTCGGCAATACCTCTTCAACTTTTACTAGATGCTCCTCTTCCTACCACACTTTTCTCTTAGCTTAGTCCTTATTCCTTATTCAACCACTTCTTTTTCAAACAGATTTGTACACAATCTGTGAGGAATTAGATTAATGTATAGTCTTCCTTTCTTCATACACTTTAAATTGGCAAAACATTAGCACCAAGTGCGGGAAAGTCTTACATCACCATCCAACTCTTAATATCCATCTTGGTTTTTTGGAGCAAAAAAAACCTCTGTCAACATTAGGCAAAAATAAAATGATCAAATAAAGGTGCTTAACCTTCATCAACCAAGCAAATGTGATAAAATAATTTCCTGAAGCTTCTTTGTGCCATCTAATTAAAATTAAAGCAACACGTGAGGAACTAATACTACACTATCAGAAACCCATTACAATTAAAGCATATTCAGAGGTTACTTCAACTTTAAGGCTTGAACTGATTTCCACACACATAAAATGCAATATACAGATATACAAACAATTTGAGTTAAAAAAAGAAAGCAATGATATTTCATGGATTTATACACTGATTTGAACTCTAAAGAAGGTGAACCATTTAAATCTTATGCATCCAATATAGATACAACATAAATCATAGGCAAAAAAAATAAAACTGACCCGAGACGCATCTTCCTCTCCTGGAGAACGTGACCTGCGATGATGGGCATTTGGCAATGCTAACTTGCTGGCATTTACAAAAGGAGCATCAATAGGAAGTCTTGGATCCATGAATGATGTAGTCTTACTGGAGTGATCAATGAAGAATAGCTGAAAAGGAACATTCATTTACCTTACATGAAGCATCTTTATGTACTAGCTTCAGTAACTAACTTAGCCTCTATATCACATACTAAAATCCCATTATTCATCTAATAATCTTAAGTCAACATGTAACTGTCATTCATTTTCTGCATAAAAGAAAAAACTCAAAAAGTAATGAAAAACTCAAGATGACAAAAACATAACCATATCAATGTAAATTATTGTTTTTATACCTAATTACTTCTCCATTATTTGTGAAGTAGAATTAGGAGCAAATAAACACTGGTCTCATTCATAAACATCCACTCTGTAACTTTTATGTATAATGAAAAACTGCATTTACAATCCACAGATATAGACTGTTTCATGATTAACTTTTTTATATACCTTGATTCAGACAACTAACAGCATGTTATCCCCAATATTCAATTCATATTAGCTCATGTATGCCTCTCACCCTCCTGATCATTTAGGCCCAGAGGCCCTAATACCCCAATGGAACATGAATGGATGGGAATACGATTGTTTTTAATTTCAATGAATCAAGGGATCTTAAGACCAATATTCTGTGAGACTATGAAAAGCTAAAACTACATAAGGTACATTCAGAGATGAAATCAAAAGTGTGTTGTCGCTCAACAGTCTTTCTAATTTCAGTAAATAATAAAGTCTTCTATTTTAACTCAAGATTTCATGAAAAGATCTTAATGATACCATCACATGGTATACTCATGATTTCCAGATTTCATATCATTCTAGCTAATATTCCAGAGAATAATGCTGACCCTCTACATACAAGTTTAAGATGTTTTAAATTACAGCAGGAACTGAGGAAAGGTTACGACCATCTCATAAACTCACTAAGATAATGGGGAAAGCTCCAAACAAATGGTATGCAAGAAAATACCAAATCTTAGAGAATTTAGTGCTTTTTGTGTTATTTGGATATCAATTCAAAGTTCTAAAATTAATCAAAGTCTCAAAGAAATGAATACAGAAGTTCTTTGGAAATTCATTATGTGACCAGCTACCATTTCTAAACAATTTTAAATGAAGTTATAATATTTGAATACGTAAAGCAGCTAACATCAATAATCACAGGAGTTTTGTTTGATGAAATAAATCAATATTGCTTTTGCAAAGAAAGAATCTTTTGTTAGTATAAACTTATGTCAGCATATCTAGAAGCTGGTGAAATGGATATGGTTGTTTCATAGTCACTAGTAAAATTTCTTTTGAGCAACTTAGAGGGGTTAGAGTAACCTACAAACATTTAAAATCATTACAATTAAGTATGTTTATTGTATACTGCACAGTAGCTGGTAGAATTATTAGGTAGGAGCCTCTGAAAACACTGCACTAGAGTTGCCTTCTGCCAGTGGCTTGTTAAGGGTGAGGCACTAAAGGCTAAGAAATGGCACTGAAGTTCAACAGTTGAGTTATGGAGACTATTTCACCATGGCCACCCTTTTGAGGGAGTTCTCAAAGGGAACGGGCATCAGGGATACAGACAGATAGATAAATAGATAGGTAGAAAGATGGATAGATAGATAGATAGATAGATCTACCACCATCCAAAGGATACAACCCTGACTAGGAGAGGGGGGGCTGCAGTATTCTTGGCTTGCGTTCTGTTAGGTGAGCCTTACTAAAACATCCATCTCACGGGAACTGTACGTTTTAAATATCACAACATAAATCTGTGACAACAGAAATTTTAACTTCCTCATGCATTGTCAGCATGGTAGCTCTTTGACAAAAGACTAAACCCTTTTTACTACATCCTTCCACCTACATGAAGGAAGATGACACGAGTTTTCTAACTCCCTACTCCACATCCCTCAAGCAGTCATTAAATCTCCGACATAACTGGGAGTTTTAAGTTTCTCCTCAAGCACCATCTGTGGGGAAACTGCTGAACTATGGGAACAGCCTGATGAACAAGAAGAGGAAGACCAAAACCACTTCTTTGCCAAATGCAAGCTTACGACACAGTAAAAAGTTCTGTGGCATTCTCTTAAAAGACAATTTGTCCTAACCAATGAAACTGGAAACAGACCCAGCTTTACACAGTATAATGGTTTCCAATCAATTTCTATCAAACATCACAGAAATCAATATTTCAGAATATCTCAAGAAAAAAAGTTTATTATAACATCAATAATGATTATGTGTGGCTAAATTGCATCAGAAGCATCATTGAAATTCTAAAAAATTAATGAATAATACCCTTGCAAATTCTTAGTCTCACACAAGGCTTTTTATAATAACACTGAAAGAGTGCTGGAGTTTGCCATATATGAAAAATATATCTCTCAAATGTTTAACCTTTGGACACAGACGTTTTTTTCAAAAATTTCATAGTAAGAAAATTAAAGGCTACAGTTCAAGTCATTCATCTATTTTGAATGTTATTCTATGGTTCTGGAACATTATCAAAAGTTCTCCATAACAGAGGTATACCTAACATGCTGCAAATAACAGTCTGCACATTGCATGCACAGTGGCTGTTTACATCTCAATAAGAGTAGTTATCACTACAGTGTTACCTGAAACAGCTTTCATTCTAACTACACTTTTGATGCATATCATTTTCATACATCATTACCATTTCAGAAGTAAATGAGGTATGGTATGCTTTACAAATTCATGATAGTACTGCATAAGTTAACCAAAACATGGTTGTTTAATTTGTTTATGGTGGTGAGGAAGGTTTATGCAAAAGTCATGGAGATAGGGTGAATATGAAGTCTAAAGGGTCTGGGAGGGTCTGGGAAGTGAGTCAGTTGTTGTCCGCTGACAATACAGCACTGGCGGCAGATTTGAGTGAGAGACTGAAGACACTGGTGACTGAGTTTGGAAGTGTGTAAAAAAAGGAGGTTCAGAGTAAATGTGAATAAAAGTGAGGTTATCAGGTTTGTCAGAGTTGAGGGATGGGTGTGACTTAGAATGGAGAAAAACTGGAGGAAGTGATGTGTTTTAGATACCTGCGAGTGAACATGGCAGTGAATGGTACTATGGAAGTGAAAGCGAGTCATAAGGTGGGTGAGGGGTGCATTCTGGGAGTGCTGAAAAATGTATGGACTGACAGATCATAATCTGGGAGGGCAAAAAATGGGTATGTTTGAAGGTATAGTAGTCCCAACAATATCATATATATATAAGGCTGTGCAGAGCAGGGTGGATGCGTTGGAAATCTAATGTTTGAGGGCATTATGTTGCATAAAGTGGCTTGATTAAGTAAGTGATGAAAGGGTAAGTGTGGTAATAAAAAGTGTGTGCTTAAATGGTTTGGTCATATGGAGAGAATGAGAGGGGAAAGTTTGACAAAGAGGATATATGTGTCAGAATTGGAGGGAACAAGGAGAAAAGGGGAGACCAAATTGGAGAGTGAAGGGTGGAAAAGGGAGACCATATTGGAGATGGAAGGGTAGAGTGAAAATGATCATGAATGATCAAGGTCTGAAACTGCAGGAGAGTTTAAGGCATACACGAGATGGAGTGAATTGGAATGATGTGGTATACAGGGGTCGACATGTCAATGGATTGAACCAGAGCATGTGAAGCATCCAGGGTAAACTATGGAAAGGTCTAGTTGTGGTTAGGGAGCTGTGGTTTTGGTGCATTACACATGACAGCTAAAAAGTGGATGTGATCAGAAGCAGCCTTTCTATATCAGTTCCTGGCACACCCAGGGTTCCCACTCTTTTACTGACATAAAATTCAAGGCTTTTTCCAGGATATTTCCAGGATCTTTGAACGTATTTGTATTTAATGATATTGCATTGGTAAAAAAAGACTTTAACCCAATCTGAGTCAATAAGAGTTGACTTGGCAAATGCGAAGCACGTTTTTTTTAAAAAATTGGCCATCACAATCATTATCAACCATTGCTTTCATTACTCCATAACAGATGTGAGCAAGCGCTATCGAGACTGCAATTTCAGTTTGATTCGTACCATACCACTCGCTCCACAAAAAAGCCGCAATGTAGCAACAAAGTATATTCAGGGTACGAAAGCGAGGGATGAATGAGGCCCAAGGGAAGTAACCTTTTCCTAACTTCCGTTTCAAGGGTTTTTCCCGGATATTTTCAATTTTACATGTTTTCTAGGCCTTTTCCCGGCCGAGAGCACCTCAAATAAAATTCCCGGGTTTTTCCCGTTTTCCCGGTGGCGTAGGAACCCTGCACACCTCACTAATGCAGGAAATGGCAATCAAGTGTGAGAATTTTTCAAAAAGTACTAATAGTAGTGTAAATTTCTTTTTATCTAGATTACATATCTATATATCATTCATCATATCTAGTTGTGTCGCTGTTTTCTTAGTGCAGATATTATGCCAATGAACTGATGAAAGTCTTTACATTTCCTAAAAAGGAAATAGAGCTGTCAACAAACTTCAGGAACCCTATCACTATCCTTAACCTGACAGTAAGGCCTAGGCTGCTAAAACTAGTTAATAGCCTCATACAGAACTTCTCTGCAGCTGTTACAACATGCAAATTTCAAATACTATTTACTGAGAAGAGTTTGGTTAACAGGAGCAGAATTCATCTCAAATAAAAAAGAAATGCCATGGTGCAGTGGCAAATCATCAAGGCATCATTCTAAATTATCATGCTATCTTGCTTGCTTACAAAGTTTCATTCTTAGACAAATCTGCAGAGAACAGTAAGCATCTGTTGTTACTTTTAAATCTATACTTTCAAGTAACATACTTTCTACGTTAATTGTGAACTCTTCCACTATTGTAATTTTGAACTTTCACTTACATATGTTTACTTAGAATCAAAATATTTAGAGCCACACTCACGTAAAAAATAAAAATGAGAAACATTAACAAAGACCATCACAACAAGTTTTAAGTTACCATCATATTATAGCAACTGACACCAGTGTTGTCATCCCAAGGCCTCAAAGTACAACAAAGACCATATCATTCATGTTCTGATGAATTCACTAATGAGAAAATACACCCATCACTGTAATAACAAAGCCAGAAATGAAAATGGAGACACTACAAGCCACATGAATCATGAACAACCAGGGTGCACTGTGCAAGGAAAATGAATGGTGGTTGCTTGCTGTACTCACCACCTCAGCTCTGTGCTGACATCATAGGCCTGGGGAAGCTACTGTATTGTCATCATTAAGTTCTTATGAATGGGTAACTGTTTACCTTATGTGTTTTATGATAGTCAAAGGAAATGAATCCTTATGGATATACACAGACATGGAATGTCCGTTAAGCAAAATATTTATCAAGTGGGTTGATTATAATATAGTGCTTATGCAAATGTGTTCCTCATTCTGTCAACTCGTACACTAGTAAGTGCTGTAGAATGGGTTCATTCAGGAACAGTAATGGCTCTGCTGATGTTATTTTGGTGTTTTACAGATAAATAGGACATTGTTAATACAGACATCATATGAAACTAAAATTCAATCAACATTCACAAGTTTGATGGAGCCTGCAGTGTTATTGATCACTGCTGCTGCAATCCAACAGCACCCATACACATTCCCGGTCTGCTCTCCATCATCTCGAATGGCATAATTCTTGAGTGGGAAAAATTTGTTGCAGCTTGGGTTGTGGTGGACTGGATAGTTCTTTTTATTCTCTCACTGTTATCAGATGTCCTTTTAATGATAAGAGGAAGCTAATCCTGGATAGTTCTTTTTATCCTCTCACTGTTCTCAGGTGTCCTTTTAATGATAGAGGAAGCTAATCCAAGTGAATAACGTGCAATGTGCCTGATACTTACCTGCCTCAACACTACATATCACATGCATCATTAAGTCAATATCAATAATTTTCTTGAGCATCTTGGATGCTTTACCTATACTCACACCTGCAGGCTGTTTTCTAGACATAATGGGTTTGTTTAAAAGAAATTCTAAAGAATCATAGGAGATAGCCAAAAGAAGAGCAATTGAGATGAAGCTGACATGAATTATGGCAGGCTGTACATAACTGGCTTAAAGAATGAAGAAGATGGTGAATTTATTCCTTGGTTCTTTTTTCTTGCACATTTGATGGATTCTTTTTCATTTTCTTACTATCTAATGACTATAATGACTATCATATTTAGGGTATATAATAAATGAATATTTTTACATGTCTGTAAAATGAAAATCCATTATACAAGACTTCATTAGAAGATATATCTCTGTATCTTAATCAGGTGTTAAAACTGTTTTAAACCTCCATTAATCTAATGCTCTCTAATAAACTCATGAGGTTCTGTCTGTACCTATTTACAAGTACCTACGATGAAATTTTGTCAAAAAGGCAGGATTAGCATATAGTGCTCACGTGTTTTGCTTGATGAATAATACAATCTCACTCCACCATCATGCAAATTTCATAACTGGCAATCTGAGGTTCACCATGGACTGACTTCAACCATATCTCTAGTTTCATTTTAACCATTAAACAATGACCCACATCAATTGATGCAATTAAATAACCAGCTAAGCACCAATTTTTTTTCTCTCCTCACTACTCTTATAACCAACACAATAGGTGCATGCCCATCAATCTGGAAGTTGGGTGTACACAGCGACCCTATACAAAATATGTATATTATTGGAGTTCCTATATGATGAGGAGGAACACTTCCTTGTAATCATATAACCCCATGATCCCTTTTACAAGGCTCCCATAAACTCAGGGCTGTGCTAAAATCGTTAGCCACAAAAGAACAGACTCCTTTGGAGTAGAATTCTTATTTCAACAAAAATTTTGATTCTTTTCATCTATCGATGATGATACAACTTTGCTAAATGCATCTATGTACTCATAGTGTAACCACTTACAAATACAGTCTGGTAATGCCAGAAGAACACTTATCATATGGGTTTGTTGGCCAAGAAAGTAAAAAATAAACATCAGAAATGTTAAGAAATTAGCAAAAGTAATTTTTGTCGCAATATGTAAGGAGTGAGGCTAGCATGGGAGGCATCCCCACTACACTCAGGCTTGTGGAAGAAATTAAGCTGTAATCCTCGATTGTGGAGGGACTTACTGACAGAAGACAGGTAAAAAGTCTGAATCTTTCCAAGGGAAACAGATCTCCAAAATCCTCCCCATAAGTGCCAACCACTTGCTTTCCTCTCACTTTTTGATTAAGTTATATTTCTAAGATATTCTAAATCACTCACCACCAGTGCTGTGCATGTGTATCAAATGAGAAGAGTGAGAGAGTGAGTACTGTGAGAAGTGGTTGGAAAGAACATTAGATAGTAGTCAGTAGGAACATTAGGCAGGAGCCTCAGCATACACTGCACCAGAGTTGCCCTCTGCCAGTGGCCTGAGGCACTAAAGGATAAGAAGGAGCACTGGAGTTCACTAGTTATGGAGACTCTATTGCCATGGCCACCCCTCTGAGGGAGCTCCAATAGGAATGGGCGTTAGAGAAAAGGATAGATAGATAGAGAAGTTTGAGGAAGTAAGTTCAAAATCAAGAAACAAAACCTTTAATATCTTTCCAACACATTCCAGCTTCAAATCCTCCTTATACTTACTTTTGCAAGATTGAGGTATCATACATGACAGATAAAGAGTGGATAAGAGCAAATGAGGCCATTCTTTTACTGTACCTGGCACTACCTCTCTATATGGAAAATGTTGAACAAGGATGAAAGAAAAAATGTTCATGTTATTCACCACCAACACTGCCTGTAATTACAATCTGTGTGCTATAGGGAGAGAGGTTGTGTTGCCTTGTCTCTTAACCTTGTACTGTATAACTGTACAATATCTTTACTTCTAAATTTATATATTTCTTAATTCTTGATCGCTTTTTCCCGCATCAAGAAGGTAGCGCCAGGAAACAGACGAAGAATAACCCATCCACTCATGTGCATTTGTCATCTTTGTCTTTCTGGAAGATAACTGGGTTCACATCAGATTCAGCCACGGGTTCTCTTTAAGAAGGTTGTTTACCTAAATTTTCATTTCTTTTATTTCAGTATAAGCAATGGCATGGTCATTTTCTTTCTCTTATGTGCTGAACACCAACTTGTTTTGAAAATGGCATATGATATGCTATCTATTGTGAGGATATCTACATCTCTGGAGGGGGATCCATTCAGTAACTTAGTGTTCCATTCCAATCTCATGACTTTCACCAATAGTCCAAAATGGAGTTTTACAGTACAAGAATCTATGTATATACAGCACTTCATTCAAGACAGTGGTAACTGAAAATTCCTATCACACCAATACACAATCAAAAAATGAAAACCTTATTCTGCACAAAGAAAAATCATATCACTTAAAGTACTCAGTATAGTAAAATCAATCTAATCCTTAGAAAGTTAAAAAGGAGTCCAATCTGGAGGTTAAAAAACTGACAAGATTAACAGAATGACAAAGATCACAGTTGTGCTGGTAACACACGAAGGCTGCTGAATCATGTTACACTCTGGATATCATATGAGATAAGGATCACTCACACACTGTGCAGGCCTCCTGTAGGATACAAAACATCTGACTTATTATCTTTGAGTCACTTTCATATTTTTCTCCCACTTTAAAAAGTTCAATCTGATTTTCTCCTTTGCTTCAATCAGATATGAGAACACAATTTCCAGACTTTGTTTCATGCTTTTTATCATCTCTCATTCATTTTTGGGTCTCTTCTAAGCAACTCCATAAATTTCCAGTCAGAACTTCTTAAATTGTCTTCCAGCTCTTTAACTTTTTCTCTAGTTACTGCATACCTATTCTTTTTTCTCCTATCTTCAATCCCTTCTTTTACTCACTCACTGTTTTCCTTCTCTCGATATCTTACAAATTATATTATCTATCTTTCTATATGGTATTGATCCTTTAATAATTTCTCCTATTCTCTTGTTAAACAGTGTTGTAATAGTTTCTGCACTACCAATGTTGATGAAATCCCTCCACATTGTACATGCTATTCACTCTTTCTCTGTCAAACTAGAAAAATAAGTTTTAAATTCATTTGTTTTCTTCACTGCTGCACTCTCTTTGTCAACATCTAATTCTGCTTCATACCTGTAGTCCCTTCTGTGATGTGATCTGAGATGCTAGGTTTAACAACTTGAACTGCTGTGATAAGTGTGATATCATTTCCAAATAGGAAACTAACTGTTGGCACCGAAACCTGCTTACACTGCAGCCGAGCTAATTAACAGTCCTGTTACTTTCTTATATTCAGCTGTATTTCTTTAGCACTTCAGAATGTTATCCAAGAGACCAAGAGGTGCAGAAGATGGTGCTAGTGCTAATAAGCATAAACTTAAATCATCATCTAAACTTGAAAAGGTGGGGTAACTGAAAAAATTAGATAAAGGAACTTCTGTAAAGACTTTGTGTGAGAACTATGAGATTGGATCATCAACTGTGTATGACTTATGGGTCCATTTCTGTTTTCTGACATTTTCTGTGGTCTGAAAATAGCCAGCTCTCAAGGATGACAGATTAAAGAGGTACAACCTGTACTTAATCCATAATCTAATCCTCTTTCTTTGACCATCAAAAAATAATGAAAACTCTGAAGTCAACTGATCAATTTATTGCTTCAGATTTGTTGTCAATTCTCAATAACTCTACTTTTGTTAGTGTCTCATTAAGACCTTACATCTTAGTTTCAGGTGGTCTGTATGTTACAATAATAACTGTATGGCTGCTGTCCTTACTACTCTTGATTCACATTTTCTAAGAACCATTTTCATCAACTGATTTCCTTCTATCCTGCTGTTTATATAAATTGCTGCATCACCTTGTCTTATTTCATCTATGTTTGCTCAGAATGTTTAATAGTACTAAAAGTCTCTTTCAATCTTATTTCACACATTCAACCAAGTTTTTGTCACACAGACAATTATAAAGTTTTCATTTGTATACTCTTGGAAGATAATTACATCTTAATCTTAAATTCTTTATGCATAATCATTCTATATTCAATATATAATATTCTCTGTGCTTTTTTCATCTTTGTATCTTTCATGACTGCTTTTTTGTTCATTCTATTTTTATGGAGTATCAAAGGTTCACTTTTGTTAGGTCTGCCAATTCTGTCATCAATTCTGCTAAAAAAATGGTTTGGATTCATGGGTCCACTGCTGGTACCATGAGGATCTTGATTTAATCCTTCAGCTGGTTCACTTTCTGTATTTTTCAGCATTCTGTTTATTTCCTATATTTGCTTTGATTCCATTTCTGACTATCCTATTATACTCTGTTCTCCATATTCTATTTTGATCCATTTTACACCCTCTTTACTTCCATCTCTGTAACCATTGTTGACCTTTCATGCTCACTGGGATTTTTCATTATCATGGATATCTTTCTATGAATAGTGATTCACTCAAATGCAGAATCCTTATCTATCCACAAAATTCCTAATAAATCACACATAATATACTTTCTATTGTAAGGATGTCTAAATCTCTGGAGAAGGATCAATTCAGTAACTCAAAATTACACTACTACTGCATGACTTTCACCAATCAGTCCAAACTGGAGTCATATTGTACATACATCCATGAATATACAGCACTTTAGACAAGACAATGGTAAGAAACAAAATTCTTTTGCCATAGCTATTTCACATCAATACACATTCAGAAAATGAATAACTTATTTTGCACAGAAAAATCATCACATAAAGCATTCAGTATAGTAATACCAATTCAATCCTTAGAAAATAGGAAAGAAACCCAAACAATCTTTTCACTCTACCTTCCCCGAACGATCATATTTAGCTTCCCATCCTGGAGGTAAATCACGTTCTTTGTCAGAAAACAGATTGACAAGGTTGACAAGATCACGGTTGTGCTGATAACGCACAAAGGCTGCTGGATCACGTCGCACTCTGGAAATCATATGACGTAATGATGTACTCCTTTCATACACAGCACAGGCCTCCTGTAGGATACAAAATATCAAACTAGAGCATTACATTCAAAAGGATGCAATATGGAGAAGTCTAAGTTAACCTGTTACCACTGCCACATATAAAAGCACTACCAAAATTACCTATCACAACCAGCATACATAGCAGTGATGTGTCTTACATGCTGAGATCATCATCACAATAAGGACCAATCATCAATAATAACTGTCACAGCTGGCATTACTACAAGCATACGCTATCATCATGCGAGATGTAGTACTTCTCAATCATTATTACACAATAGTCCCACAAAAGGTGGTTTCTCACTTGTAGGTGAAGTCTGCTAACATTGATGTCTCTCAATAACCTCTGAATACTCAATGAAACATCTGACAACTCTCATATTGTTTTCCAAAGTAAGTTGTAATAATCTTTGAATTAAAGGATGTTTTGTGACAAGATTATTGATTTGTTGCTGGAACAGAGATTCTTTCAACTGCAATCACTTACTGCTTCTATCTAGTGTATGTCATGACACAAAAATATATAAATAATGAAAATACATTACCCTTTCAAGTTTAAGTTGATGCAATATATGGTTGTTGATATATAAACTTAGCCAAACTGAAGAAGCATCACTTAATTACCATATTATAATACTTCTGTAGAAGGAGCTGTAAACAATGCATCATCATGACATACAAAAAAAATCACTAATCAATTAGCGCCATGCTTAAAGTATAACATATGCATATCATTTCTATAACATTCAGAAAGGTGTTTCACATAAATTTCATACCCTATAACTTTGTAGCAGTAAATGAGAAGTGTTAATTCTAGTTGAAAAACTTTATATCATGGAAAGAAAACACCTATTTGCCTACATATCTTTATGATGCTTCGTTCCCATATCTCCTTTTCTCTTTCTTTCATGCTTGTTCGCCAATTCCCATATTAGCAAAGTAGTATCAGGAACACTCGAAGAAAAGCTGAGTTTGCCCATATCCATTTTCCAACTGTCATGAGCAATTCACCAAAACCACAGCCCCTAGCCACAACCAGGCCACACAGACATCTCCCTGGTTTTCCCCAGCCACTTCACGTGCCCTGGTTCTGTCGAATGACAGGATGTTGACCCCTGTATATCACAATGTTCCAATTCAATCTATCCTGTGCATGCCCTTCACCCTCCTGCATGTTCAGACCCCAACATGGAGAAGGGGAGAAGAAAGCTTCCCATACACACCCTGTGTATCGTAGAGGGCAACTAAATGTGATGGGAGCATGGTTTTGTATATCAATTTCTGAAAGGTGAAACAGAAGGAGGAGCAGAGCAAGTACAGCTGATTCTCTTCAAAGGCTCAGGCTAGAGTGTCTGAATGAGTGTGGATGTAACCTAGATGAGAAAAAAGAGAGACAAGTAAAATGTGCAAGGAGAGAAACTTGGATGTTCTGCCTCTGAGTGAAACAAAGCTCAAGGGGATGAGGGAAAAATGGTTTGGATGTGTCTTAGGGGTAAGATCAAAGGTTAGTTTGAGGGAAAGAGATAAGGAAGGGGCAATACTTTTGCTAGGGGAATTGTTGGCTCTAAGTGAAACAAAGCTCAAGGGGATAAGGGAAAAATGGTCTGGATGTGATGTGTCTTAGGGGTAAGATCAAGGGTAGTATGGTTTGGATGTGATGTGTCTTAGGGGTAAGATCAAGGGTTAGTGTGAGAGCAAGAGATAAGGAAGGGGTAATACTTCTGCTGGAGGAATTATTGGAATGCATGTGTCAAAGGAAGTTAGCTTAGACCAGGTAAAAATGAAATCGGATTATGAGGGGTGGTGATCATTAGTGCTTCAGTACCTGGAAGCGAGAGGTGAGAAGGAGAGGAGAGTGTTTTGAGAGAAGCCGAGTGAGCATGTCAGCAATTCTGATGCAAAAATTATCATTTTAGTACTTAGTAATTTGAATATGCAAGTGGGTAATGTGGCAGTCTTGGGAATAAATGGAGAGCATGAGAGACCCAGTGATGTGAATGAGAATGGTGAACACCTTGTGGAGTGCTGAATAAGGACCAAGGTTGGGAATACCAGGCTTAAAAAGAGGGATATACATAAATAAATGGGAGTGAGTAGGAGAGATGGTAACTGATAGACATGCAAAAGCGAGACTCTTGGATGTGAATGATGAAAAGGGGCACCTGGTATGATGTCTGATCATTACGTGGTGTAAGCAAGGTTAAATGATCATAGAGGCTTTCAGAAATGAGTAAATAATATGGGTGGGAAGAGGGTAGTGAAAGTGAGTGAGCTTGGAAAAGAGGTTTGGCAGAAATGATACCAAGAGAGAATGTGTCTGAATGCCAAAAAGTGTCATTATGAAATTAGGGAAGGGGTGAGGAATGGAAGGTAATTAAGGAATCATAGTAAAATTGTATAATATGCAGAAGGTGGGAGATGGGCATGTGAAAAAGGGTAGCCAGTGGTGGGATGACAAAATTAAGTTGCTAGTGAAAGAGGTGTATGGGTTTCTCTTGCAAGGAAGAAGCGAGTCATAGGGAAATTTATATCTCTAAATTTATATCCCTGAGAGGCATTTGGACGATTTTTGCAGGGAAAAAATGCAATTGAGTGGGAGAAGTATAAAAGAAAGAGACAGGAGGTCAAGAGAAAGGTGCAAGAGGTGAAAAAAAGGGCAAATGAGAATTGGGGTGAGAGACTATCAGTAAATTTTAGGGAGAATAAAAAGATGTTCTGGAAGGAGGTAAATAGGGTGCGTAAGACAAGGGAGCAAATGGGAACTTCAGTGAAGGGCGTAAATGGGGAGGTGATAACAAGTAGTGGTGATGTGAGAAGGAGATGGAATGAGTATTTTGAAGGTTTGTTGAATGTGTCTGATGACAGAGTGGCAGATATAGGGTGTTTGGGTCGAGGTGGTGTGCAAAGTGAGAGGGTTAGGGAAAATGATTTGGTAAACAGAGAGGAGGTAGTAAAAGCTTTGCGGAAGATGAAAGCCGGCAAGGCAGCAGGTTTGGATGGTATTGCAGTGGAATTTATTAAAAAAGGGGGTGACTGTATTGTTGACTGGTTGGTAAGGTTATTTAATGTATGTATGACTCATGGTGAGGTGCCTGAGGATTGGCGGAATGCGTGCATAGTGCCATTGTACAAAGGCAAAGGGGATAAGAGTGAGTGCTCAAATTACAGAGGTATAAGTTTGTTGAGTATTCCTGGTAAACTATATGGGAGAGTATTGATTGAGAGGGTGAAGGCATGTACAGAGCATCAGATTGGGGAAGAGCAGTGTGGTTTCAGAAGTGGTAGAGGATGTGTGGATCAGGTGTTTGCTTTGAAGAATGTATGCGAGAAATACTTAGAAAAGCAAATGGATTTGTATGTAGCATTTATGGATCTGGAGAAGGCATATGATAGAGTTGATAGAGATGCTCTGTGGAAGGTATTAAGAATATATGGTGTGGGAGGCAAGTTGTTAGAAGCAGTGAAAAGTTTTTATCGAGGATGTAAGGCATGTGTACGTGTAGGAAGAGAGGAAAGTGATTGGTTCTCAGTGAATGTAGGTTTGCGGCAGGGGTGTGTGATGTCTCCATGGTTGTTTAATTTGTTTATGGATGGGGTTGTTAGGGAGGTAAATGCAAGAGTCTTGGAAAGAGGGGCAAGTATGAAGTCTGTTGGGGATAAGAGAGCTTGGGAAGTGAGTCAGTTGTTGTTCGCTGATGATACAGCGCTGGTGGCGGATTCATGTGAGAAACTGCAGAAGCTGGTGACGGAGTTTGGTAAAGTGTGTGGAAGAAGAAAGTTAAGAGTAAATGTGAATAAGAGCAAGGTTATTAGGTACAGTAGGGTTGAGGGTCAAGTCAATTGGGAGGTACGTTTGAATGGAGAAAAACTGGAGGAAGTGAAGTGTTTTAGATATCTGGGAGTAGATCTGTCAGCGGATGGAACCATGGAAGCGGAAGTGGATCATAGGGTGGGGGAGGGGGCGAAAATTTTGGGAGCCTTGAAAAATGTGTGGAAGTCGAGAACATTATCCCGGAAAGCAAAAATGGGTATGTTTGAAGGAATAGTAGTTCCAACAATGTTGTATGGTTGCGAGGCGTGGGCTATGGATAGAGTTGTGCGCAGGAGGATGGATGTGCTGGAAATGAGATGTTTGAGGACAATGTGTGGTGTGAGGTGGTTTGATCGAGTAAGTAACGTAAGGGTAAGAGAGATGTGTGGAAATAAAAAGAGCGTGGTTGAGAGAGCAGAAGAGGGTGTTTTGAAATGGTTTGGGCACATGGAGAGAATGAGTGAGGAAAGATTGACCAAGAGGATATATGTGTCGGAGGTGGAGGGAACGAGGAGAAGAGGGAGACCAAATTGGAGGTGGAAAGATGGAGTGAAAAGGATTTTGTGTGATCGGGGCCTGAACATGCAGGAGGGTGAAAGGAGGGCAAGGAATAGAGTGAATTGGAGCGATGTGGTATACAGGGGTTGACGTGCTGTCGGTGGATTGAATCAAGGCATGTGAAGCGTCCGGGGTAAACCATGGAAAGCTGTGTAGGTATGTATATTTGCGTGTGTGGACGTATGTATGTACATGTGTATGGGGGGGGTTGGGCCATTTCTTTCGTCTGTTTCCTTGCGCTACCTCGCAAACGCGGGAGACAGCGACAAAGTATAAAAAAAAAAAAAAAAAAAAAAAAAAAAAAAAAACGCGTGTTCCCTTTGGGAACACCCTCAAGGGGGTGACCACGGCAAAACAGTCTCCATAACAGTTGTACTCCAGTGCTGCTTCTTATCCTTTAGTGCCTCACCCTTAACAAGCCACTGGCACAGGGCAACTCTAGTACAGTGTTTTCAGAGGCTCCTTCCCAATTTTCCTATCATCTACTGCTACCTAATGTGTCTGTCTAATATTCCTAACTAATGTTAACACCTACTACTTCCACTTAATGCTCCCAGCTAATGCTCCTACAAAAGAAAGTGGAAGGAGGTCAAGTGGAAGATGCAGGGGGCTGAAAAAGAGGGCTAATGAAAGTTGGACGGAGGTTAATATTAAGAGAAAAAGGAGAGAATAAATGAGAGCATTGGCGAAGGGTGCAAATGGAGAAACAGTAATGAAGAAATGAAATGAGTACTTTGAAGGAGTGTTAAATGTGCTTGATGGTAAGGTGGCTGAAACAGTAATGAAGAAATGAAATGAGTACTTTGAAGGAGTGTTAAATGTGCTTGATGGTAAGGTGGCTGATATGGGGTGATTGGGGTGGGGAGGTATGTGACATGACAGTCTTGGCAAGTGGTCTGGTGAAAGGAGAGGAAATGGTGAAAGCCTTGACGTAACCTATCACAGGAAATAGCAGACATGAAAAAATATATGAATATCTAGTTTTCTTATCAAAATCTTGGCCTTGCAAGGAATTAACTGAATTCTAGCCCTTAGGGCAGCCCTGATCCCCCACTGCTTCATGGCACAGCAGTGGTCAAAGTATGGAACTGTCAGAAAGCTTGGACCATGTGATTCTAATATCTCCACTTAACTTGGTGGGTGATCTTCATCTAAAAATTGCTCCTAACACTATCTAACCCCCATGAAAAATACAGTCTTTATAAAACAAAAACTCCCTTACTCCCAGGATGAAGCTAAGGGAACCCCTTATCTATCAAAATGCCAGTCAAGGTCAATGTGGTAGACCCAAAAGCAATAAAGGTTAGACTAACTGACATCTGACCCTGGGTAGCACAAACCCTGACCCTGAACAGTGTCATCACTCTTAGAAATCACTGTTCTAGTCCCCACCTTTGTGTATTAACCTTGTAAGGGGCCCAGACACTAAGAGCCTCCTTGGGGATTAAAAACAAACCAGAACCAGGGAAGAAGGTAAGAATGGGGGAGAAAATCACCATCGAAACAGAAAAGACAAAAATCTGTATATGTATTACAACGACATCTGTGAACATACAAGTCATATCAATGATTCAGATACATGGTACATCATACCCTATCTAATGATTCTGATACATGGTACATCATACCCTATCTCGATTAGACAAGGATACTTGACCATTTTACATTGAAAGAAACCAGGATAAACAGAAAGCTAGGAGAAACCTTCCCAGACTGTGGATCTAAGATAAGTAAGGCACATCTGTACCAGATGGAAGAGGATGACGATATTATCAATGAGAGGTGGTTAGTAAGAGAAGAGAGACATTTCCTTCACCAGAAAGCAGAGAGTCCATAAGTTTCTATCCTTTAGGAATCCCAGAGATTACCTCATGGTTTAAAGATCACACAAATTCTCAAGAAAAATAATCAAAGCTTTTTTATGTGAATCTATATCTAATATTTCTTCTATTTATCTCTATTTCTGATGCTTGTTCCAACTGGAACTCCCTCAAAGGGGTGGCCAAGGCAACAGAGTTACCATAACTAAAGAACTCCAGAGCTGCTTCTTAGCCTTTAGTGCCTCACCTAACAGGTCACTGGCAGAGGGCAAGTTTAGCGCAGTGTTTGCAGAACCTCCTACTTAATGTTCCTAACGATTATTTCTATCTAATGCTCCTAACTACTACTTCAATCTCATGTTTCTACCCAATGATCCTGCCTAAATGTTCCTTGACAAATATTCAGGATATCTACTATGGTATTGCACTTCTAATACTAGTTCTTCCAGCTTATCTACCTTAGGCATAATGTACATAAGTATAGTACTACTCTACACAGGAATTCTCCTCAACAGTGTTGCACAACACTGGTTTTATCATAAGGGTATATTGAATTTGTTTTCTGCCAGTAGCTTCACTACAAACATAAATCAATTCAAAGAACACTGATAATGTATTTTTCTACAAGTTCAAACATATCTACCATTCTGTCCTAACAAGGATGATTAACAGAACAAGGAAAAAAGAGCACAGAGGAATTCTACAATAGTACATCTCATAAAAAACACAAAATTAGGCTGCCTCCTATGACCTATTTTACATCTCCCTATAAGTGGTTAATTTGGCTAATTGCTCAACATTTCCCATGTTAGTGAGGTAGAGCCAGGAACAAGGACAGAGGAGACAGAATACTACCCTCTTATTCCCTACATGTTCTAGATGACAAAAAAGGGTGGCAGTGGAGGGGCCAGAAATCCTTCCCTCTCTGCATTTCAATTTCTAAAAGTTGGAATTTGAGACACTATCTAAGTATATTTCTGATGCCTGTTCCCTCCAGGAACTCCTATCAAGGGAGTGGCCATGGAAAAAGAATCTCCACTTATCGTTGTCATTACATGCTTCCCTCACATGCAACACTATACATTCTTCCCCTTATTCTCTCCTTCTGGTACTCTTTCACTCTACTTCCCCATGTCACAAGCAGTCTTCCTTTCACACCAACTCCATTAATTATACTACCATATACTTTCCTTGTAAACTCCCCATCTTACATTCTTTCTTCATGCCCAAAGCACCTCAGAGTATTACTTTTCACCTATTCAATCACTTCACAATTTGAGACACAAGGCCTGATCAATACTCATATGATACCCATATCATTAAAACTTATGGTTACAGCATTAGTATAAAACATGCTCTAATTTGACAGCATCGGTGATGATTGCAGCATGGAAACAATATAGACTTCACTAATCCCATAATCCTTGAATAAACTTGTACCATACCATTTCTATAAAGCTACTACTCTGAAAGAAAATTCACACCTATATTCAGAAAAGGCTTACAGATACAATTACAAAAATTTTCTTACATCATTCATATGAAGAACACTGAAGAAGTCTGATCTTGTCAGGAACCTCACTGCTGGCAACTGAAGTAGCATGTCCATTCTTTCACTCGTCACAGAGGAGGAAGAAGAAGATCCAGGAGCGGAAGAAGGAGGATGAAAAGTTGAAGGAGTTGGAAGGGTGGTAGAAGATGCTGTAAGGGTTAGGGAAGAAGTACATATGGTAGATGATGAGGGAGACTGAACTGACAATGATGTGCATGTCAAGGTACATGATGAAGTATTTGACAGAGAGGATGTAGGGGTTGTTACAGATGATGGAGTTGCCACATCTGAAACAGAAAAATTTCACTGAAATATGCATGATTTACAAACTGCTACAAAACAATCTTGCAATTTCACATGTTACTTATCACTTATGTACATTCGTCTCAACACTTATTCAGGAAACATCCCTAGCACATTAATTACCCATACAACGTGATAGGGAAGTACAGTCCTTACATAGCATGACACTTTAATTCTGCACAGCAACAAATATGGCTAATTTGCCACATTTTTCTAACTACTCTTCATATCTCCTATTAACTGATTTTCATTTTTATTATTTTGTATTTCGCTTTGTCGCTGTCTCCCGCATCAGCGAAGTAGTGCAAGGAAACAGACGAAAGAATGGCCGAACCCACCCACATACACACGTATATACATACACGTCCACACACGCAAATATACATACTTATACATCTCAACGTAAACATATATATATACACACACACAGACATATACATATATACACATGTATATAATTCATACTGTCTGCTTTTATTCATTCCCATCGCCACCCCACCACACATAAAATAATAACCCCCTCCCACCACATGTGCGTAAGGTAGCGCCAGGAAAAGACAACAAAGGCCACATTCATTCACACTCAGTCTCTAGCTGTCATGTAATAATGCACCGAAACCACAGCTCCCTTTCCACATCCAGGCCCCACATACCTTTCCATGGTTTACCCCAGACGCTTCACATGCCCTGGTTCAATCCATTGACAGCACGTCAACCCCGGTATACCACATCGTTCCAATTCACTCTATTCCTTGCATGCCTTTCACCCTCCTGCATGTTCAGGCCCCAATCACTCAAAATCTTTTTCACTCCATCTTTCCACCTCCAATTTGGTCTCCCACTTCTCCTCGTTCCCTCCACCTCCAACACATATATCCTCTTGGTCAATCTTTCCTCACTCATTCTCTCCATGTGATCAAACCATTTAAAAGCACCCTCATCTGCTCTCTCAACCACACTCTTTCTATTACCACACATCTCTCTTACCCTTTCATCAATTACTCGATCAAACAACCTCACACCACATATTGTCCTCAAACATCTCATTTCCAGCACATCCACCCTCCTGCACACAACTCTATATATAGCCCATGCCTCGCAACCGTATAACATTGTTGGAACCACTATTCCTTCAAACATACCCATTTTTGCTTTCGGTGATAATGTTCTCGACTTCCACACATTCTTCAACGCTCCCAGAACTTTCGCCCCCTCTCCCATCCTATGATTCACTTCCGCTTCCATGGTTCCATCTGCTGCAAAATCCACTCCCAGATATCTAAAACACTTCACTTCCTCCAGTTTTTCTCCATTCAAACTTACCTCCCAACTGACTTGTTCATCAACCACATTGTACCTAATAACCTTGCTCTTATTCACATTTACTCTCAGTTTTCTTCTTTCAAACACTTTACCAAACTCACTCACCAGCTACTGCAGTTTCTCACAAGAATCAGCCACCAGCGCTGTATCATCAGTGAACAACTGATTCACTTCCCAAGCTCTCTCATCCACAACAGACTGCATACTTGCCCCTCTTTCCAAAACTCTTGCATTCACCTCCCTAACAATCCCATCCATAAACAAATTAAACAACCATGGAGACATCACACACCCCTGCCACAAACCTACATTCACTGAGAACCAATCACTTTCCTCTCTTCTACATCTTCCTACACATGCACATGCCTTACATCCTCGATAAAAACTTTTCACTGCTTCTCACAACTTGCTTCTCACACCATATATTCTTAATACTTCCATAAAGCATCTCTATCAACTCTACCATATGCCTTCTCCAGATCCATAAATGCTACATACAAATCCATTTGCTTTTCTAAGTATTTCTCATATACGTTCTTCAAAGCACACACCTGATCCACACATCCTCTACCACTTCTGAAACCACACTGCTCTTCCCCAATCTGATGCTCTGTACATGCCTTCACCCTCTCAATCAATACCCTCCCATATAATTTCCCAGGAATAATCAACAAACTTATACCTCTGTAATTTGAGCACTCACTTTTATCCCCTTTGCCTTTGTACAATGGCACTATGCAAGCATTCCGCCAATCCTAAGGCACCTCACCATGAGTCATACATACATTAAATAACCTTACCAACCAGTCAACAATAAAGTCACCCCCTTTTTTAATAAATTCCACTGCAATACCATCCAAACCTGCTGCCTTGCCGGCTTTCATCTTCCACAAAGCTTTTACTACCTCTTCTCTGTTTACCAAATCATTCTTCCTAACCCTCTCACTTTGCACATCACCTTGACCAAAACACCCTATATCTGCCACTCTATCATCAAACACATTCAACAAACCTCCAAAATACTCACCCCATCTCCTCATATCACCACTCCTTGTTATCACCTCCCCATTAGCCCCTTCACTGAAGTTCCCATATGTTCCCTTGTCTTACGCACCATATTTACCTCCTTCCAAAACATCTTTTTATTCTCTCTAAAATTTAATGATACTCTCTCATCCCAACTCTCATTTGCCCTCTTTTTCACTTCTTGCTCTTTTCTATTGACCTCCTGCCTCTTTCTTTTATACATCTCCCACTCATTTGCATTATTTCCCTACAAAAATTGTCCAAATGCCTCTCTCTTCTCTTACACTAATAATCTTACTTCTTCATCCCACCACTCACTACCCTTTCTAATCTCCCCACCTCCCACGCTTCTCATGCCACAGGCATCTTTTGCACAAGCCATCACTGCTTCCCTAAATACATCACATCCCTCCCCCATTCCCCTTACCTCCTTTGTTCTCACCTTTTTCCATTCTGTACTCAGTCTCCCCTAGTACTTCCTCACACAAGTCTCCTTCCCAAGTTCACTTACTCTCACCACTCACTTCACCTCAAAATTCTCTCTTCTTTTCTGAAAACCTCTACAAATCGTCACCTTTGCCTCCACAAGATAATGATCAGACATCCCTCCAGTTGCACCTCTCAGCACATTAACATCCAAAAGTCTCTCTTTCGCGCGCCTATCAATTAACACGTAACCCAATAACGTTCTCTTTCTAAATCAGGTATTCCCAATCACCTGTCCTTTTTCAACACAAATCTACAAGCTCTTCACCATTTCCATTTACAACACTGAACACCCCATGTACACCAATTATTCCCTCAACTGCCACATCACTCACCTTTGCATTCAAATCACCCATCACTATAACCCAGTCTCGTGCATCAAAACTACTATCACACTAACTCAGCTGCTCCCAGAACACTTGCCTCTCATGATCTTTCTTCTCATGCCCAGGTGCATATGCACCAATAATCACCCATCTCTCTCCATCAACTTTCAGTTTTACCCATATCAATCTAGAGTTTACTTTCTTACACTCTATCACATACTCCCACCACTCCTGTTTCAGGAGTAGTGCTACTCCTTCCCTTGCTCTTATCCTCTCACTAACCCCAGACTTTACTCCCAAGACATTCCCAAACCACTCTTCCCCTTTACCCTTGAGCTTCGTTTCACTCAGAGCCAAACATCCAGGTTCCTTTCCTCAAACATACTACCCATCTCTCCTTTTTTCTCATCTTGGTTACATCCACACACATTTAGACACCCAAATCTGAGCCTTCGAGGAGGATGAGCACTCCTTGCATGACTCCTTCTGTTTCCCCTTTTAGAAAGTTTAAATACAAGAAGGGGAGGGCTTCCAGCACCCCGATCCCGTCCCCTTTAGTCGCCTTCTACGACACATGAGGAATGCATGGGAAGTATCCTTTCTCCCCTATCCCCAAGGATAACTATTATCTGATAGGACTGAAATTATTACATATGTATACTTTTCTAAAAACCTCTATCATAAGGACCCACCTAAATTTTCTAGGTTTGAGACTTTGGCTTTGACCCTACTTCAGTCAGCATAACCTTTGGTCACTAAAGAAAGATCCCTAGCACATCAGTTACCCATACAACATGATAAGGAAGGTACAGTCCTTACACAGCATGACACAATAATTTTGTAAAGCAACAAATATGGCTAATTTGCCAGATTTTTCTAACTACTCTTCATATTTCCTATTAACTGAAATGATTCAAATTACTATATATTTATACTTTTCTAAGAAGAGAGAATGTTGAGGTGAAGAGAGTGGTGAGAGTAAGTGAGCTTGGGAAGGAGACTTGTGTGAGGAAGTACCAGGAGAGACTGAGTGCAGAATGGAAAAAAGTGAGAGCAAAGGATGTAAGGGGAGTGGGGGAGGAATGGGATGTATTGAGAGAAGCAGTGCTTTCCTCATGTGAATCAGACATTTAACACAGTGACCCATTGATAAATTCACTGTCGGAGCTTCATTTATTTGAAACTGCTTTACACATCAGAGATTACCTACATATGTACAGAACTTACAGAGATTTGGGAAACTTTTGGTATTTAAATCATAACCAAAATGTATAACATTTTCTGTTCATAAGAAATTATCTCAATTGCTTCATAATACACTTTCATGGGCATACCAGGACTGATCTATAAAATGAGATAAAAAGGCTAAAGAAGAGACTATCTGTTGTGGGAGAGATTCAGAACACTAACTATCAGCAGACTAACTCACATGTTATAAATGTATATAAAACATTTTTGGTTTCAGAAGTGGTAGAGGATGTGTGGATCAGGTGTTTGCTTTGAAGAATGCTTTTTTTTTTTTTTTTTTTTATACTTTGTCGCTGTCTCCCGCGTTTGCGAGGTAGCGCAAGGAAACAGACGAAAGAAATGGCCCAACCCCCCCCCCCATACACATGTACATACACACGTCCACACACGCAAATATACATACCTACACAGCTTTCCATGGTTTACCCCAGACGCTTCACATGCCTTGCTTCAATCCACTGACAGCACGTCAACCCCTGTATACCACATGTCTCCAATTCACTCTATTTCTTGCCCTCCTTTCACCCTCCTGCATGTTCAGGCCCCGATCACACAAAATCTTTTCACTCCATCTTTCCACCTCCAATTTGGTCTCCCTCTTCTCCTCGTTCCCTCCACCTCCGACACATATATCCTCTTGGTCAATCTCTCCTCACTCATTCTCTCCATGTGCCCAAACCATTTCAAAACACCCTCTTCTGCTCTCTCGACCACGCTCTTTTTATTTCCACACATCTCTCTTACCCTTACGTTACTTACTCGATCAAACCACCTCACACCACACATTGTCCTCAAACATCTCATTTCCAGCACATCCATCCTCCTGCGCACATCTCTATCCATAGCCCACGCCTCGCAACCATACAGCATTGTTGGAACCACTATTCCCTCAAACATACCCATTTTTGCTTTCCGAGATAATGATCTCGACTTCCACACATTTTTCAAGGCTCCCAAAATTTTCGCCCCCTCCCCCACCCTATGATCCACTTCCGCTTCCATGGTTCCATCCGCTGACAGATCCACTCCCAGATATCTAAAACACTTCACTTCCTCCAGTTTTTCTCCATTCAAACTCACCTCCCAATTGACTTGACCCTCACCCCTACTGTACCTAATAACCTTGCTCTTATTCACATTTACTCTCAACTTTCTTCTTTCACACACTTTACCAAACTCAGTCACCAGCTTCTGCAGTTTCTCACATGAATCAGCCACCAGCGCTGTATCATCAGCGAACAACAATTGACTCACTTCCCAAGCTCTCTCATCCCCAACAGACTTCATACTTGCCCCTCTTTCCAGGACTCTTGCATTTACCTCCTTTACAACCCCATCCATAAACAAATTAAACAACCATGGAGACATCACACACCCCTGCCGCAAACCTACACTCACTGAGAACCAATCACTTTCCTCTCTTCCTACACGTACACATGCCTTACATCCTCGATAAAAACTTTTCACTGCTTCTAACAACTTGCCTCCCACACCATATATTCTTAATACCTTCCACAGAGCATCTCTATCAACTCTATCATATGCCTTCTCCAGATCCATAAATGCTACATACAAATCCATTTGCTTTTCTAAGTATTTCTCACATACATTCTTCAAAGCAAACACCTGATCCACACATCCTCTACCACTTCTGAAACCGCACTGCTCTTCCCCAATCTGATGAAAGAGCAGAATGTATGTGAGAAATACTTAGAAAAGCAAATGGATTTGTATGTAGCATTTATGGATCTGGAGAAGGCATATGATAGAGTTGATAGAGATGCTCTGTGGAAGGTATTAAGAATATATGGTGTGGGAGGCAAGTTGTTAGAAGCAGTGAAAAGTTTTTATCGAGGATGTAAGGCATGTGTACGTGTAAGAAGAGAGGAAAGTGATTGGTTCTCAGTGAATGTAGGTTTGCGGCAGGGGTGTGTGATGTCTCCATGGTTGTTTAATTTGTTTATGGATGGGGTTGTAAAGGAGGTAAATGCAAGAGTCCTGGAAAGAGGGGCAAGTATGAAGTCTGTTGGGGATGAGAGAGCTTGGGAAGTGAGTCAGTTGTTGTTCGCTGATGATACAGCGCTGGTGGCTGATTCATGTGAGAAACTGCAGAAGCTGGTGACTGAGTTTGGTAAAGTGTGTGAAAGAAGAAAGTTAAGAGTAAATGTGAATAAGAGCAAGGTTATTAGGTACAGTAGGGTTGAGGGTCAAGTCAATTGGGAGGTGAGTTTGAATGGAGAAAAACTGGAGGAAGTTAAGTGTTTTAGATATCTGGGAGTGGATCTGGCAGCGGATGGAACCATGGAAGCGGAAGTGGATCATAGGGTGGGGGAGGGGGCGAAAATTCTGGGAGCCTTGAAGAATGTGTGGAAGTCGAGAACATTATCTCGGAAAGCAAAAATGGGTATGTTTGAAGGAATAGTGGTTCCAACAATGTTGTATGGTTGCGAGGCGTGGGCTATGGATAGAGTTGTGCGCAGGAGGATGGATGTGCTGGAAATGAGATGTTTGAGGACAATGTGTGGTGTGAGGTGGTTTGATCGAGTAAGTAACGTAAGGGTAAGAGAGATATGTGGAAATAAAAAGAGCGTGGTTGAGAGAGCAGAAGAGGGTGTTTTGAAATGGTTTGGGCACATGGAGAGAATGAGTGAGGAAAGATTGACCAAGAGGATATATGTGTCGGAGGTGGAGGGAACGAGGAGAAGAGGGAGACCAAATTGGAGGTGGAAAGATGGAGTGAAAAAGATTTTGTGTGATCGGGGCCTGAACATGCAGGAGGGTGAAAGGAGGGCAAGGAATAGAGTGAATTGGAGCGATGTGGTATACCGGGGTTGACGTGCTGTCAGTGGATTGAATCAAGGCATGTGAAGCGTCTGGGGTAAACCATGGAAAGCTGTGTAGGTATGTATATTTGCATGTGTGGACGTATGTATATACATGTGTATGGGGGTGGGTTGGGCCATTTCTTTCGTCTGTTTCCTTGCGCTACCTCGCAAACGCGGGAGACAGCGACAAAGCAAAAAAAAAAAAAAAAAAAAAATATATATAAATATATATATTTCTTTTTTCTTTCATACTGTTCGCCATTTCCCGCATTAGCGAGGTAGTGTTAAGAACAGAGGACTGGGCCTTAGAGGGAATATCCTCACCTGGCCCCTTTCTCTGTTCCTTCTTTTGGAAAATTAAAAAAAAAACGAGAGGGGAGGATTTCCAGCTACCCGCTCCCTCCCCTTTTAGTCACCTTCTACGACATGCAGGGAATACGTGGGAAGTATTCTTTCTCCCCTATCCCTAGGGATATATATATTTATATACATATATAAATATATATAAAACTTTTTTGCACAGTGCTCAAATGACAGATGTATAAGTTTGTTGAGTATACCTGGGAAATTATATGGGAGGGTATTGATTGAGAGGGTGAAGGCATGTACAAAGCATTAGACTGGGGAAGAGCAGTGTGGTTTCAGAAGTAGTAGAGGATGTGTGGATCAGGTGTTTGCTTTGAAGAATGTATATGAGAAATACTTAGAAAAGCAAATGGATTTGTATGTAGCACTTATGGATCTGGAGAAGGCATATGATAGGGTTGACAGAGATGCTCTGTGGAAGGTATTAAGAATATATGGTGTGGGAGGCAAGTTGTTAGAAGTAGTGATAAGTTTTTATCGAGGATGTAAGGCATGTCTACGTGTAGGAAGAGAGGAAAGTGATTGGTTCTCAGTGAATGTTGGTTTGCGACAGAGGTGTGTGATGTCTTCATGGTTGTTTAATTTGTTTATGGATGGGGTTGTTAGGGAGGTGAATGCAAGAGTTTTGGAAAGAGGGGCAAGTATGCAGTCTGTTGTGGATGAGAGAGCTTGGGAAGTGAGTCAGTTGTTGTTCGCTGATGATACAGTGCTGGTGGCTGATTCGGGTGAGAAACTGCAGAAGCTGGTGACTGAGTTTGGTAAAGTGTGTGAGAGAAGAAAGCTGAGAGTAAATGTGAATAAGAGCAAGGTTATTAGGTACAGTAGGGTTGAGGGACAAGTTAATTGGGAGGTAAGTTTGAATGGAGAAAAACTGGAGGAAGTGAAGTGTTTTAGATATCTGGGAGTGGATTTGGCAGTGGATGGAACCATGGAAGGGGAAGTGAATCATAGGGTGGGGGAGGGGGCAAAAGGTCTGGGAGCATTGAAAAATGTGGGGAAGTCAAGAACGTTATCTTGGAAAGCAAAAATGGGTATGTTTGAAGGGATAGTGGTTCCAACGTTATATGGTTGTGAGGCGTTGGCTTTAGATAGAGTTGTGCGCAGGAGGGTGGATGTGCTGGAAATGAGATGTTTGAGGACAATATGTGGTGTGAGGTGGTTTGATCAAGGAAGTAATGAAAGGGTAAGAGAGATGTGTTGTAATAAAAAGAGTGTAGTTGAGAGAGCAGAAGAAGGTGTTTTGAAATGGTTTGGTCACATGGAGAGAATGAGTGAGGAAAGATTGACCAAGAGGATATATGTGTCAAAGGTGGAGGGAATGAGGAGAAGTGGGAGACCAAATTGGAGGGGGAAAGATGGAGTGAAAAAGATTTTGAGTGATCGGGGCCTGAACATGCCTGAACACCCTCCTGCATGTTCAGGCCCCGATCACTCAAAATCTTTTTCACTACATCTTTCCACCTCCAATTTGGTCTCCCACTTCTCCTCGTTCCCTCCACCTCTGAGACACAGTATAATAAAAAAGTATAATAAATACTTTATAATAAATAAATATAATAAATAATAAATAATAAATATAATAAATAAATAAAATTATAATAAATTATAATAAATATAATAAATAAATAGCGACAAAGTATAATAAATAAATAAATGAATGAATAAAAACTTTTGGTGAGAGGGTCAGGGAGAACGGTTTGGCAAACAGAGAAGAGGTAGTGGAAGCTTTGTGGAAAACTGGCTAGGCGGTGGGTTTGGATGGTACTGCAGTGGAATTTATTGAAAAGGGGGGTGACTGTGTTGTTGACTGGCTGGTGAGAATATTCAATGTATGTATGGCTCATGGTGAAGTGCCTGAGGATTGGTGGAACGCATGCATAGTGCCATTGTGCAAAGGCAAAGGGGATAAAAGTGAGTGTTCAAATTACAGATGTATAAGTTTGTTGAATACTCCTGGGAAATTATATAGGGGGTATTGATTGAGAGGGTCAAGGCACGTACAGAGCATCAGATTGGGGAAGAGCAGTGTGGTTTCAGAAGTGGCAGAGGATGTGTGGATCAGGTGTTTGCTTTGAGGAATGTATGTAAGAAATACTTAGAAAAACAAATGGATTTGTGTGTAGGATTTATGGATCTGTAGAAGGATAGGTGAGAAAGAATACTTCCCACATATTCCCTGCGTGTCATAGAAGGCGACTGAAAGGGGAGGGAACGTGGGGCTTGAAATCCTCCCCTCTCATTTTTTTTTTAATTTTCCAAAAGAAGGAACAGAGAAGGGGGCCAGGTGAGGATATTCCCTCAAAGGCCCAGTCCTCTGTTCTTAACGCTACCTAGCTAACGTGGGAAATGGCAAATAGTTTGAAAGAAAGAAAGAAGAAGGCATATGATTGAGTTGATAGAGATGCTCTATGGAAGGTATTAAGAGTATACAGTGTGGGAGGCAAATTACTAGAAGCAGTGAAAAGTTTTTATCGAGGATGTAAGGCATGTGGATGAGTAGGAAGAGAGGAAAGAAACTGGTTCCCAGTGAATGTTGGTTTGTAGCACGGGTGCGTGATGTCTCCATGGTTGTTAAATTTGTTTATGGATAGGGTGGGTAGGGAGGTAAATGCAAGAGTTTTGGAGAGAGGGGCAAGTATGCAGTCTGTTGTAGATGAGAGGGTTTGGGAAATGAGTCAGTTGTTGTTCGCTGATGATACAACGCTGGTGGCCGATTTGGGTGAGAAACTGCAGAAGCTGGTGATTGAGTTTGGTAAAGTGTGTGAAAGAAGAAAGCTGAGAGTAAATGTGAATAAGAGCAAGGTTTTTAGGTTCAGAAGGGTTTAGGGACAAGTCAATTGGGAGGTAAGTCTGAATGGAGAAAAACTGGAGGAAGAAGTGTTGTAGATATCTGGGAGTGGATTTAGCAGTGGATGGAACCATAGAAGTGGAAGTGAGTCACAGGGTGGGGGAAGGGGCGAAGGTTCTGGGAGCGCTGAAGAATGTGTTGAAGGCGAGAATGTTATCTCGGAGATAAAAATGGGTATGGTTGAAAAGAATAGTGGTTCCAACAATGTTATATGATTGTGAGGCGTAGGCTATAGTTAGAGTTGTGCGGAGGAGGGTGGATGTGTTCGAATGAGATATCTGAGGACAATATGTGGTGTGAGGTGGTTTGATCAAGTAAGTAATGAAAGGGTAAGAGAGATGTGTGGTAATAAAAAGTGTAGTTGAGAGAGCAGAAGAGGGTGTTTTGAAATGGTTTGGTCACATGGAGAGAATGAGTGAGGAAAGATTGACAAAGAGGATATATGTGTCAAAGGTGGAGGGAACAAGAAGTGGGAGACCAAATTGGAGGTGGAAAGATTTTGTGAAAGAGATTTTGAGTGATCGGGGCCTGAGTATGCAGGAGGGTGAAAGGCATGCAAGGAATAGAGTGAACTGGAGCAATGTGGTATACTGGGGTCGACATGCTGTCAAAGGATTGAACCAGGGCATGTGAAGTGTCTGGGGTAACCATGGAAAGTTCTGTGGGGCCTGGATGTGGAAAGGGAGCTGTGGTTTCCGTGCATTATTACATGACAGCTAGAGACTGAGTGTGAACGAATGGGGCCTTTGTTGTCTTTCCTAGCGCTACCTCCCACAAATAAGGGGGGAGGGGGTTGTTATTCCATGTGTGGCGAGGTGGCGATGGGAATGAATAAAGGCAGACAGTATGAATTATGTACATGTGTATATATGTATATCTGTGTGTATGTATATATATGTATACGTTGTGATGTATAGGTATATATATTTGCATGTGTGGACGTGTATATATATACTTGTGTATGTGGGTGGGTTGGGCCATTTTTTCGTTTGTTTCCTTGTGCTACCTCGCTAACGCAGGAGACAGCGACAAAGCAAAATAAATAAATAAATATGAATATATATATAAATATATATCTATAGATATGTCAGGTGTTTGCTTTGAAGAATGTATGTGAGAAATACTTAGAAAAGCAAATGGATTTGTAGGTAGCACTTATGGATCTGGAGAAGGCATATGATAGAGTTGATAGAGATGCTCTGTGGAATGTACTAGGAATATATGGTGTGGGAGGCAAGTTGTTAGAAGCAGTGAGAAGTTTTTATCGAGGATGTAAGGCATGTGTACGTGTAGGAAGAGAGGAAAGTGATTGGTTCTCAGTGAATGTAGGTTTGCGGCAGGGGTGTGTGATGTCTCCATGGTTGTTTAATTTGTTTATGGATGGGGTTGTTAGGGAGGTGAATGCAAGAGTTTTGTAAAGAGGGGCAAGTATGCAGTCTGTTGGGGATGAGAGAGCTTGGGAAGCAAGTCAATTGTTCGCTGATGATACAGCGCTGTTGGCTGATTCATGTGAGAAACTGCAGAAGCTGGTGACTGAGTTTGGTAAAGTGTGTGAAAGAGGAAAGTTAAGAGTAAATGTGAATAAGAGCAAGGTTATTAGGTACAGTAGGGTTGAGGGTCAAGTCAATTGGGAGGTAAGTTAGAATGGAGAAAAACTGGAGGAAGTAAAGTGTTTTAGATATCTGGGAGTGGATCTGGCAGCGGATGGAACCATGGAAGTGGAAGTGAATCATAGGGTGGGGGAGGGGGCGAAAATCCTGGGAGCCTTGAAGAATGTTTGGAAGTCGAGAAGATTATCTCAGAAAGCAAAAATGAGTATGTTTGAAGGAATAGTGGTTCCAACAATGTTGTATGGTTGCGAGGCATGGGCTATGGATAGAGTTGTGCGCAGGAGGGTGGATGTGCTGGAAATGAGATGTTTGAGGACAATGTGTGGTGTGAGGTGGTTTGATCGAGTAAGTAATGTAAGGGTAAGAGAGATGTGTGGAAATAAAAAGAGTGCGGTCGAGAGAGCAGAAGAGGGTGTTTTGAAATGGTCTGGGCACATGGAGAGAATGAGTGAGGAAAGATTGACCAAGAGAATATATGTGTCAGAGGTTGAGGGAACGAGGAGAAGTGGGAGAACAAATTGGAGGTGGAAAGATGGAGTGAAAAAGATTTTGAGTGATCGGGGCCTGAACATGCAGGAGGGTGAAAGGTGGGCAAGGAATAGAGTGAATTTAATCAATGTGGTATACCGGGGTCGACGTGCTGTCAATGGATTGAATCAGGGCATGTGAAGCGTCTGGGGTAAACCATGGAAAGTTCTGTGGGGCCTGGATGTGGAAAGGGAGCTGCGGTTTCGGGCATTATTACATGACAGCTCGAGACTGAGTGTGAATGAATGGGGCCTTTGTTGTATTTTCCTAGCGCTACCTCGCACACATGAGAGGGGAGGGGGATGTTATTCCATGTGTGGCGGGGTGGCGATGGGAATAAATAAAGGCAGACAGTATGAATTATGTACATGTGTATATATGTATATGTCTTTGTGTGTATATATATGTGTACACTGAGATGTATAGGTATGTATATTTTGCGTGTGTGGACATGTATGTATATACATGTGTATGGGGGTGGGTTGGGCCATTTCCTTCGCCTGTTTCCTTGCGCTACCTCGCAAACGCGGGAGAGAGCGACAAAGCAAAATGAATAAATAAATATATAATATATATTTCTTTCTTTCTTTCAAACTATTCGCCATTTCCTGCATTAGCAAGGTAGCGTTAAGAACAGAGGACTGGGCCTCTGAGGAATATCCCCACCTGGGCCCCTTATCTGTTCCTTCTTTAAAAAAAAAAAAAGAGGGGAGGATTTCCAGCCCCCGCTCCCTTCCCTTTTAGTCGCCTTCTACGACACGCAGGGAATATGTGGGGAGTATTCTTTCTCCCTATCCCCAGGGATAATATAATATTTTTTTTTCTTTTTTTTTGCTTTGTCGCTGTCTTCCGCGTTTGCGAGGTAGCGCAAGGAAACAGATGAAAGAAATGGCCCAACCCACCCTCATACACATGTATATACATACGTCCACACATGCAAATATACATACCTACACAGCTTTCCATGGTTTACCCCAGACGCTTCACATGCCCTGATTCAATCCACTGACAGTATGTCAACCCCGGTGTACCACATCGATCCAATTCACTCTATTCCTTGCCCTCCTTTCACCCTCCTGCATGTTCAGGCCCCGATCACACAAAATCTTTTTCACTCCATCTTTCCACCTCCAATTTGGTCTCCCACTTCTCCTTGTTCCCTCCACCTCCGACACATATATCCTCTTGGTCAATCTTTTCTCACTCATTCTCTCCATGTGCCCAAACCATTTCAAAAGACCCTCTTCTGCTCTCTCAACCACGCTCCTTTTATTTCCACACATCTCTCTTACCCTTACATTACTTACTCGATCAAACCACCTCACATTGTCCTCAAACATCTCATTTCCAGCACATCCACCCTCCTGCGCACAACTCTATCCATAGCCCACGCCTCGCAACCACACAACATTGCTGGAACCACTATTCCTTCAAACATACCCATTTTTCTTTTCCAAGATAATGTTCTCGACTTCCACACATTCTTCACGGCTCCCAAGATTTTCGCCCCCTCCCCCACCCTATGATTCACTTCCACTTCCATGGTTCCATCCGATGCCAGATCCACTCCCAGATATCTAAAACACTTTACTTCCTCCTGTTTTTCTCCATTCAAACTTACCTCCCAACTGACTTGACCCTCAACCCTACTGTACCTAATAACCTTGCTCTTATTCACATTTACTCTTAACTTTCTTCTTTCACACACTTTACCAAACTCAGTCACCAGCTTCTGCAGTTTCTCACATGAATCAGCCACCAGCGCTGTATCATCAGCAAACAACAACTGACTCATTTCCCAAGCTCTCTCATCCACAACAGACTTCATACTTGCCCCTCTTTCCAAAACTCTTGCCTTCACCTCCCTAACAACCCCATCCATAAACAAATTAAAAAACCATGGAGACATCACACACCCCTGCCGCAAACCTACATTCACTGAGAACCAATCACTTTCCTCTCTTCCTACACGTACACATGCCTTACATCCTCGATAAAAACTTTTCACTGCTTCTAACAACTTGCCTCCCACACCATATATTCTTAATACCTTGCACAGAGCATCTCTATCAACTCTATCATATGCCTTCTCCAGATCCATAAATGCTACATACAAATCCATTTGCTTTTCTAAGTGTTTCTCATATACATTCTTCAAAGCATTCCTGATACCAACAGTAAGGCCAAATTAACAGAACTGAGAAGTATGTGCTTAAAATTCTAAGAGGTCCTTCTAGCACATCCCATAAACAACAAACTTTTTGTACATAATATGATCTTACTATCAGTGGAAGCTGACGCAGAAGATGATAATGATGTAGCTGAAGATGAGGAAGCAAGTGCTGGAGTTGAGGTAGAGGAAGAGAGGGTGGTGGAGGCTGCTACGTTAGTAAAGTCATCCATATCCACTCGCCTTGATGTAATTGTTCGACGAATACTTTGGTACCTGTACATATAAACAAACATATGTTCAATCTTTGACTAATTGAAATTATAGACTATTTCAAGGCAAATGACATTAAATCATATAAATACATGTTACAAGTGTATACCCTAATATCATAACCAAGATTCTTTATTAAACAAAAATGGGTTAAAATAATTCCTCCAAACTGACCTTTAACCACTTAATGGTTCACTTGAACAAATATATTCTGAAGTTTTATTTTCTATATTTATCATTTATTATACTTTGTCACTGTCTCCTGCATTAGCGAGGTAGCGCAAGGAAACAGATGAAAGAATGGCCAAACCCACCCACATACACATGTATATGCATACACATCCACACCCGCACATATACATACCTATACATCACAACGTATACATATATATACACACACAGACATATACATATATAAACATGTACATAAGTCATACTGTCTACCCTTATTCATTCCCGTCGCCAACCCGCCACATAATGAAATACCAAGCCCCTACCCCTGCATGTGCTTGAGGTAGTGCTAGTAAAAGACAACAAAAGCCACATTCACTCACACTCAGTCTTCAGCTGTCATGTATAATGCACCGAAACCACAGCTCCCTTTTCACATCCACGCCCCACAGAACTTACCATGGTTTACCCCAGACACTTCACATGCCCTGATTCAATCCACTGACAGCACGTCGACCCCGGTATACCACATCGTTCTACTTCACTCTATTACTTGCATGCCTTTCACCCTCCTGCATGTTCAGGCCCCAATCACTCAAAATCTTTTTCACTACATCTTTCCACCTCCAATTTGGTCTCCCATTTCTCCTCATTCCCTAAACCTCTGACACATATGTCCTCTTGGTCAATCTTTCCTCACTCATTCTCTCCATGTGACCAAACCATTTCAAAACACCCTCTTCTCTCTCAACCACACTCTTTTTATTACCACACATCTCTCTTACCCTTTCATTACTTAATCAAACCACCTCACACCACATATTGTCCTCAAACATCTCATTTCCAGTACATCCACCCTCCTCCGCACAACTCTATCAATAGCCCATGCCTCGCAACCATATATCGTTGTTGGAACCATTATTCCTTAAAACATACCCATTTTTGCTTTCCAAGATAATGCTCTCGACTTCCACACATTTTTCAACACTCCCAGAACTTTCACCCCCTCCCCCACCCTATGATTCACTTCCGCTTCCATGGTTCCATCCGCTGCCAAATCCACTCCCACATATCTAAAACACTTCACTTCCTCCTGTTTTTCTCCATTCAAACTTACCTCCCAATTGACTTGTCCCTCAACCCTACTATACCTAATAACCTTGCTCTTATTCACATTTACTCTTAACTTTCTTCTTTCACACAACCCAACACACTCAGTCACGAGGTTCTGCAGTTTCTCACACGAATCAGCCACCAGTGCTGTATCATCAGCGAATAAAAACTGACTCACTTCCCAAGCTCTCTCATCCACGACAGACTCCATACTCGCCCCTCTTTCCAAAACTCTTGCATTCACCTCCCTAACAACCCCATCCATAAACAAATTAAACAACCATGGAGACATCATGCACCCTTGCCACAAACCAACATTCACTGAGAACCAATCATTTTCCTTACATCCTCCATAAAAACTTATCACTGCTTCTAACAACTTGCCTCCCACACCATATATTCTTAGTACCCTCCACAGAGCATCTCTATCAACTCTATCATATGCCTTCTCACATCCATAAAGGCTACATACAAATCCATTTGCTTTTCTAAGTATTTCTCACATACATTCTTCAAAGCAAACACCTGATCCACACATCCTCTACCACTTCTGAAACCACACTGCTCTTCCCCAATCTGATGCTTTGTACATGCCTTCACCCTCTCAATCAATACCCTCCCATATAATTTACCAGGAATACTCAACAAACTTATACCTCTGTAATTTGAGCACTCACTTTTATCCCCTTTGCCTTTGTACAATGGCACCATGCAAGCATTCTGCCAATCCTCAGGGACCTCACCACGAGTCATACATACATTAAATAACCTTACCAACCACTCAACAATACAGTCACTCCTTTTTTAATAAATTCCACTGCAATACCATCCAAACCCACTGCCTTGCCGGCTTTCATTTTCCGTAAGCTTTTACTACCTCTTCTCTGTTTACCAAATCATTTTCCCTAACCCTCTCACTTTGCACACCACCTCGCCCAGAACACCCTATATCTGCCACTCTATCATCAAACACATTCAACAAATCTTCAAAATTCTCACTCCATCTTCTCACATCACCACTACTTGTTATCACCTCCCCATTTACCCCCTTCACTGATGTTCCCATTTGTTCTCTTGTCTTACTCACTTTATTTATCTCCTTCCAAGACATCTTTTCATTCTCCCTAAAATTTAATGATACTTTCTCACCCTAACGCTCATTTGCCCTCTTTTTCACCTCTTGCACCTTTCTTTTGACCTCCTGCCTCTTTCTTTTATACATCTCCCAGTCATTTGCATAATCTCCCTGCAAAAATCATCCAAGTGCCTCTCTCTTCTCTTTCACTAATAATCTTACTTCTTCATCCCACAACTCACTACCCTTTCTAATCTGCCCACCTCCTACACTTCTCATGCCACAACCGTCTTTTGCACAAGCCATCATCGCTTCCCTAAATACATCCCATTCCTCCCCCACTCCCCTTACATCCTTTGTTCTCACCTTTTTCCATTCTGTACTCAGTCTCCGATTGGTACTTCCTCACACAAGTCTCCTTCCTAAGCTCACTTACTCTCACCACTCTTTTCACCTCAACATTCTCTTTTCTTTTCTGAAAACCTCTACAAATCTTCACCTTCGCCTCCACAAGATAATGATCAGACATCCTCCAGTTGCACCTCTCAACACATTAACATCCAAAAGTCGCTCTTTCGCACACCAATCAATTAACATGTAATCCAATAATGCTCTCTGGCCATCTCTCCTACTTACATACATATACTTATGTATATCTCTCTTTTTAATCCAGGTATTCCCAATCACCAGTACTTTTTTCAGCACATAAATATACAAGCTCTTCACCATTTCTATTTACAACACTGAACACCCCATGTACATCAATTATTCCCTCAACTGCCACATTACTCACCTTTGCATTCAAATCACCCATCACTATAACCCAGTCTCGTGCATCAAAACTACTAACACACTCATTCAGCTGCTCCCAAAACACTTGCCTCTCATAATCTTTCTTCTCATGACCAGGTGCATATGCACCAATAATCACCCATCTCTCTCTATCCTTTTTCACTTTTACCCATATCAATCTAGAGTTTACTTTCTTACACTCTATCACATACTCCCACCACTCCTGTTTCAGGAGTAGTGCCACTCCTTCCCTTGTTCTTGTCCTCTCACTAACCCCTGACTTACTCCCAAGACATTCCCAAACCACAGTTCTCCTTTACCCTTGAGCTTCGTTTCACTCAGAGCCAAAACATCCAGGTTCCTTTCCTCAAACATCCTACCTATCTCTCCTTTTTTCTCATCTTGGTTACATCCACACACATTTAGACACACCAATCTGAGCCTTCAAGAAGGATGAGCACTCCCTGCGTGACTCCTTCTTCTGTTTCCCCTTTTAGAATTTTAAAATACAAGGAGGGGAGGGTTTCTAGCCACCAGCTCCCATCCCCTTTAGTTGCCTTCTACGACACGTGAGGAATGCGTGGGAAGTATTCTTTTTCCCCTATCCCCTATAATGTTTTAATATTTTCAGAACTTAACAAAACTTCACTCTAGTCCCATATTCAGGTATCTATCTCTTCTTCCTTGTCATCCATAATCACACAACCTCTATAGATGAGGACAGTAATTGTTTCTTATTTGATGGGAACATTTGTATTGCTTGTATACTAATTTCTTGCTACCATAAGCAAGCAGATTTCTTTGATTAAACTAAAGAAAAGTTAAACCAACAACAGACACTACTGAGAAAAAACAAATGAAACAATATTTCCGTCTATCTGTATCTAGTACATTTTCTATTATATACCAAAACATCAACCAGAATATCTTTCAAATAAAATGGTATAAAAAATAACCCTATAGAAAATAGGAAGTCATGTGCAAAATAAAGAGACATAGCTGCCTTGCTCCACTTAAAAAACTAGAGACACTTTTAGTTCCATCATGTAGCAGGTAGCATTCCTGACTGTGGCACATTCACAGGCCACCTATATTCTAGCACATGTGTAAGAATCCTAGTTATGGCAATTGGTCCACAATCAATCCAGCTGTTCATCCATCCCTAGAGATTAACTGATAAAATGGGGAAACTGGCTCAGGTTAGAGTATATAAGTAGTTATAAATCCTCCCTTACAATATCACTTTCCAAAACAAAGGACATAGCAAGAGGTGAAGAGAAGATTTTTTTCTTCTTAAGCTCTGTCACCTGATCTTAATGCAACCTCGCTCATGTGGGAAATGTACTGAAACCACAGCTCCCTATCCACATCCAGGCCCCACAAACCTTTCCACGGTTTACCCCAGACATTTCACATGCCCTGCTTCAGCCTAATGACAGCATGTCAACCCCGGTATACCACACTGTTCCAATTCACTCTATTACTTGCACGCCTCTCACCCTCCTGTATGTTTAGGCCCCGACCGCTCAAAAACTTTTTCACTCCATCCTTCCACCTCCAATTTGGTCTCTCACTTCTTGTTCTCTCAACCTCTGACACATAAACCCTCTTTGTCAATCTCTCCTCACTCATTTTCTCCATATGTCCAAATCACTTCAACACATCCTCTTCTGCTCTCTCAACCACACTCTTTTTATTTCCACACATCTTTCTCATCTTTTCATTACTACTCGATCAAACCATCTCATACCACATAATGTCCTCAAACATTTCATTTCCAACACATCCACCCTCCTCTGTGCAACTCTATCTATAGCCCATGCCTTGCAACCATATAACATTCTTGAACCACTATTCCTTGAAACATACCCATTTTTGCTCTCCGAGATAAAGTTCTTTCCTTCCTCAAATTCTTCATCAGTCCCAAGAACCTTTGCGCCCTCCCCCCACCCTGTGACTCACTTCCGCTTCCATGGTTCCATCTGCTGCTGAGTCCACTCCTAGATATCTAAAACACTTCACTTCCTCCAGTTTTTCTCCATTCAAACTTACATCCCAATTGACTTGTCCCTCAACCCTACTGTACCTAATAACCTTGCTCTTATTCACATTTACTCTCAACTTTCTCCTTTCACACATATTTCCAAACTCAGTCACCAACTTCTGCAGTTTCTCATCTGAATCAGCCACTAGGGCTGTATCATCAGCGAACAACTCACTTCTTAGGCCCTCACATCCACCAACTCTGCATACTTGCCCCTCTCTCCAAAACTCTTGCATTTACCTCCCTACCTACCCTATCCATAAACAAATTAAACAACCAAGGGGACATCACACACTCCTGCCACAAACCGACATTCACTGGGAACCAATCACTCTCCTCTCTTCCTACTTATACACATGCCTTACATCCTCGATAAAAACTTTTCACTGCTTCTAACAACTTACCTCCCACACCATATACTCTTAAGACCTTCCACAAATCATCTCTATAAACCCTATCATATGCCTTCTCCAGATCCATAAATGCTACATACATAGGTATTTCTCACATACATTCTTCAAAGCAAACACCTGATCCACACATACTCTACCACTTCTGAAACCACACTGCTCTTCTCCAATCTGATGCTTTGTACATGCCTTCAACTTCTCAATCAATACCCTCCCACATAATTTCCCAGGATACTCAACAAACTTATACCTCTGTGGTGACAACTCTCACCTTTATCCCCCTTGCCTTTGTACAATGACACTATGCATGCACTTTGGCAATCCTCAGGCATTTCACCATGGTCCATACATACAGTGAATATGCTTACTAACCAATCAACAACACAGTCACCCCCTTTTCAATAAATTCCACTGCCTTCACTAATTCTTTTCTCTTTACCAAACCATTCTCCCTGACCCTCTCACTTCATACACCGCCCATTCCCTGTATCTGCCACTCTATCATCAAACACATTCAACAAACCTTCAAAATACTCACTCCATCTACTCACTTCATCATTACCTGTTATCACCTCCCCACTTGCCCCCTTTACCGATGTTCCCATTTGTTCTTATGTCTTATGCATGTTATTTACCTCCTTCCAAAACATCTTTTTATTCTCCCTAAATTCTCCCTAAAATTATATAATTCTCTCTCAACCCTACTCTCATTTGCCCACTTTTTCACCTCTTGCACCTTTCTCTTGACTTCTTGCTGATATCTGCAGGTGACAAAGATTGGCAATGCCATATCAACTAGAGAAGATAGACTAAGATTACGAGAGGATCTAGATAAAATTGCTCAATGGTCTAGTAAATGGCAAATGCAATTTAACATCAATATATGTCAGCAGTTACAAGTAAGAACCTAAACAAAAAAAATCTGATTATGAACAGATGGGCCACAAGATAAAGGACACCCCTAGTGTGAGAGATCTAGGGGTCACTGTCTACAGTAACTTCAAATTCTTCCAGCACTGCAATGAAGCTGCAAAGAAAGCAAATAGGATGTTAGGATTTACAAACAGAAACTTTACATACAAAAGCAAGGATATGATATTGCCACTATACCTAAGTCAAGTTAGACCACATCTCGAATATGCAGTGCAGTTTTGAGCCCCCTACTTAAGTGAGGATATTCTTAAATCGGAATCAGTAAAGAGAAGAGCATCTAAATTGATTCCTTCCCTGTGTAACAAACCATATGATGAGAGACTGTGAGAATTAAGCTAATTCTTCCTAAGCAAGATGAGCCTCCATAGCAAATCAACAGAATGTTTCAAAATATCTAAAAGATTCAACAATGTTGAAATTGAAAATTTCTTCACTGTAGCACCAACATTACCGATGAGAGGAAATGGATTAAAACTTCACGGTCACGAAGTTAATCTGGACTGCATCAAATATTTTTTTTACCATCAACATTATTGATGAATGGAATAAGTTCCCAGAAACTGTTGTTCAGAGCAACACCCTTAACATCTTCAAAATTAGACTTGATCATCACTTGTCACTCCAGGATTGGATAATTCATTTAATCAATCATTATAATGCAGTGGTATATCAGGTCTCTCCCTGGCCATGCTGCAGTAACATACCAACATTGCTAACCCATGAGAGAGTAAATAAGAATTATTTACAGGTATGCTAAGTTGTGAGACTGGAGCTCAAACTTCGAGGTCACTAAGTTAATCTGGACTGCATGAAATATTTTTTTACCATCAACATTATTAATGCATGGAATAAGTTCCCAGAAACTGTTGTTCAGAGCAACACCCTTAATATCTTCAAAATCAGACTTGATCATCACTTGTCACTCCAGGACTGGATAATTCATTTAATCAATCATTATAATGCAGTGGTCTATCAGGTCTCTCCCTGGCCATGCTGCAGTAACATACCAACATTGCTTAACCCATGAGAGAGTAAATAAGAATTATTTACAGGTATGCTAAGTTGTGAGACTGGAGCTCAAACTTCGAGGTCACTTAGTTAATCTGGACTGCATGAAATATTCTTTTTTACCATCAACATTATTAATGCATGGAATAAGTTCCCAGAAACTGTTGATCAGAGCAACACCCTTAATATCTTCAAAATTAGACTTGATCATCACTTGTCACTCCAGGACTGGATAATTCATTTAATCAATCATTATAATGCAGTGGTCTATCAGGTCTCTCCCTGGCCACGCTGCAGTAAAATACTAACATTGCTTAACCCATGAAAGAGTAAATAACAATTATTTACAGGTATGCTAAGTTGTGAGACTGGAGCTCAAGTTTATCCTTATTATTGTCTCTATAACAAAAAGTGAAGAGATGCATGTCGTTGATGATGGGAAACATGACATATTCATGTTCATTCTACATTATAACTTTCCTATAAAAGTTTCCTTCAGGCTCATCAATCCTGAAAGGTATTTTTTCTACCTGTTTTCCATCTGGCATAAGCTGGAGGGAAGGGACGGTGGGGAGAGAGCCTTTGCTTTGCTATCTTCTTGTTCTACTGCTTTCAAGGTTTTTGTCTCTTTTTAAGCAGAGTTAAGGCCACATCACCTCCCAAGGACCTTGGGTCTCTCTCTCTCTCTCTCTCTCTCTCTCTCTCTCTCTCTCTCTCTCTCTCTCTCTCTCTCACTATCAAATAATATTCAATCCAATAATGTCTGCTGACCATCTTTCCCACTCACATATGTATACTTGTATATATCCCTCTTTTTTGAACCAGGTACTACCAATCAGCAATCATTATACAGTACACAATTCCAAACAGTGTTCACCATTTCCATTCATAATACTGAATACCCAATGCTCTCCAATTATACTAAATTTATAACTAACCTCCTGTCCAACTGCTGCCTCTGGAGTTGATCAGTGGACTGATTTCTCTGCGACTGAGCTATGTCATTACCCGAAGGTCGCTGCCATGTAGTTGTCCGATTTACATGGTCAATATAGAAAATTCGTCCATGACTGTCAATTCGTGCTTCCCAGTCTGTAAAAGGAGGATTCTCAATTAATCAAATCAAAGTTTAGAGTAAAGTCTGTCCATCCATCCTCCACCAGCATGGCCTATGCAGTCTCAAATCCAGATCCAGTACCTATATATCTGCAAACTTCCACTCTCCTCAATGATAAAACCATTCATCAATATACTAACTATCTTTTCATCTCACCTTTCTTTTCATACTCTCATTCTTTAGCCACAGACAAACACTCTAAAATAATTGCTCTCTTATTCACACTTCCCATGTATTTATTGCCTTGTAAAGCAAAATCTTCATCAACAATTCCTTCCTGTAAATATTTCTTTCTCATTTCTCACCATTTCTCTCCTTTATCCACATCCAAATCTTTTAATAATTTCAGTGCACAAGCTTACTGAATATTAATTGACCCATGCGATAAATAATCCCTTCCCAAAGAAATAAAATCCCTTACAAACTAAATCCCTTACAAACAATTTTTTTTATCATATAATATACTTTGTCGCTGTCTCCCGTGTTAGCGAGGTAGTGCAAGGAAACAGACGAAAGAATGGCCCAACCCACCCACATACACATGTATATACATACATGTCCACACATGCACATATACATACCTATACATCTAAACGTATACATATATATATATATATATATATATATATATATATATATATATATATATATATATATATATATATATATTTATCTATTTATTCATTATGCTTTGTCGCTGTCTCCCGCGTTTGCGAGGTAGCGCAAGGAAACAGACGAAAGAAATGGCCCAACCCACCCCCATACACAATGTATATACATACACATCCACACACACAAATATACATACCTATACATCTCAATGTACACATATATATACACACACAGACACATACATATATACCCATGCACACAATACACACTGCCTTTATTCATTCCCATCGCCACCTCGCCACACATGGAATACCATCCCCCTCCCACCTCATGTGTGCAAGGTAGCACTAGGAAAAGACAACAAAGGCCCCATTTGTTCACACTCAGTCTCTAGCTGTCATGCAATAATGCCCGAAACCACAGCTCCCTTTCCACATCCAGGCCCCACACAACTTTCCATGGTTTACCCCAGACGCTTCACATGCCCTGATTCAATCCACTGACAGCACATCAACCCCGGTATACCACATCGATCCAATTCACTCTATTCCTTGCCCTCCTTTCACCCTCCTGCATGTATATATATATATACAAGGGAGCAAATGGGAACTTCAGTGAAGGGCGCAAATGGGGAGGTGATAAGTAGTGGTGATGTGAGAAGGAGATGGAGTGAGTATTTTGAAGGTTTGTTGAATGTGTTTGATGATAGAGTGGCAGATATAGGGTGTTTTGGTCGAGGTGGTGTGCAAAGTGAGAGGGTTAGGGAAAATGATTTGGAAAACAGAGAAGAGGTAGTAAAAGCTTTGCGGAAGATGAAAGCCGGCAAGGCAGCAGGTTTGGATGGTATTGCAGTGGAATTTATTAAAAAAGGAGTGACTGTATTATTGACTGGTTGGTAAGGTTATTTAATGTATGTATGACTCATGGTGAGGTGCCTGAGGATTGGCGGAATGCGTGCATAGTGCCATTGTACAAAGGCAAAGGGGATAAGAGTGAGTGCTCAAATTACAGAGGTATAAGTTTGTTGAGTATTCCTGGTAAATTATATGGGAGGGTATTGATTGAGAGGGTGAAGGCATGTACAGAGCATCAGATTGAGGAAGAGCAGAGTGGTTTCAGAAGTGGTAGAGGATGTGTGGATCAGGTGTTTGCTTTGAAGAATGTATGTGAGAAATACTTAGAAAAGCAAATGGATTTGTATGTAGCATTTATGGATCTGGAGAAGGCATATGATAGAGTGGATAGAGATGCTCTGTGGAAGGTATTAAGAATATATGGTGTGGGAAGCAAGTTGTTAGAAGCAGTGAAAAGTTTTTATCGAGGATGTAAGGCATGTGTACGTGTAGGAAGAGAGAAAAGTGATTGGTTCTCAGTGAATGTAGGTTTGCGGCAGGGGTGTGTGATGTCTCCATGGTTGTTTGATTTGTTTATGGATGGGGTTGTTAGGGAGGTGAATGCAAGAGTTTTGGAAAGAGGGGCAAGTATGAAGTCTGTTGTGGATGAGAGAGCTTGGGAAGTGAGTCAGCTGTTGTTCGCTGATGATACAGCGCTGGTGGCTGATTCATGTGAGAAACTGCAGAAGCTGGTGACTGAGTTTGGTAAAGTGTGTGAAAGAAGAAAGTTAAGAGTAAATGTGAATAAGAGCAAGGTTATTAGGTACAGTAGGGTTGAGGATCAAGTCAATTGGGAGGTAAGTTTGAATGGAGAAAAACTGGAGGAAGTAAAGTGTTTTAGATATCTGGGAGTGGATCTGGCAGCGGATGGAACCATGGAAGCGGAAGTGGATCATAGGGTGGGGGAGGGGGCGAAAATCCTGGGAGCCTTGAAGAATGTGTGGAAGTCGAGAACATTATCTCCGAAAGCAAAAATGGGTATGTTTGAAGGAATAGTGGTTCCAACAATGTTGTATGGTTGCGAGGCGTGGGCTATGGATAGAGTTGTGCGCGGGAGGATGGATGTGCTGGAAATGAGATGTCTGAGGACAATGTGTGGTGTGAGGTGGTTTGATCGAGTAAGTAACGTAAGGGTAAGAGAGATGTGTGGAAATAAAAAGAGTGTGGTTGAGAGAGCAGAAGAGGGTGTTTTGAAATGGTTTGGGCGCATGGAGAGAATGAGTGAGGAAAGATTGACCAAGAGGATATATGTGTCGGAGGTGGAGGGAACGAGAAGTGGGAGACCAAATTGGAGGTGGGAAGATGGAGTGAAAAAGATTTTGAGTGATCGGGGCCTGAACATGCAGGAGGGTGAAAGGAGGGCAAGGAATAGAGTGAATTGAATCAATGTGGTATACCGGGGTTGACGTGCTGTAAGTGGATTAAAACAGGGCATGTGAAGCGTCTGGGGTAAACCATGGAAAGCTGTGTAGGTATGTATATTTGCGTGTGAGGACGTATGTATATACATGTGTATGGGGGTGGGTTGGGCCATTTCTTTCGTCTGTTTCCTTGCGCTACCTTGCAAACGTGGGAGACAGCAACAAAGCAAAAAAAAAAAAAATATATATATATATATATATATACACACACACACACATATACATATATACACATGTACATAATTCATAGTCTGCCCTTATTCATTCCCGACACCACCCCGCCACACATGAAATGACAACCCCTTACCCCCCCCATGTGCGCGAGGTAGCGGTAGGAAAAGACAACAAAGGCCACATTCGCTCACACTCAGTCTTTAGCTGTCTTGTATAATGCACCGAAACCACAGCTCCCTTTCCACATCCAGGCCCCTATTTTAATAAATTCCACTGCAATACAATCCAAACCCGCTGCCTTGCCAGCTTTCATCTTCCGCAAAGCTTTTACTACCTCTTCTCTATTTACCAAATCATTCTCCCTAACCCTCTCACTTTGCACACCACCTCGACTAAAACACCCTATATAAACACATTCAACAAACCTTCAAAATTCTCACTCCATCTCCTCACATCACCACAACTTGTCATCACCTTCCCATTAGCCCCCTTCACTGATGTTCCCATTTGTTCCCTTGTCTTATGCACTTTATTTACCTCCTTCCAAAACATCTTTTCATTCTCCCTAAAATTTAATGATACTCTCTCACCCCAACGCTCATTTGCCCTCTTTTTCATCTCTTGCACCTTTCTCTTGACCTCCTGCCTCTTTCTTTTATACCTCTCCCACTCATTAGCATTACTTCCCTGCAAAAATCATCCAAATGCCTCTCTCTTCTCTTTCACTAATAAACTTACTTCATCACACCACTCACTTCCCTTTCTAATCTGCCCACCTCCCACGCTTCTCATGCCACAAGCATCTTTTGCACAAGCCATCACTGGTTCCCTAAACACATCTAATTCCTTCCCCACTCCCCTAATGTCCTTTGTTCTCACCTTTTTCCATTCTGTACTGTCTCTCTCGTTACTTCCTCACACAAGTCTCCTTCCCAAGCTCACTTACTCTCACCACTCTCTTCACCCAACATTCTCTCTTCTTTTCTGAAAACCTCTGCAAATTTTCACCTTCACCTCTGCAAGTTAATGATCAGACACCCTCCAGTTGCATCTCTCAGCACATTAACATCTTTTGCGCACCTATCAATTAACATGTAATCCAATAACGCTCTCTGGCCACCTCTCCTACTTACATACATATACCTCCCTGGGGATAGGGGAGAAAGAATACTTCCCACGTATTCCCTGCGTGTCGTAGAAGGCGACTAAAAGGGGAGGGAGCGGGGGGCTGGAAATCCTCCCCTCTCGTTTTTTTTTAATTTTCCAAAAGAAGGAACAGAGAATTGGGCCAGGTGAGGGTATTCCCTCAAAGGCCCAGTCCTCTGTTCTTAACGCTACCTCGCTAATGCGGGAAATGGCAAATAGTTTGAAAGAAAGAAGAAAGATCTCTCTTTTTAAACCAGGTATTCCCCATCACCAGTCCTTTTTCAGGAAATAAATCTACAAGCTCTTCACCATTTCCATTTACAACACTGAACACCCCATGTACACCAATATATTCCCTCAACTGCCACACTACTCACCTTTGCATTCAAATCACCCATTATTATAACCTGGTCTCCTGCATCAAATCTATAACACACTCACTCAGCTGCTCCCAAAACACTTGCCTCTCATGATCTTTCTTCTTGTGTCCAGGTGCATATGCACCCATAATCACCCATCTCTCTCCATCCACTTTCACTTTTACCCATATCAATCTAGAGTATACTTTCTTACACTCTATCACATACTCCCACCACTCCTGTTTCAGGAGTAGTGCTACTCCTTCCCTTGCTCTAGTCCTCTTACCAACCCCTGACTTTACTTCCAAGACATTCCCAAACCACTCTTACCCTTTACCTTTGAGCTTCGTTTCACTCAGCCAAAACATCCAGGTTCCTTTCCTCAAACATACCACCTATTTCTCCTTTTTTTCTCCCCTATAATTGCTGCGTACTTCCTTAACACATTTTCCTTTGAATAAAGGAACAATAACAGCTTTCACCCAATCCTTAGGCACAACCTTCTGTTTCCATGTTAAATTACATATCAGATGCATCCACTGTATTACACTTTCTCCTCCATACTTCAGCATTTCACCTATAATCCCATCCACTCCAGGTTCCTTTCCTACCTTGAGCCTCTTTATTGCCTTTCTTACCTCCCCTTTTACTTTAGACCCTTGCACTTGTATCCTCTTCCTTCCATTCTCCGTACCCTTGCATGTAACAATGGCAGCCTCCCCTTCTCTCACATTCATCAGTTCTCCAAAATATCCTTTCCATCTGTCCTTCATTTCCTCCTTTTGATTCAGCAACTCCCCTTCCTTACTTTTCACATTAAAATTTCCACTCTTACATCCACCTCTCCTTTTTCACCACCTTCCAGTATAGTTTCTTATTATGCTGAAACTTTTTGCTTAACTTCCTTCCAAAATCTTCTTCTACTCTTTCTTTGCTTTTCTCTATCAGCCTCTTAACATTCTGTTTATATAATTCATATACTTCCCTCCTCTTTTGCTGAACTTCTACTAAAACCTTCTTATTGAGCAAATCTACCATATGCCTTTTTCTTCTCTTTCACAGCATTTCCAATCTCTTCTGTCCACCATGCACTGCTCTTTTTATTCCTATATCTCATGACCTTGTATCCAACTACTAATACTACAACCTTTAATTTTATTTCTCTAAAAATTTCAGACCTCATTCACACATGACCGCATTTCAACGTTCACTACACTTCCATCCAAACTTTCAGTTACCTTCCTATCATATTTCCCCCTGCATTTTTTTTATTCATCTTTTTGCTTGCCAACACTTTTACCTCTCCATTCTTCCTGATCCTCATCATCTGAGGAAATGCAAAACGGTAAGTCTTTCCAAAGAATCTTCTCAACTTTAGCATCAAGCACAGCCTTTCTCAATCTTTCATCCACTGTCACACAGTCAATCAAAACCTTTTGCTCTTCCATCATTCCTCATCCAAGTATATCTGTGGATCATCTTGTGCTGAAAAAAGGTGTTTGCAAGGAATAAACCCCTCTCAACACAAATATCCACAAGTTAACTTCCATTCTCATTTATTCCAGGCACTACCCACTGGCCAACTATCTCACCAATTTCATCACATCTCACTTTCACATTCATATCACCCAATACAATCACGTTCCTCTCATTCTCAAAACCATTTATACAGTCATTCAAATTTCTCCAGAAAAGCTTCTTTTTCATCCTTATGTCGTACTGTCTTCATATTCACAAATGCATAAACGTACCTATGTTTACTTCACAATCCCAATGTTTCCTTTCACCCACACTATTCTTGATCCATTGCATCCATTCTCTGTAACACCCTCCTACACTCTTGGTGATAGTAGAATTGCATATCCTTCTTTCCCTCTTCCTTGATAACTTTCACTCATCTCATCCATACCACACCTCCTTCCATGCCTTCCCATAACTTCCATTCATCATTTCTATCTTCACTCCACACACCCTGCCCAAGGATATAGGTTTCCCCAATCCCTAGCAGATCCATGCTAAAACTTTTAAAACCTCTTTACAAACTCCCTCCTTTTACTGTCACCAGTCATCCCATTCACATTCAGTGCTATCATCCTCAATCACTTGTCTCTTTTAATCCTCAGTATAACTTGTAGACTCCAAAGCCACTTCTTAGCCTTTTGTGCCTCACCCTTAAGGGACAAGTCACTGGCAGAGAGCAACTCCAGCACAGTGTTTCCAGAGGCAGCGAGGCTACAAGATTGTCAAAAAAATATAAAGTACAGCACACCCCAGGTGTTTGTCTAAATTCAAAAGGATTGCCCTGATGGAGTCAGGCAATGCATCCCCCTTTAGTTCCACCACTAAGGAGTGTACTTACAAGGTCATCATAAGAGGGCAGGGTGAGACTTGGATACTATAGTAAAACTTGAGTATCCTCTCAAGGTACTGAAACTTAACAAATTTTCCCAGTTTTAAGCTTTTGTACTTTTCACAGAAGCAGCACCTCTTTTCTTATTGGTTACAACACTGCCACTGTCCTCTTTTTCAGCTTCTGCATGTTCCTCTTATTTTCCTGTTGCTTTCTCTTGTACACCCTCAAAAACTCACACTACTTCCTTACAGTTACCATCCATACACTTCTCTTCTCTCTTCCACAAACATACTAACATCCTTAATCCAATACACAGTACCCTTTCTCATCCTCACACAAGCCTTACACTACCTCTTGAACACTCCCAAACCATTCTGTCACCTTCTTCCTGAGCTTAGTTTCACTCAAAGCCAGAATATCAAGATTCCTAACTTCAACCACAACATACATTTCTTCCTCCTGCACATCCAAGTTAAATTCAGGCAGATTTGGACACACCAGGTTAAGCCTATGAAGAATTAAACCTTATTTAGATCTTTCTTCTAATCCTTCTTTTAGAAAGCAAAAATACGAGGAGGTATGACCCCTAACTCATGCCTATAACTGGATATCCCTCTCAGATGTCCCCAGGACAATTTTTCAAAGCCTCCCCACCCATACGCAAACTCTACCCAACAATAAACTGACCAGATCATGTGTTATGTTTTAATCCTGTGAGTTTACAAGATTTACTGACAATGCTTTTTTCCACTAACTGTGCATAACAAAGTACACAGCTATAAAAATCTGCCATCTCACCTTGAGCTGCCTCCCTACACCATAGTACAGTTGGCCTATTGGAAAACCCAGCCCTGTTCCCAACACTAACAATTTTTACAAAACAAAGGAGATACATGGGTAGTTCCCTTATTCTCCTATCTACAGTGATAACCTTAAATAAAAATACTGGATCCAGGCTTTCAAACCCAATACTAATACTGTTCAAACTTTTCAAGAGAATACACTTTGGCAGATACACATGATAGAGTTGATAGAGATGCTCTGTGGAAGGTATTAAGAATATATGGTGTGGGAGGCAAGTTGTTAGAAGCAGTGAAAAGTTTTTATCGAGGATGTAAGGCATGTGTACGTGTAGGAAGAGAGGAAAGTGATTGGTTCTCAGTGAATGTAGGTTTGCGGCAGGGGTGTGTGATGTCTCCATGGTTGTTTAATTTGTTTATGGATGGGGTTGTTAGGGAGGTAAATGCAAGAGTCTTGGAAAGAGGGGCAAGTATGAAGTCTGTTGGGGATGAGAGAGCTTGGGAAGTGAGTCAGTTGTTGTTCGCTGATGATACAGCGCTGGTGGCGGATTCATGTGAGAAACTGCAGAAGCTGGTGACGGAGTTTGGTAAAGTGTGTGGAAGAAGAAAGTTAAGAGTAAATGTGAATAAGAGCAAGGTTATTAGGTACAGTAGGGTTGAGGGTCAAGTCAATTGGGAGGTGAGTTTGAATGGTGAAAAACTGGAGGAAGTGAAGTGTTTTAGATATCTAGGAGTGGATCTGTCAGCGGATGGAACCATGGAAGCGGAAGTGGATCATAGGGTGGGGGAGGGGGCGAAAATTTTGGGAGCCTTGAAAAATGTGTGGAAGTCGAGAACATTATCCCGGAAAGCAAAAATGGGTATGTTTGAAGGAATAGTAGTTCCAACAATGTTGTATGGTTGCGAGGCGTGGGCTATGGATAGAGTTGTGCGCAGGAGGATGGATGTGCTGGAAATGAGATGTTTGAGGACAATGTGTGGTGTGAGGTGGTTTGATCGAGTAAGTAACGTAAGGGTAAGAGAGATGTGTGGAAATAAAAAGAGCGTGGTTGAGAGAGCAGAAGAGGGTGTTTTAAAATGGTTTGGGCACATGGAGAGAATGAGTGAGGAAAGATTGACCAAGAGGATATATGTGTCGGAGGTGGAGGGAACGAGGAGAAGAGGGAGACCAAATTGGAGGTGGAAAGATGGAGTGAAAAAGATTTTGTGTGATCGGGGCCTGAACATGCAGGAGGGTGAAAGGAGGGCAAGGAATAGAGTGAATTGGAGAGATGTGGTATACAGGGGTTGACGTGCTGTCAGTGGATTGAATCAAGGCATGGAAAGCTGTGTAGGTATGTATATTTGTGTGTGTGGACGTGTGTATGTACATGTGTATGGGGGGGGGTTGGGCCATTTCTTTCGTCTGTTTCCTTGCGCTACCTCGCAAACGCGGGAGACAGCGACAAAGTATAAAAAAAAAAAAAAAAAAAAAAAAAAAAACATGTAAAAACACGAAGAAAAGAATTATTACTAACTAGTAGGCAATGGCTCTTCTCCAGGTTGAATTTCAACTCTCTGGAATCTGATGGTTCTTTCGGGGATGGACGGTAACCTCATGGTGCGACTGTGGCGCTCTGTGTGCCCACTGAGATCCTGTGTAAAACAAATATCTATATAAGAAAATATTAAATTTTTGGAAGAATAGATTGTTTTGGAAGGAGGTAAATAAAGTGCTTAAGACAAAAGAATAAATGTGAACATCAGTGAAGGGGGCTAATGGGAAGGTAAAAACAAGTAGTGGTGAAGTAAGAAAGAGATGGAGAGAGTATTTAGAAGGTTTGTTGAATGCGTTTGATGACAGAGTGGCAGATATAGGGTGTTTTGGTCGAGGTGGTGCGTGAAGTGGAGGGTCAAGGAGAATGGTTTGGTAAACAGAGAAGAGGCAGTGAAAGCTTTGCGGAAGACGAAAGCCAGCAGGGCGACGGGTTTGGATGGTAATGCAGTGGAATTTATTAAAAAAAGGGGGTGACTGTGTTGTTGTCTGGTTGGTGAGGATATTCAATGTATGTATGATTCATGGTGAAGTGCCTGAGGATTGGCAGAATGCATGCATAGTGCCACTGTACAAAGGCAAAGGGGATAAAGGTGAGTGTTCAAATTACAGAGGTATAAGTTTGTTGAGTATTCCTGGGAAATCATATGGGAGAGTATTGATTGAGAGGGTCAAGGCATGTACAGAGCATCAGATTGGGGAACAGCAGTGAAGTTTCAAAAAAGGTAGAGGATGTGTGGATCAGGTGTTTGCTTTGAAGAATGTATGTGAGAAATACTTAGAAAAACAAATGGATCTGTATGTGGCATTTATGGATCTGGAGAAGGCATATGATAGAGTTGATAGAGATGCTCTGTGGGAGGTAAGTTGCTAGAAGCAGTGAACATGTAAGGCATGTGTATAAATAGGAAGAGAGGAAAGTGATTGGTTCTCAGTGAATGTCAGTTTGAAGCAGGGGTGCGTGATGTCTCCATGGACATTTAATTTGTTTATGGATGGGGTTGTTAGGGAGGTGAATGCAAGAGTTTTGGAGAAAGGGGCAAGTATGCAGTCTGCTGTCGTTGAGAGGGCTTGGAAAGTGAGTCAGTTGTTGTTCACTGATGATACAGCGCTAGTGGCTGATTCGGGTGAGAAACTGCAGAAGCTAGTGGCTGGGTTTGGTAAGGTGTATAAAAGAAGAAAGCTGATAGTAAATGTGAATAAGAGCAAGGTTATTAGGTTCAGTAGGGTCGAGGGACAAGTCAATTTGGAGGTAAGTTTGAATGGAGAAAAACTGGAGGAAGTGAAGTGTTTTAGATATCTGGGAGTGGATTTAGCAGCAGATGGAACCATGGAAGTGAGTTATAGGGTGGGGGAGGGAGCGTTGAAGAATGTGTGGAAGGCGAGAACGTTATCTTGGAAAGCAAAAATGGGTATGTTTGAACAAATAATGGTTCCAACAACGTTATACAGCTGCAAGGTGTGGGCTATAGATAGGGTTGTGTGGAGGAGGGTGTATATGTTGGAAATGAAATGTTTATGGACAATATGTGGTGTGAGGTGGTTTGATTAAGTAATGAAAAGGTAAGAGAGATGTGTGGTAATAAAAAGAGTGTGGTTGAGAGAGCAGAAGAGGGTGTATTGAAATGGTTTGGTCACATGGAGAGAATAAGTGAGGAAAGATTGACAAAGAGGATATATGTGTCAGAGGTGGAGGGAACGAGGAGAAGTGGGAGACCAAATTGAAGGTGGAAGGAAGGAGCGAAAAAGATTTTGAGTGATTGGGGCCTGAACATACAGGAGGGTGAAAGGCGTGCAAGGAATAGAGTGAATTGGAACGATGTGGTATACCAGGGTGGACGTGCTGTCAATGGACTGAACCAGGGCATGTGAAGCATGTGGGGTAAACTATGGAAAGTTCTGTGGGGCCTGGATGTGGAAAGAGAGCTGTGGTTTTGGTGCATTACATATGACAGCTAGAGACTGAGTGTGAACGAATGTGGCCTTTTGTCTTTTCCTAGTGCTACCTCACGGGGGGAGGGGAGGATGTTATATCATGTGTGGCATGGTGGTGACGGGAATGGATAAAGGCAGCAAGTACGAATATATACATGTGTGTATATGTATATGTCTGTGTATGTATATGTTGAATTGTATAGGTATGTATATGTGCATGTGTGGGGGTGTATGTACATACATGTGTATGTGGGTGGGTTGTGCCATTATTTCATTTGTTTCCTTACACTACCTGGCTAATGTTGGAGACAGCGACAAAAGATAATAAATATAATAAATAAGAAAATATCGGTGAAAGTGCGGGAGACAGCGACAAAGTATAATAAATATAATAAATAAGTGTGTGAAAGGAGAAAGTTAAAGAGTAAATGTGAATAAGAGCAAGGTTATTAGGTACAGTAGGGTTGAGGGTCAAGTCAATTGGGAGGTAAGTTTGAATGGAGAAAAACTGGAGGAAGTAAAGTGTTTTAGATATCTGGGAGTGGATCTGGCAGCTGATGGAACCATGGAAGCGGAAGTGAATCATAGGGTGGGGGAGGGGGCGAAAATCCTGGGAGCATTGAAGAATGTGTGGAAGTCGAGAACATTATCTCGGAAAGCAAAAATGGCTATGTTTGAAGGAATAGTGGTTCCAACAATGTTGTATGGTTGCGAGGCGTGGGCTATGGACAGAGTTGTGCGCAGGACGGTGGATGTACTGGAAATGAGATGTTTGAGGACAATGTGTGGTGTGAGGTGGTTTGATCGAGTAAGTAATGTAAGGGTAAGAGAGATGTGTGGAAATAAAAAGAGCGTGGTTGAGAGAGCAGAAGAGGGTGTTTTGAAATGGTTTGGGCACATGGAGAGAAAGAGTGAGGAAAGATTGACCAAGAGGATATATGTGTCGGAGGTGGAGGGAACGAGGAGAAGTGGGAGACCAAATTGGAGGTGGAAAGATGGAGTGAAAAAGATAAGATGGAGTGAAAAAGATTTTGAGTGATAGGGGCCTGAACATGCAGGAGGGTGAAAGGTGGGCAAGGAATAGAGTGAATTGGATCGATGTGGTATACCGGGGTTGACGTGCTGTCAGTGGATTGAATCAGGGCATGTGAAGCGTCTGGGATAAACCATGGAAAGTTCTGTGGGGCCTGGATGTGGAAAGGGAGCTGTGGTTTTGGGCATTATTGCATGACAGCTGGAGACTGAGTGTGAACGAATGGGGCCTTTGTTATCTTTTCCTAGTGCTACCTCGCACACATGAGGGGGGAGGGGGATGGTATTCCATGTGTGGCGAGGTGACGATGGGAATGAATAAAGGCAGACAGTGTGAATTGTGTGCATGGGTATATATGTATGTGTCTGTGTGTGTATATATATGTGTGTACATTGAGATGTATAGGTATGTATATTTGCGTGTGTGGACGTGTGTGTATATACATGTGTATGGGGGTGGGTTGGGCCATTTCTTTCTTCTGTTTCCTTGCGCTACCTCGCAAATGTGGGAGACAGCGACAAAGCAAAATAAATAAATAAATAAATAAAATCAGATTGGGGAAGAGCAGTGTGGTTTCAAAAGTGGTAGAGGATGTGTGGATCAGGTGTTTGCTTTGAAGAATGTATGTAAGAAATACTTAGAAAAGCAAATGGATTTGTATGTAGCATTTATGGATCTGGAGAAGGCATATGATAGAGTTGATAGAGATGCTCTGTGGAAGGTATTAAGAATATATGGTGTGGGAGGCAAGTTGTTAGAAGCAGTGAAAAGTTTTTATCAAGGATGTAAGGCATGTGTACGTGTAGGAAGAGAGGAAAGTGATTGGTTCTCAGTGAATGTAGGTTTGCGGCAGGGGTGTGTGATGTCTCCATGGTTGTTTAATTTGTTTATGGATGGGGTTGTTAGGGAGGTGAATGCAAGAGTTTTGGAGAGAGGGGCAAGTATGAAGTCTGTTGGGGATGAGAGAGCTTGGGAAGTGAGTCAGTTGTTGTTCGCTGATGATACAGCGCTGGTGGCTGATTCGTGTGAGAAACTGCAGAAGCTGGTGACTGAGTTTGGTAAAGTGTGTGAAAGAAGAAAGTTAAGAGTAAATGTGAATAAGAGCAAGGTTATTAGGTACAGTAGGGTTGAGGGTCAAGTCAATTGGGAGGTGAGTTTGAATGGAGAAAAACTGGAGGAAGTAAAGTGTTTTAGATATCTGGGAGTGGATCTGGCAGCGGATGGAACCATGGAAGCGGAAGTGGATCATAGGGTGGGGGAGGGGGCGAAAATTCTGGGAGCCTTGAAGAATGTGTGGAAGTCGAGAACATTATCTCGGAAAGCAAAAATGGGTATGTTTGAAGGAATAGTGGTTCCAACAATGTTGTATGGTTGCGAGGCGTGGGCTATGGATAGAGTTGTGCGCAGGAGGATGGATGTGCTGGAAATGAGATGTTTGAGGACAATGTGTGGTGTGAGGTGGTTTGATCGAGTAAGTAACGTAAGGGTAAGAGAGATGTGTGGAAGTAAAAAGAGCATGGTTGAGAGAGCAGAAGAGGGTGTTTTGAAATGGTTTGGGCACATGGAGAGAATGAGTGAGGAAAGATTGACCAAGAGGATATATGTGTCGGAGGTGGAGGGAACGAGGAGAAGAGGGAGACCAAATTGGAGGTGGAAAGATGGAGTGAAAAAGATTTTGTGTGATCGGGGCCTGAACATGCAGGAGGGTGAAAGGAGGGCAAGGAATAGAGTGAATTGGAGCGATGTGGTATACCGGGGTTGACGTGCTGTCAGTGGATTGAATCGGGGCATGTGAAGCGTCTGGGGTAAACCATGGAAAGCTGTGTAGGTATGTATATTTGCGTGTGTGGACGTATGTATATACATGTGTATGGGGGGTGAGTTGGGCCATTTCTTTCGTCTGTTTCCTTGCGCTACCTCGCAAACGCGGGAGACAGCGACAAAGCAAAAAAAAAAAAAAAAAAAAAAAAAAAAAAAACATGTAAAAACACGAAGAAAAGAATTATTACTAACTAGTAGGCAATGGCTCTTCTCCAGGTTGAATTTCAACTCTCTGGAATCTGATGGTTCTTTCGGGGATGGACGGTAACCTCATGGTGCGACTGTGGCGCTCTGTGTGCCCACTGAGATCCTGTGTAAAACAAATATCTATATAAGAAAATATTAAATTTTTGGAAGAATAGATTGTTTTGGAAGGAGGTAAATAAAGTGCTTAAGACAAAAGAATAAATGTGAACATCAGTGAAGGGGGCTAATGGGAAGGTAAAAACAAGTAGTGGTGAAGTAAGAAAGAGATGGAGAGAGTATTTAGAAGGTTTGTTGAATGCGTTTGATGACAGAGTGGCAGATATAGGGTGTTTTGGTCGAGGTGGTGTGTGAAGTGGAGGGTCAAGGAGAATGGTTTGGTAAACAGAGAAGAGGCAGTGAAAGCTTTGCGGAAGACGAAAGCCAGCAGGGCGACGGGTTTGGATGGTAATGCAGTGGAATTTATTAAAAAAAGGGGGTGACTGTGTTGTTGTCTGGTTGGTGAGGATATTCAATGTATGTATGATTCATGGTGAAGTGCCTGAGGATTGGCAGAATGCATGCATAGTGCCACTGTACAAAGGCAAAGGGGATAAAGGTGAGTGTTCAAATTACAGAGGTATAAGTTTGTTGAGTATTCCTGGGAAATCATATGGGAGAGTATTGATTGAGAGGGTCAAGGCATGTACAGAGCATCAGATTGGGGAACAGCAGTGAAGTTTCAAAAAAGGTAGAGGATGTGTGGATCAGGTGTTTGCTTTGAAGAATGTATGTGAGAAATACTTAGAAAAACAAATGGATCTGTATGTGGCATTTATGGATCTGGAGAAGGCATATGATAGAGTTGATAGAGATGCTCTGTGGGAGGTAAGTTGCTAGAAGCAGTGAACATGTAAGGCATGTGTATAAATAGGAAGAGAGGAAAGTGATTGGTTCTCAGTGAATGTCAGTTTGAAGCAGGGGTGCGTGATGTCTCCATGGACATTTAATTTGTTTATGGATGGGGTTGTTAGGGAGGTGAATGCAAGAGTTTTGGAGAAAGGGGCAAGTATGCAGTCTGCTGTCGTTGAGAGGGCTTGGAAAGTGAGTCAGTTGTTGTTCACTGATGATACAGCGCTAGTGGCTGATTCGGGTGAGAAACTGCAGAAGCTAGTGGCTGGGTTTGGTAAGGTGTATAAAAGAAGAAAGCTGATAGTAAATGTGAATAAGAGCAAGGTTATTAGGTTCAGTAGGGTCGAGGGACAAGTCAATTTGGAGGTAAGTTTGAATGGAGAAAAACTGGAGGAAGTGAAGTGTTTTAGATATCTGGGAGTGGATTTAGCAGCAGATGGAACCATGGAAGTGAGTTATAGGGTGGGGGAGGGAGCGTTGAAGAATGTGTGGAAGGCGAGAACGTTATCTTGGAAAGCAAAAATGGGTATGTTTGAACAAATAATGGTTCCAACAACGTTATACAGCTGCAAGGTGTGGGCTATAGATAGGGTTGTGTGGAGGAGGGTGTATATGTTGGAAATGAAATGTTTATGGACAATATGTGGTGTGAGGTGGTTTGATTAAGTAATGAAAAGGTAAGAGAGATGTGTGGTAATAAAAAGAGTGTGGTTGAGAGAGCAGAAGAGGGTGTATTGAAATGGTTTGGTCACATGGAGAGAATAAGTGAGGAAAGATTGACAAAGAGGATATATGTGTCAGAGGTGGAGGGAACGAGGAGAAGTGGGAGACCAAATTGAAGGTGGAAGGAAGGAGCGAAAAAGATTTTGAGTGATTGGGGCCTGAACATACAGGAGGGTGAAAGGCGTGCAAGGAATAGAGTGAATTGGAACGATGTGGTATACCAGGGTGGACGTGCTGTCAATGGACTGAACCAGGGCATGTGAAGCATGTGGGGTAAACTATGGAAAGTTCTGTGGGGCCTGGATGTGGAAAGAGAGCTGTGGTTTTGGTGCATTACATATGACAGCTAGAGACTGAGTGTGAACGAATGTGGCCTTTTGTCTTTTCCTAGTGCTACCTCACGGGGGGAGGGGAGGATGTTATATCATGTGTGGCATGGTGGTGACGGGAATGGATAAAGGCAGCAAGTACGAATATATACATGTGTGTATATGTATATGTCTGTGTATGTATATGTTGAATTGTATAGGTATGTATATGTGCATGTGTGGGGGTGTATGTACATACATGTGTATGTGGGTGGGTTGTGCCATTATTTCATTTGTTTCCTTACACTACCTGGCTAATGTTGGAGACAGCGACAAAAGATAATAAATATAATAAATAAGAAAATATCGGTGAAAGTGCGGGAGACAGCGACAAAGTATAATAAATATAATAAATAAGTGTGTGAAAGGAGAAAGTTAAAGAGTAAATGTGAATAAGAGCAAGGTTATTAGGTACAGTAGGGTTGAGGGTCAAGTCAATTGGGAGGTAAGTTTGAATGGAGAAAAACTGGAGGAAGTAAAGTGTTTTAGATATCTGGGAGTGGATCTGGCAGCTGATGGAACCATGGAAGCGGAAGTGAATCATAGGGTGGGGGAGGGGGCGAAAATCCTGGGAGCATTGAAGAATGTGTGGAAGTCGAGAACATTATCTCGGAAAGCAAAAATGGCTATGTTTGAAGGAATAGTGGTTCCAACAATGTTGTATGGTTGCGAGGCGTGGGCTATGGACAGAGTTGTGCGCAGGACGGTGGATGTACTGGAAATGAGATGTTTGAGGACAATGTGTGGTGTGAGGTGGTTTGATCGAGTAAGTAATGTAAGGGTAAGAGAGATGTGTGGAAATAAAAAGAGCGTGGTTGAGAGAGCAGAAGAGGGTGTTTTGAAATGGTTTGGGCACATGGAGAGAAAGAGTGAGGAAAGATTGACCAAGAGGATATATGTGTCGGAGGTGGAGGGAACGAGGAGAAGTGGGAGACCAAATTGGAGGTGGAAAGATGGAGTGAAAAAGATAAGATGGAGTGAAAAAGATTTTGAGTGATAGGGGCCTGAACATGCAGGAGGGTGAAAGGTGGGCAAGGAATAGAGTGAATTGGATCGATGTGGTATACCGGGGTTGACGTGCTGTCAGTGGATTGAATCAGGGCATGTGAAGCGTCTGGGATAAACCATGGAAAGTTCTGTGGGGCCTGGATGTGGAAAGGGAGCTGTGGTTTTGGGCATTATTGCATGACAGCTGGAGACTGAGTGTGAACGAATGGGGCCTTTGTTATCTTTTCCTAGTGCTACCTCGCACACATGAGGGGGGAGGGGGATGGTATTCCATGTGTGGCGAGGTGACGATGGGAATGAATAAAGGCAGACAGTGTGAATTGTGTGCATGGGTATATATGTATGTGTCTGTGTGTGTATATATATGTGTGTACATTGAGATGTATAGGTATGTATATTTGCGTGTGTGGACGTGTGTGTATATACATGTGTATGGGGGTGGGTTGGGCCATTTCTTTCTTCTGTTTCCTTGCGCTACCTCGCAAATGTGGGAGACAGCGACAAAGCAAAATAAATAAATAAATAAATAAAATCAGATTGGGGAAGAGCAGTGTGGTTTCAAAAGTGGTAGAGGATGTGTGGATCAGGTGTTTGCTTTGAAGAATGTATGTAAGAAATACTTAGAAAAGCAAATGGATTTGTATGTAGCATTTATGGATCTGGAGAAGGCATATGATAGAGTTGATAGAGATGCTCTGTGGAAGGTATTAAGAATATATGGTGTGGGAGGCAAGTTGTTAGAAGCAGTGAAAAGTTTTTATCAAGGATGTAAGGCATGTGTACGTGTAGGAAGAGAGGAAAGTGATTGGTTCTCAGTGAATGTAGGTTTGCGGCAGGGGTGTGTGATGTCTCCATGGTTGTTTAATTTGTTTATGGATGGGGTTGTTAGGGAGGTGAATGCAAGAGTTTTGGAGAGAGGGGCAAGTATGAAGTCTGTTGGGGATGAGAGAGCTTGGGAAGTGAGTCAGTTGTTGTTCGCTGATGATACAGCGCTGGTGGCTGATTCGTGTGAGAAACTGCAGAAGCTGGTGACTGAGTTTGGTAAAGTGTGTGAAAGAAGAAAGTTAAGAGTAAATGTGAATAAGAGCAAGGTTATTAGGTACAGTAGGGTTGAGGGTCAAGTCAATTGGGAGGTGAGTTTGAATGGAGAAAAACTGGAGGAAGTAAAGTGTTTTAGATATCTGGGAGTGGATCTGGCAGCGGATGGAACCATGGAAGCGGAAGTGGATCATAGGGTGGGGGAGGGGGCGAAAATTCTGGGAGCCTTGAAGAATGTGTGGAAGTCGAGAACATTATCTCGGAAAGCAAAAATGGGTATGTTTGAAGGAATAGTGGTTCCAACAATGTTGTATGGTTGCGAGGCGTGGGCTATGGATAGAGTTGTGCGCAGGAGGATGGATGTGCTGGAAATGAGATGTTTGAGGACAATGTGTGGTGTGAGGTGGTTTGATCGAGTAAGTAACGTAAGGGTAAGAGAGATGTGTGGAAGTAAAAAGAGCATGGTTGAGAGAGCAGAAGAGGGTGTTTTGAAATGGTTTGGGCACATGGAGAGAATGAGTGAGGAAAGATTGACCAAGAGGATATATGTGTCGGAGGTGGAGGGAACGAGGAGAAGAGGGAGACCAAATTGGAGGTGGAAAGATGGAGTGAAAAAGATTTTGTGTGATCGGGGCCTGAACATGCAGGAGGGTGAAAGGAGGGCAAGGAATAGAGTGAATTGGAGCGATGTGGTATACCGGGGTTGACGTGCTGTCAGTGGATTGAATCGGGGCATGTGAAGCGTCTGGGGTAAACCATGGAAAGCTGTGTAGGTATGTATATTTGCGTGTGTGGACGTATGTATATACATGTGTATGGGGGTGAGTTGGGCCATTTCTTTCGTCTGTTTCCTTGCGCTACCTCGCAAACGCGGGAGACAGCGACAAAGCAAAAAAAAAATAAAAAAAAAAATAAAAAAAAATAAATAAATAAAATACGAAAATATCGGTGAAAGAACTAAAAGAATTGTTATTCATTCTTATTTTCAAATATTTGCAGACCAATTAAATTCTTTTTTAATATCTAACTGCCCTAACAGCTTTAGCAAAGTAAGGCCAGAAAGAAACAAAGGCCTAATTTCTACACACAATCTAGAAGTCTTGTATAACATACCAAAGACAAAGACTACCATCCACATAAAAGCCTCACAGACTACTACATGTTAACCATGATTGTTTCACATGATATGGTTCAGCCCACTAGCAGCACTTGGCCTCCTATACATTACTCTAACTCATTCTCTAAAATACAATCCTCTCAGTCTGTCCAAGCCCTGATAACTTGAAGGCCCCTTTGACCCATCCTTCAATCTTCTTCTCAGTCTCTCCCTCTCCCTTATCCCATCACATACAGTGAAACCCTGTTCTGACAGACTATCCTAGGTCTGTAGGGCATCAAATTCTGGTACATCCCAAAATTCTCTCAGTCCTAAAAATTCACAATTTGCTATATATACTACAAACTTCCCATGGTCCAGTGGTGATGTGGTGTTCTGTATGTCCCCCCCCCCCTTACTGGAGGTGTTAGGTAATTGCAAAGGCTACTCTGGGTCAGAAGGAACTAGCTCCCATAGAGAGTATGGAATCACCTGGTCAGTAACTGGGGTAGAAATCATAAAATGAATTCTTTCCGAGCCAACAGTCCTGCACAAGGCAAAAACTATTTTCCCTATCATTATGATGGTCAATTTTTCAGTAATACTGAGGTGCTCCTGGACCACCTGTATCTGCCATGATGTACACAAAAATATAGCTTTCATAGAACAAAAAATACTGGTTATATAAGAACACAACCACCAAGTCTGTTTGTCTTAACCAAGTGCATGCTTATCTCAGACCAGTGAACAATAACCAAGCTAGGTCTGTTTTCTTTTGAAATTTCTACTGCACTGTGCAAATTGGTGTTCTTTGTAAATGTGAAGGTACAAAAACTAGTACTGTACTGTACTGCAATATGAACCTAAAGTAAATCAGTGTAAAACTACACATATATGTGCAGGGATAAGGACACGCGTGTGTTAGAGCAATAGAAAAACATGCACTTAGATGATGAGCTACAAGCCATCACATGTTCTTCTGATGTCCAGTGTCCAGGACTGAGGTTGGAAGGTAACAGACTCGAACACCTCCCCTGACTTTTGTTATGAGTGGACATGTTTCTTCATGAACTTCTAGTTCATCATTGTGATACAAAGAATGGCAAGTGCTCCACGGTTTAGCTGTCCTAGGTGTACTAAGGAATTCACACAGGAATTTTCTGCAAGGAAAGATGGTAAGTTCATTTCTTGTTTCTTCTTCAGTTGTTCAAAAAATTGCATTTTGAAATAAGGAAGAATGGTGAGGTACTAGAGAAACAAGTTAGGATGAATCAGTGCGTAAATGATGCAAGCTTTGTTACAACAAAGATAGATGATTTACCCTTGATATGAGAACTTAGAAAATTGGTTGATGGTGCGGAGATGAAGTTACAGGATAAAGTTACCTTCCAGCCCTGCTAGGAAAATTGTTGACAAGTAGGAGAAGTTCAGGAATGGTAGATTCCAACTCCCAGTGTGTTTAGTATACTGGAGGATGAAATACTGGGTGATTCATTGTATCATTCTGGCATGGGATTCATTGGTTAGGATCAGTACAAGGAGTTCTGTGTAAAAGGGAATACAAGAAATCTGCACTTTTCTGGTGAAAAATTAGAAGATAATTTTGGGAAGTTTAATAACACTGTCTCAAACACTGCCAAAGCTATTGAACTCTTTCTTTTTTTCTCAAAGACATAAACAAGGCAGGTAATCAGAACATGTAAAAACTTAAACATGGATTCAGGATAACTGGGTACGTGGCAAGATATGTACACCAACGGGCAGAGACCTGACACAGGAAAAGAACAAGGAATGTAGGAAACACAGTAGAAGAGAACACCTAGTAGTCAATTCTCAGGTAGCAGAGGTCACTTCAAGGGTAGTGACAGGGGCCAGGCCAGAGGAAGTATCTAGAAGGATGGATCAGCTAGCACTGAATGAGAATGATGCAGGTAGGGGAAAAGGCATGACAGAACTGCTTGAGATCAATTCCATGGAGAAGCAGGGACCTTGGCAGGTAGCAAACAAGATAGGGTAGGTTCAAACTGAGGTGTTGGATAGAGTTCACACCAATAGACTCCCCAATGCCATAGCTGCACATGTGCACAGCAACAGATAAAAGTCTCAGTAACCTATCAGAATATTTCATGTTAATGCATGGAGTATACACAAATTTTCAGTTAAAGATAGCTCCAATGGAAGAAAATTATGATATAACTGGTATTTGAGAATCTTAAATTTTAAAAATAAAAATTTTCTCACTGAATTCTCAATTCCTGGGTACACTCTATTTAACAGTGATGGCATCTTGCACTCTGTCAAGCTCATCATGCTGAAAAAATATTTCAACTGTTGATAAAATGTTTTCATTTTTGTAGAAATCAATGATAACTTTCAAAAGAAAATAATAGTAGGATCAGTTTGCAGGCCCCTAGCATTGACAAAAGAGGTAGATAAAAGACTCATAATGTATCTAACTATCTTTGATACTTGTTCCCTTAAGAGGATAGCCACAGCAAAATATCTGTAAAAGATGAACTCCAGTGCCGCTCCATACCCAGTATTATCCAAGAGCAGTAATTAGTAATGAACACAAGTTGATCATTGTGGGAGGACAACATATGACTTAGATGGGAAGAATCCATTTCAGTAGCTTGGGTTTTGGGTTCTACCTAAATTTTCTTAATAGTGCCCTAATACAAAAAGTGAAGAAACCTACTCATGATGAGAACATGTTAGATCTAGCTCTAGCTAAACATGATGATCATCCTAATAATGTTGAGGTTAGATAAAAAGACTGGTTCAAGTGATTACAGGCAGGTTATTTTTGAGTTAACTTTCAATTCTGCCTAGAATGCTGGTAAACAAAAGTTATGAAAACATACCAGATTTTAGACTTTCATACTTCAAAGATCTTCAGTTTGCTCTTTACAGGCAAACTTGGTATGATCATCATCAATGAAAATAATAACGACAAAGTTTTGGAAAGCAGTAAAGCATTCAAAGCACGGGAGGGTACATATGTGCAAATGCAGTTTAGACTTGTTTCCAAAATGAAAAAGAGATTCATGAAGCCTAATCAACATACAGGTAAAGTCATAACTTTGAAAATTGTCAATAGCCTCAAGTATGAGAGCCACATCTGAATTATGCTACTAACATGATATTCACTTTGAAAATTTTCAGGACTGATGTATAAATGCCACTTAAAACAATTTCTTTGCACCAACATACCAATCATATTGATAATATCCAATATTACCATATATGCACCACTTAAAAACCATTTCATTCTCTTGGTTAGTGTACACAGTTACACAAACAAGAGGGACTAATAAATATGCTCTGTACAAGAAAAGGCAACACTGGATATAAATGTATATCAATACACAGTGTAAAATTGTGCACTGCACATAGAATATATACAATGTATATAAATATCCAAAAACATTAACAATACACCATTCTCAATAAACTGAATTCCATAAAAAATAGAAAAAGGATACTTATCCATGGGATGGAAAAAGTCTGATAGCAGATGTCAAGCCACAAGCATTACTAAAGAATTCTGAGGTGCTGAGTAGCTAAGAGTTAGTGGATTGTGTACATCATCTCTGTGGCTGTCTCTGATTGCTGATGGCAGCTTCCAAACTGCGTGAGCTATTGTTATCATGGTTGAGTAATGGGGCAAGTTACAAACCAAGTGAACTATAGCTATCATGGTTGTGTGATGAGTGAAAATTCAGGAAGGCCAATGCTTTCTCACTGAAATAATGAGGGTTGAAAGGTTCTGACACTGACTTACCTGGAGATATGCTTAAAGATTTTGTGGGCCTGAACATGCAGGAGGGTGAAAGGAGGGCAAGGAATAGAGTGAATTGGAGTCATGTGGTATACAGGGGTTGACGTGCTGTCAGTGGATTGAATCAAGGCACGTGAAGCGTCTGGGGTAAACCATGGAAAGCTGTGTAGGTATGTATATTTGCGTGTGTGGACGTGTGTATGTACATGTGTATGGGGGGGGGGGGTTGGGCCATTTCTTTCGTCTGTTTCCTTGCGCTACCTCGCAAACGCGGGAGACAGCGACAAAGTATAAAAAAAAAAAAAAAAAAAAAAAAAAAAACAATAATACTGAACACAAATGCAATAATAATTTTCTTGAGGATGCTGAATAAACATTAAATGTTATGGTTTAATGTGCTTGGTTCTGTACAGTATATTGTTTCATTACATTCTTTCATAAAATCCTACATTATGAAGAAATATACAACTAAGAAAAACACAAGAAATCAATATAAATTAAATCACAACAGCATGTCCTGGTGGTAAGGGATCTGTAATTTTTCTGCTTTTATCTGTCTGTTTTTTATGTCCTGTTTACTGGAAAGATGTAAATAAGTGAGATGCAAGTATATATGTGTGAATGTTTGTTTTAGTAAAGCTCATGTCTTACATACTCTTTTTAGGTCATATGCAAAATAGGTTCACATATGCCCATGCACTGGTGCATGCAGTCACAGTTTGAAATATGCATTCTATATCTACTTACTTAGCACTAGCAGAAACAATATTTTGCATATGGGGGTCTGATCAAGTACGTAATGAAAGGGGAAGAGAGAGATGTGGCAATAAAAGAGTGTATTGAGAGATCGGAAGAGGGTGTGCTGAAATGGTTTGGACATAAGGAGAGAATCAGTAAGGAGAGGTTTTCCAAGAGGATATGCGTGTGTCAGAAGTGGAGGGAACATGGAGAAGCAAGAGACCAAATTGGAGATGGAAGGAGGGAGTGAAAAAGATTTTGAGTAATCAGGCCCTGAACATGCAGGAAGGTGAAAGGTGTGCATGGGTTAGAGTGAACTGGAGTGATGTGGTATACTGGGGTTGATGTGCTATCAATGGACTGAACCAACACGTGCAAAACACGCGGGATAAACCATGGAAAGTTCTGTGGGGCATGGATGTGGATAAGGAGATGGGGTTTTGGTGAATTACACATGACAGCTCGGGACTGGATGTGAGTGGATGTGGCCTTTCTTTTGTCTGTTCCTGGCCCTACCTCACTAAAACAGGAAACAGTGATCAGGCATGAAAGAAAAAAATAGAGATAGAGATTGAAACTGAGAGAGCTCATGAGATGGCCTTGATTACGGAATTCATTTGTGCATGTCACAGGAGAAGGGCATATGGGGGGACTGTTGGAGAGTTAATACTATGAAAAGCTCTCTTGGTTCCACTCTGTCTAAGTGAAAGGTAGAGGAAGAGGATTTAAATCTGTCCCTTCCTCAGTCACCTTTCTCTGGGATGGCAGGTAAAATTTTCTAGGAATATATGAAAATTATGGTGCAACACAGAATTATATTTTGCTCATGCCATCTGGACCCCTATACCACAGGACATAAACTGCATATAAAAGAGTACATATAGACAATGTGGCTGGATTATTACATATTCATTAAGTAAGGAGACAATAGGCAACCTACCTGATCTCCTGCAATTGAGTGATGAGCACGTCTAGGATGATGTGTAGGTGTAGGTGGGCACTGCTGAGGAAGTGGTGGTGGCAGTGGTGGGGTGGGGCGGGAAAGTCGATGATGTGGACGAGGTGGTGGTGTAGGAGCCTTCTCATCATCATCTGCTTCTCTGTTATCTTCCTGCCACCTCCTATCATTGTTTGAGTCTGTTAATACTGTTGCACCTCCTGGTAATACAGTTACTGCTGACACTGCACAAACATTTGTATGTGGAGAGGTAACTGAGCTGCTTAAAGTGGTCAATGAACCTCCAATGGCAGTACCAGATAATTCATTTATAGAAAGGGGTGGAGAAATTGTTGGTGGAGGTTGTGGGGGTGGAGGTGGTGGAGGTGGTGGTGGTGATGATGTGGCAACAGCTCCCTCATCACAATTATCAGGGCTTGTACAAACTCCTCCAGGCATCATACTTGGCAATGAGGTTGGAGTAGATGGTTCTGGAGTTACCACTCGACTGCTAGTCCGACTCCCACTGCACTCACTCTCCCCACTCTCACAAAAAGATCGTCTGAAAAGTAAGTAAGAGAAAAAGGTAAATAACCTTAAATTATCTGTCAATTTTTTATAAACATTTCCAGTGACATTAAAATATACATACGCATACTAAGTTTACATAGCAAGCTGAACTCCCTTTACAAATTTGATAAAAAATAACAGGATAAGTGAAAGCAGCTCGGTACCTTTTCTCATTGTCCATTGGAGGTACAAAGAATAATGGACGGTGGGTTGACAAGGGTTTTGGAGGAGGCCATTCCCATGATGTTGTCTTGGCAACATGATCAATGAAAAAAATCCTCCCATGGCTATCTTTTCTCGCTTCAACATCTGAAATGTGTCAATGACATAATCTAAAGAAAACTATCTATATCAATAGCTCTAGCACCATAATGTTTTTAAAAAGGCATTTTTTTTTTTTTTTTTTTTTTTTGCTTTGTCGCTGTCTCCCGCGTTTGCGAGGTAGCGCAAGGCATTTGTATTAATCTATTCTTTAAGTATGGCTTTCAGTTTAAACAATGATGTCTACAATACATTTCACTCTGACTCCACTGAGATCTCTTGGGTTATTCTCTCTCTTAATCGTTTTCTCTGTATGCCAAAATAATATCACACAGAATCCACTTCCCAACATAAATTCAAGTAACTCCATAACCTCCAATTAAAGACATCCACATGAAAGTGGTGAGAGCTGTGTAATACATGGTGTATATGCCTATTTCAACCTCCAGTTGTGATCATGTACTCTAGCAGCAAATAGCAAGTTAATTATGCAGTTCATAATGATTTCCTTTGGAATCTACTTAAACCAAGGTTGGCAGAACCATGGACTTAGGTCAAAGCATATCCATATTAGTTAACAGTAACTGATTTATATCTGAGGCCATATTCACTTTCAATGGAAATCAATTTGCAGAACTGTAGTCTCCAGCCTTACTTCTGCAGGCTGGCTTGAAGCCACAAACACCCAATGCCCTTGGGTAGCCTTGCTTGCAGGAACACACCCAGACTTAATTCTTTAATCTTTCCAATGCCTTCATGAGGTAATGAGAAATGCTAAACAATACTCTAACAATGGCATGGTACACCACATAATGGTATTCTATAATGGTATGGTACACAATAATCATGAAAAATTAAAAACCCTAGTCAATGACATAGAAAAGTCACTGCTTTGAGTATCAATTGCTTTACTGATGAATTTATATTTGAAAATATGTCAACATCAATTTCAAAAATATGAAAGATTTGAACTTACTAGACATTACCACAGCTTCAAGATATAACACTACCACACCAAACCACTCTGCTCCACCATTATTGCTTTCCTCCAGCAGACGCACTGTCCAGCTGACTGGAAGACTTCACGTCTCGCCAATACCAAAGTCGATAACCCCAGGACCTCTGCGAGTTTCGATCCACTGTGGCCATCACTTAAACCAGCTCACACTATGAAAATTTTGTGTTTAACCAGATTTATACGAATACTGCAAGTTCCATAGATGCTCAACACTTGGTAATAAAGAACTCTACCACCCACTGCCTTGTCAGCTTCCTACTCTTTTTCTATTGCAACCTAGAGAGACACACGGCCTTTGTGGCTCTCACTGCCACTTACATTGCTGAAGATTTTTACCTAATCAGCAACAACAAAACCATTAATAAATCCTTCAGCAATGTACTATAGAGAAGTCTCATTCTATGGCTTAAAAACAGCCTCAGTGAATTTTGTCATGCCATATGCCACTAGGGAGGCCCTGTCTCCCTTCCAGTCCATTATCAGTGACATCCAAAAGGATGCAAGGATGGGAAGCTTATCCTTCCTCTTCCTCATAAATCATGTCCTGATGAATGCTCCTCCTTGACAGAAATAGGTTAATATTTCTAACACTGGTATGTTGGTAAATGCTTTCACAACTACATCACTCAAAGAATATCCTTAACAGCTTCCTGAGGAGCAACACAACTACCATCTTCACCATAAACCAAACCAAAACTGCAGTCATGCATCTCAGCCTTAATTTCAACCTTGTCCCACCTTTTAATGTCTTACTAGGTCTCAGCCCCCTACGAGCCATATTGTCCTCAAACATTTCATTTCCAAAACATCCACCCTCCTCCCAACAATCCTATCTACAGCCCATGCTTCGCAACCATATAATATTGTTGAACCACTATTCCTTCATACATACCCATTTTTGCTCTCTGAGATAACATTGTCGCCATCCACACATTGTTCAACGCTCCCAGACCCTTCTCTCCCTCCCCTTCCCTGTGACTCACTCCCGCTTCCATGGTTCCATCTGCTGCTAAATCCACTGCCAGATATCTAAAACACTTCACTCCCTCCAGATTTTCTCCATTCAAACTTACCTCCCAATTAACTTGTCCCTCAACCCTACTGAACCTAATAACCTTGCTCTTATTTACATTTACTCTCAACTTTCTTCTTTCACACACTAACAAACTCAGTCACCACTGCTGTATCACCAGCAAACAACAACTGAATCACTTCCCAAGCCCTCTCATCCACAACAGACTGCATACTTGTCCATCTCTCCAAAAGTCTTGCATTCACCTTCCTAACCACTCCATCCATAAACAAATTAAACAACCATGGAGACATCACGCACCCCTGCTGCAAACCAACATTCACTGGGAACCAATCATTTTCCTCTCTTCCTACACTCGTACACAAATAATATCTATGTATGAGCTATCAATTGCCCAAGAATTCCTTCCTTAAAAGTGAGTTAGAGTTGTTCCAAGATCCCTTCTCCAGGAGCTCCTGTAGCTCCAAGGCTGCTCAAATTCTGGTAGCAAGGAAATGATGGACTTCTTTGGAGTGAGATCTTCAATGAGACTGTACCCCCTTTCATCAACTAATGATGATACAGCCATACCGAAGGTTACTCCTCACTTGAGGTGTAACTACTGAGAGGCAGAGTCTCCTAACACCATAAAAATAATGTATACACATATGCATATAACTATTTTCATGTGAGCTACTTTCCAAAATGACTTATTTTGGGTTTTCCCTTTAAAGGTAGGGGGGGATTTTGAGAATCATACTTCTGGGAAACTAGGATAGTTGTCATGTAATCTACAAAAGATTGCTTAATCTATCAGAGTTTCTTACAACAGACCTCTTTTTTCCCATTTTCACACCTCTTTTCTCAAAAATCCAATATATCATAACTAATATCCATACAAATCTATCTAAAATCTCATAGCATCATCATTCCCTTCAGGAAAAATTCTCCCTGGAATCAACACTTGATCACCAATAAATTTCTCCTATAATTCACAAAAGCTGGTTAAATTATGACTAAAATTATGACACAAAACCATAACATAAATTTTCTTTATCTTAACCACCATTTAAATAGGGCGAGTCAAGCACAAACAGAACCAAGCATCTGTTGTGGGAAATAATTCTGAAGAAACTGGGTTCTCAGCCCCAAACTAGCAGGCTGGTACAGAGCATGGAGGCCCTGTCCCCTTGGGTAGGCTTGCTGCTCAATGGTGAAAAAGTCCATCTAAGAATGAACTTATAAAAATTTAATGTTTGATATTAATAACTAATAATAAAAAGTCAAACGTTACAGTCAAATGTTTGGGTTATCATTTACATCAATAAACCTAATGTGGACAAATCTAACATGATAAATCAACATTCTACTAATCTGTCAACTAACAGCTTCTATAACATCCGTATAATCAATTGTCAAGTCAGTATCTGGTAAGTGCAAGTATCCATGAGCAAGGAATATGGATGCTCCACATGAATCATAATTAATGCTAACACTCATCCCCTACATTTAACCTATCAAGATTTTTATCACAAAATGAATTAACTTACTTGAAGGAAGGGGTTCATCAAAGGCTACCTCAACTTTTGGGTATCGTTTGAGCCAATCTCGTAAAGATGGTTGTCTGGATAACTTTGGATGATGAGAGGACCCACATTTCTCATCTCTCTCTTGTCCCTCTTCCTTGCCAATGGTACTCACTTCCCTTTCCCTCTTGTCACTGGTTGTACGTTCTGGAGGCTGGGGTTTGGCATGATGTGTTGGTGTCGGAGGACAAAGTGGAGGGTGAACTAAGGCTTTCAGAAGACGATGATGAGGCTTATGCGGAGGTACAGCAGGTGGTATGTCTTCATCATCAATTGTACTAGAGCTGTGGGTAGCGTGTTCTTTTCGAGGTCGTACACTTAATTCTTGGGAGTCCTGAATTACAGATTGAGACTCTTTTGAAGCTTCTAATGAAATATTCATATCAACAGCAAATGATGCAGATGCTATAGACTCAACATTCAGATCACAAGCTTCTGCAGTTGGACTTGCAAAGACAGAATTAGATGAAGAGCTTTCTGTACTAATCACCATGCATGTTGATTCAGAACCCCTCCTGCCATCTTCACCCCCTTGTGAAGATACAGAGCAAGTTATCGACCCACCTGCAGGAGAGATGGATTCAGAAGTTGAGCTAGAGACGTGGAGGGAGTCACTCAGTCGTGGGGATGGTGAGCAAGCTGAGACAGATCCCTCTCTTGAAACTCTGACCATTGCAATTCCTTCTTGATCAAGATCTTCTGAATATAATCCATCTGACTGATTATGGAAGTCAGTAACCATATGAGATGTTTCCTCGCTGCTATCAACATAATTATTTATGTTTTCTGTGTATGCAGCTGCTTGATCCATAGCTTCACTCACAAGGTCTTGTGCTACGTTTGGTTCTTCTGGACCAATGAGCATCATATCATTTTCCTCTGTTACATCTACAGGACTAGATACAGAATCACTTTGGTTATTTAATGCTTCTGGAAAAGAATGTACATGAGAATTAAAGCTTTCAGCACAAGATACAACAGTATCACAGATGACACTGTCACTATCAACGAAGACATTGTTAGACCCTCTAGTTAAGCAAGTTTCTGTACTTATACTGAAATCAGGTTCTATGGTTTCCTCAGAATTTTCTAAAAGTGTGTCCGTGGAAGTTGCTTCCTGCAGAAGACTTGAATCCTGTTCTGGTGTTGCAAGTGGTGCCACAGTACCACATGTAGCAATAGCACTGACACACACGCCCTCATGTGTAGCTATTACTTTAGTGACATCATCTAGAGAACTTTGAAGCATGGAAGGTCTGATTATTTCTTCTGAAGGTTCACTCTCCATGGAAGCACAAGAAGAAGATTGTAAAGAATGAATTCCCTGAGTTGAAGATTTTGCTACTTGGCACTGACTATCTACATCAATTTGATTATGAGACACTTCAGAAACTTGTAAAACATCATCCAAATCCACTATATCATATGAAAATGATCCTTCCATGGAATACTGTGTTCTTCTAGCTTCCCCAAAGCTTGCTCCGCTACTTTCACTATCACAACTAGATTGTGAGCTTGCACTAAGATGGGCAGCTTTTGGCCTAACACTTGGTTCATTAACACCATTCAAAATCTTACCTGTTGTACCAGTTGCAACTAAGGTATTAGTCTGACCATTTCCCATAGAGGCTGGTAGTGGCATGGGACGCTTTTTAACTGTGGTAGGGAATGGTGGTGGGAGACCAAGTTGAACAGCCATGGATCGTTCTAGTGGTCTGTGACCAGAGTCTGCGAGAGATTTCAAAAGGGATTTTGTCCTTGGTGGGAGAGGTGGTGGGGAATCCTCATCACTTACAAATTGACTAGACTCACAGCTGAATCCCCCACTCACTTCACTACTAACAGCAGCAAGATCTCCATCCTGATTCTGATAGTCTTCTGCTGGGTATACAGTTTCATATATGGCCTCTTCACACCCACTGGTATCACTTGAGTTTAAATTATTGGTAACATTAGGAACTTTACATGAATATTTCCATATTGGAGAATAATCAGACTCTCTGCTACTAGCACTAGTCTGCTCTTCACTACTGTTCAGCCTTACTTCTTCAGGTATCATTTCACCATTCACAACTACTTCTTCATCCACCAAACTCGTCCCTGTCCCACTATTCACTGCAGGGTTACTGTTTGACCTCATTGCAGCTTTCCTATATCCCATATGGCCATTAGTAATTAACTCATGACCACTATGAGTATCAACTAGTGCATTTGCTTTGAATCGCATTGTGTCCTGCTCCCCAGGACACTCCAATCCACCATGGCCTGTGCAAATTCCTGCAGTGTTTGATGGAAGGGTAAAAGCTACACTGAAGTATACATGGCCAGACACAGAGTCCACTGTGTTCTTGCTATTCAATGGAAAGTCTAAAGGGCCTGATGATCCACTGCAAATAAAGAGAAATGTGTGAATATACTTCATCAGAACACCAACAATGTGTTTTCTAAGTCTGTGATAAAATTCTCTTCTAAAGCTACAAAAAACAAGCTTATGACATGAATACTTTAAAGACCTCTGTCCAAGTTATTTTGAAAGAACTTTACATATTCAAACAATAAATTTTTCTTTTTTCTCATAGGTGTTTGCTATTTCCTGTATGAATGAGGTAGCATCAAGAACAGTTTATTGAGCCTTTGCTCAGTTCCTTTTTTTTTTTTTTGCAAAGTAATATAGGAAAGGAGGCTTTCCAGCCCCACATGCCCACCCCTATTATTGGTTTTCTATAACACACAGTAGATACATGGGCAGTATTTCCTCACCCCTATAAACATGGATGATTATTTCATAAGGATATAAAAATGTGCTACAGTGAATTACCAGCACTCCCATATCAGGTACTTTGATAAACTGGAGTGGTACGAGAAAATCACTTTCACAGACAATTGTATAAGAGTGTGTAATAATATTGATGTTATGTGTCCACTTTTGACTTCCTAGTCTCAAAGACTTGTCAAAAACAGTGAAGCTAACTTTAGGATAATTACAATACCTCCACACATCCTTTTCCACTTCTAAAACTACATTTTCCTCTCCAATATGCTGCTCTGTACATGGCTTCACCATCTCAAACACTATATACATGTGTACAGAGCCTGCCAATGAAATTAGCACGAAGAGGCTGTAGCATCCATCAAAAATAAACATGGAATAAAACCATGAAACTGTGTATTCAACACCAACTAGTATTTGGTATCCCTTCCCTATACATACACTCCTTGAAACGACCAGGAACTGTAAGCTTCATCTTTGCCTAAATTTCATAAATGGTCACCTGCACCTTAGGTAACAATGAAGTATCCCTGATAAGCAATTTAATTTTTCATAAGTGCTCACAAGTTTTCACTTGGATTTAAATTCAGTAAATTCCCGGGCCAGTCACTGAAAAACTCCACTACACAGTCCTCAAGTAAATCAGTGACTAGTCTGGCAGTCTGGCATGGAGCCCCATCCTGCATGGACATTTTATTCTTGCACTTTCTGAATGAATCTGCAAGATGGTCACACAATAGCTCGAGGTAACTGAGTCTATTCATACTTTCAGTCTTTGACAACACTACAAGGTCCAAACACCATAATAACTGAAACAACTTCATATCACAAGTGAAGCAGGGAAATGTACAGTACTTGCAATATACTTCACTCGAATGAATCACAGCCTTTCCAGACACTCGCCAAGGCTACTAAGCCATAAACCCACATCATATACTTCTCGCAAAAACTGACTCTTTCTTTTGGTACCTACAGGTTACAAGCAGGTTAGAATGTTGCCTGCAGCTCTGGTACTCATGACCCTTGTGTCAGCTATGCCACAGATTATTGGTTAACGCTATCCGTAATGTCACTGAATCGTGATTACTTTTGAATTAATAAAATCTATCCCCAAGTAACATTAAAACACATCCTATTATCAACCAAATCATTATAAAAGAATTATCAAGACAATATAAGAAAAGTAGTTAAAATGTATATGTCTAGCTACCGAGGCCAAACATCCCCAGACAACCTTCCCTTAATCGCAGGGCACCCAACACCCCACACGTTCCATTTAACAGCTAAGTCAGTTTCTTCTCTGGCATGGCTGTAACAGGATGTATAAGCCTTTCTGGTCGTGTTGGGATGTGAAACTTCATGAATTGTTTATACCTGATGAGGCAGATTGTCTCCATGAAACGTGTTGTATATTGAACAGCTTCAATAAATCGCCTGAACTCCTATTGAATTGTGATCATCATAATACACACCCTCCCAGACATACATCCGAGTACCATTCTGACCAACTGGTCAGATCTCAAAATGGACTTAAGTCCGACACATCAGAATGGCATGAAGAATTCATATAACTGTACAGCATTCTTGTATAATACTCAATCATGATTATCTCCTTTTCATTTACCAGCTTTATCATATGATTCCATAATTTCTTTTTACATTCTATCTAATATTCTTTAGTTCATATTGCACCATTTCTATTTTTTCTATCTATATTTTTTCGAGCATATGTATGGAGGGTCGTAAGTAGCATGGGTCATAAGTAATGGATCGGGTGTACATACTGTATATATTCATTTATTTATTATACTTAGTCGCTGTCTCCCACTCTAGCGAGGTAGCGCAAGGACACAGACGAAAGAATGGCCCAACCCACCCACATAAACATGTATATACATAAATGCCTACACACACACATATACATACCTCTACATTTCAATGTATACATACATATACATAAACAGACATATACAAATACACACATGTACATAATCATACTTGCTGCCTTCATTCATTCCCATCGCCACCCCGCCACTCATGAAATGGCACCCCCTTCCCTCCGTGTGCATGCGAGGTAGCACTAGGAAAAGACAACAAAGGCCACATTCGTTCACACTCAGTCTCTAGCTGTCATGTGTAATGCATCGAAACCACATCTCCCTTTCCACATCCAGGCCCCACAAAACTTTCCATGGTTTACCCCAGATGCTTCACAGGCCCTGGTTTAATCCATTGACAGCATGTCAATTCCAGTATACCACATCTTTCCAATTCACTCTGTTCCTTGCAAGCCTTTCACCCTACTACATGTTCAGGCCCCGAATACTCAAAATCATTTTCACTCCATCATTCCACCTCCAATTTGGTCTCCCACTTCTCCTTGTTCCTTCCACTTCTGACACATATATCTTCTTTGTCAATCTCCTCACTCATTCTCTCCATGTGACCAAACCATTTTAAAACACTCTCTTCTGCTCTCTCAACCACATTCTTTTTATTACCACACCTCTCTCTTACTCTTTCATTACTTACTCGATCAAACCACCTCACACCACATATTGTCCTCAAACATTTCATTTCCAACAAATCCACCCTCCTCTGCACAACCCTATCTATAGCCCATGCCTCGCAACCATACAACATTGTTGGAACCACTATTCCTTCAAACATACCCATTTTTGCTCTTTTATTTATTTCATTTATTATACTTGATCGCCGTCTCCCATGTCAGAGGAAGTGCCAAGAAATAGATGAAGAATGGCCCATCCACTCATATGCACACATATATACATAAACACCCATACACACTCATTTTTTTTTTTTTTTTTTTTTTTTTTTATACTTTGTCGCTGTCTCCCGCGTTTGCGAGGTAGCGCAAGGAAACAGACGAAAGAAATGGCCCAACCCCCCCCCCATACACATGTACATACACACGTCCACACACGCAAATATACATACCTACACAGCTTTCCATGGTTTACCCCAGACGCTTCACATGCCTTGCTTCAATCCACTGACAGCACGTCAACCCCTGTATACCACATGACTCCAATTCACTCTATTTCTTGCCCTCCTTTCACCCTCCTGCATGTTCAGGCCCCGATCACACAAAATCTTTTTCACTCCATCTTTCCACCTCCAATTTGGTCTCCCTCTTCTCCTCGTTCCCTCCACCTCCGACACATATATCCTCTTGGTCAATCTCTCCTCACTCATTCTCTCCATGTGCCCAAACCATTTCAAAACACCCTCTTCTGCTCTCTCAACCACGCTCTTTTTATTTCCACACATCTCTCTTACCCTTACGTTACTTACTCGATCAAACCACCTCACACCACACATTGTCCTCAAACATCTCATTTCCAGCACATCCATCCTCCTGCGCACATCTCTATCCATAGCCCACGCCTCGCAACCATACAGCATTGTTGGAACCACTATTCCCTCAAACATACCCATTTTTGCTTTCCGAGATAATGTTCTCGACTTCCACACATTTTTCAAGGCTCCCAAAATTTTCGCCCCCTCCCCCACCCTATGATCCACTTCCGCTTCCATGGTTCCATCCGCTGACAGATCCACTCCCAGATATCTAAAACACTTCACTTCCTCCAGTTTTTCTCCATTCAAACTCACCTCCCAATTGACTTGACCCTCACCCCTACTGTACCTAATAACCTTGCTCTTATTCACATTTACTCTCAACTTTCTTCTTCCACACACTTTACCAAACTCAGTCACCAGCTTCTGCAGTTTCTCACATGAATCAGCCACCAGCGCTGTATCATCAGCGAACAACAATTGACTCACTTCCCAAGCTCTCTCATCCCCAACAGACTTCATACTTGCCCCTCTTTCCAGGACTCTTGCATTTACCTCCTTTACAACCCCATCCATAAACAAATTAAACAACCATGGAGACATCACACACCCCTGCCGCAAACCTACATTCACTGAGAACCAATCACTTTCCTCTCTTCCTACACGTACACATGCCTTACATCCTCGATAAAAACTTTTCACTGCTTCTAACAACTTGCCTCCCACACCATATATTCTTAATACCTTCCACAGAGCATCTCTATCAACTCTATCATATGCCTTCTCCAGATCCATAAATGCTACATACAAATCCATTTGCTTTTCTAAGTATTTCTCACATACATTCTTCAAAGCAAACACCTGATCCACACATCCTCTACCACTTCTGAAACCGCACTGCTCTTCCCCAATCTGATGCTCTGTACATGCCTTCACCCTCTCAATCATACACACTCATATAAATACATATACATACATATACATATATAAACATGCACATATTCATACTTGCTTGCCTTCATCCATTTCTGGCACTACCACAGGAAACAGCATCGCTTCCCCCTGCTTCGGCGAGCTAGCGCCAGGAAAACAGACAAAAAAGGCCAAATTCATTCACATTCAGTCTCTAGCTTTAATGTGTAATGCACCAAAACCACAGCTCCCTATCCACATCCAGGCCCCACAGACCTTTCCATGGCTTACTCTAGACATTTCACATGCCTTGGTTCAGTCCAGTGACAGCATGTTGACCCCAGAATACCACACTGTTCCAATTCACTCTATTTCTTGCACGCCTTTCACCCTCCTGCATGTTCAGGCCCCAAATGATCAAAATCTTTTTCACTCCATCCTTCTACCTCCAATTTGGCCTCCCAATATTTTTTTATATACACAAATATTCATATTTATCATACTTGATTGCTATTTCCCACATCAGCAAGATAGTGAGAGAAATCATATGAAGAAGGACACATCCACTCATGTACACACATACATCCTCTTTGTCAATCTTTCCTCACTCATTCTCTCCATGTGACCAAACCATTTCAAAACACCCTTTTCTGACCTCTCAACCACACTCTTTTTATTACCAGACATTACCCTTTCATTACTTAATCAATCAAACCACCTCACACCACATATTGTCCTCAAACATCTCATTTCCGGCACATCCACCCTCCTCCGCACAACTCTATCTATAGCCCACGCCTCGCAACCATATAACATTGTTGGAACCACTATTCCTTCAAACATACCCATTTTTGCTTTCCAAGATAACATTCTCGACTTCCACACATTTTTCAACACCCCCAGAAATTTTGCCCCTTCCTCACCCTATGATTCACTTTCGCTTCCATGGTTCCATCCACTACCAAATCCACTCCCAGATATCTAAAAACACTTCACTTCCTCCAGTTTTTCTCCATTCAAACTTTCCTCCCAATTGACTTGTCCCTCAACCCTACTGTACCTAATAACCTTGCTCTTATTCACATTTACTCTCAGCTTTCTTCTTTCACACACCCCAACAAACTCAGTCACCAGCTTCTGCAGTTTCTCACGCGAATCAGCCACCAGCGCTGTATCATCAGCGAACAACAACTGACTCACTTCCCAAGCTCTCTCATCCACAACAGACTGCATACTTGCCCCTCTTTCCAAAACTCTTGCATTCATCTCCCTAACAACCCCATCCATAAACAAATTAAAACAACCATGGAGACATCATGCACCCCTGCCACAAACCAACATTCACTGAGAACCAATCACTTTCCTCTCTTCCTACATGTACACATGCCTTACATCCTCAATAAAAACTTCTCACTGCTTCTAACAGCTTACCTACCACACCATATACTCTTAATACTTTCCACAGAGCATCTCTATCAAATTTATCATATGCCCTCTCCAGATCCATTAATGCTACATACAAATCCATTTGCTTTTCTAAGTATTTCTCACATACATTTTTGAAAGCAAACACCTGATCCACACATCCTCTACCTCTTCTGAAACCACACTCCTCTTCCTCAATCTGATGCTCTGTACATGCCTTCACCCTCTCAATCAATTTTTTTTTTTTTTTTCATTATACTTTGTCGCTGTCTCCCGCGTTTGCGAGGTAGCGCAAGGAAACAGACGAAAGAAATGGCCCAACCCCTCCCCATACACATGTATATACATACGTCCACACACGCAAATATACATACCTACACAGCTTTCCATGGTTTACCCCAGACGCTTCACATGCCTTGCTTCAATCCACTGACAGCACGTCAACCCCGGTATACCACATCGCTCCAATTCACTCTATTCCTTGCCCTCCTTTCACCCTCTTGCATGTTCAGGCCCTGATCACACAAAATCTTTTTCACTCCATCTTTCCACCTCCAATTTGGTCTCCCTCTTCTCCTTGTTCCCTCCACCTCCGACACATATATCCTCTTGGTCAATCTTTCCTCACTCATCCTCTCCATGTGCCCAAACCACTTCAAAACACCCTCTTCTGCTCTCTCAACCACGCTCTTTTTATTTCCACACATCTCTCTTACCCTTATGTTACTCACTCGATCAAACCACCTCACACCACACATTGTCCTCAAACATCTCATTTCCAGCACATCCATCCTCCTGCGCACAACTCTATCCATAGCCCACGCCTTGCAACCATACAACATTGTTGGAACCACTATTCCTTCAAACATACCCATTTTTGCTTTCCGAGATAATGTTCTCGACTTCCACACATTCTTCAAGGCCCCCAGGATTTTCGCCCCCTCCCCCACCCTATGATCCACTTCCGCTTCCATGGTTCCATCCACTGCCAGATCCACTCCCAGATATCTAAAACACTTCACTTCCTCCAGTTTTTCTCCATTCAAACTCACCTCCCAATTGACTTGACCCTCAACCCTACTGTACCTAATAACCTTGCTCTTATTCACATTTACTCTTAACTTTCTTCTTCCACACACTTTTCCAAACTCAGTCACCAGCTTCTGCAGTTTCTCACATGAATCAGCCACCAGCGCTGTATCATCAGCGAACAACAACTGACTCACTTCCCAAGCTCTCTCATCCCCAACAGACTTCATACTTGCTCCTCTTTCCAAAACTCTTGCATTTACCTCCTTAACAACCCCATCCATAAACAAATTAAACAACCATGGAGACATCACACACCCCTGCCGCAAACCTACATTCACTGAGAACCAATCACTTTCCTCTCTTCCTACACGTACACATGCCTTACATCCTCGATAAAAACTTTTCACTGCTTCTAACAACTTGCCTCCCACACCATATATTCTTCCTTCCACAGAGCATCTCTATCAACTCTATCATATGCCTTCTCCAGATCCATAAATGCTACATACAAATCCATTTGCTTTTCTAAGTATTTCTCACATACATTCTTCAAAGCAAACACCTGATCCACACATCCTCTACCACTTCTGAAACCACACTGCTCTTCCCCAATCTGATGCTCTGTACATGCCTTCACCCTCTCAATCAATACCCTCCCATGTAATTTACCAGGAATACTCAACAAACTTATACCTCTGTAATTTGAGCACTCACTCTATCCCCTTTGCCTTTGTACAATGGCACTATGCACGCATTCCGCCAATCCTCAGGCACCTCACCATGAGTCATACATACATTAAATAACCTTACCAACCAGTCAACAATACAGTCACCCCCTTTTTTAATAAATTCCACTGCAATACAATCCAAACCTGCTGCCTTGCCGGCTTTCATCTTCCGCAAAGCTTTCACTACCTCTTCTCTGTTTACCAAATCATTTTCCCTAACCCTCTCACTTTGCACACCTCCTCGACCAAAACACCCTATATCTGCCACTCTATCATCAAACACATTCAACAAACCTTCAAAATACTCACTCCATCTCCTTCTCACATCACCACTACTTGTTATCACCTCCCCATTTGCGCCCTTCACTGAAGTTCCCATTTGCTCTCTTGTCTTACGCACTTTATTTACCTCCTTCCAGAACATCTTTTTATTCTCCCTAAAATTTAATGATACTCTCTCACCCCAACTCTCATTTGCCCTCTTTTTCACCTCTTGCACCTTTCTCTTGACCTCCTGTCTCTTTCTTTTATACATCTCCCACTCAATTGCATTTTTTCCCTGCAAAAATCGTCCAAATGCCTCTCTCTTCTCTTTCACTAATACTCTTACTTCTTCATCCCACCACTCACTACCCTTTCTAATCAACCCACCTCCCACTCTTCTCATGCCACAAGCATCTTTTGCGCATGCCATCACTGATTCCCTAAATACATCCCATTCCTCCCCCACTCCCCTTACTTCCATTGTTCTCACCTTCTTCCATTCTGTACTCAGTCTCTCCTGGTACTTCCTCACACAGGTCTCCTCAAGCTCACTTACTCTCACCACCCTCTTCACCCCAACATTCACTCTTCTTTTCTGAAAACCCATACAAATCTTCACCTTAGCCTCCACAAGATAATGATCAGACATCCCTCCAGTTGCACCTCTCAGCACATTAACATCCAAAAGTCTCTCTTTCGCACGCCTGTCAATTAACACGTAATCCAATAACGCTCTCTGGCCATCTCTCCTACTTACATAAGTATACTTATGTATATCTCGCTTTTTAAACCAGGTATTCCCAATCATCAGTCCTTTTTCAGCACATAAATCTACAAGCTCTTCACCATTTCCATTTACAACACTGAACACCCCATGTATACCAATTATTCCCTCAACTGCCACATTACTCACCTTTGCATTCTAACAACTTACCTACCACACCATATACTCTTAATACTTTCCACAGAGCATCTCTATCAACTTTATCATATGCCCTCTCCAGATCCATTAATGCTACATACAAATCCATTTGCTTTTCTAAGTAATTCTCACATACATTTTTGAAAGCAAACACCTGATCCACACATCCTCTACCTCTTCTGAAACCACACTCCTCTTCCTCAATCTGATGCTCTGTACATGCCTTCACCCTCTCAATCAATACCCTCCCATATAAGTTCCCAGGAATACTCAACAAACTTATACCTCTGTAATTTGACCATTCACTCTTATCCCCTTTGCCTTTGTACAATGGCACTAGGCAAGCATTTCACCAGTCCTCAGGCACCTCACCATGAGTCATACATACATTAAATAACCTTACCAACAACCAGTCAACAATACAGTCACCCCTTTTTTAATAAATTCTACTGCAATACCATCCAAACCCGCTGCCTTGCCAGCTTTCATCTTCCGCAAAGCTTTTACTACCTCTTCTCTGTTTACCAAATCATTCTTTCTAACCCTCTCACTTAGCACACCACCTCGACCAAAACACCCTATATCTGCCATTCTATTATCAAACTCATTCAACAAACCTTCAAAATGCTCATTCCATCTCCTTCTCCCATCACCAATACTTGTTCTCACCTCCCCATTAGCCCCCTTCACTGATGTTCCCATATACATATATACATACACATCCATATATAAATATACCCATGTACATATTAATACTTGCTTGCCCTTCATCCATTCTCGGCACCACCCCATCCCACAGGGAAAAAGAATTCTACCTCCATATTCCTTGCATGACACAGAAGGCGACTAAAGGGGGCGGGAGCAGGGGGCTGGAAACCCTCCCCAATCTCTATTTCAATTTTCAACAGAGGAAACAGGAGTCACGCTGGGAGTGCTCATCCTCCTTAAAAGATCAGACTGGGGTGTTTGAATGTATGTGGATGTAACCAAGGTGAGAAGAAAGGAGAGACAGGTACTATGTTTGAGGAAAGAAACCCAATGTTCTGGCTTTAGGTGAAATGAAGCTCAAGAGGAAAGGGGAAGAGTGGTTTGGAAATGTCTTGGGAGTAGTCAGGGATTGGTGAGAGGATAAGAATTAAGGAAGGAGTAGCACTACTCCAGAAAGGGGAGTTGTGGGAGTGTGTGATAGACAGTAAGGTAGTAAATTCTAGATTGATGTGGGAAAAACTAAAAGTGTATAGCAAGAGATGGGTAATTATCAGTGCTTATGCACCTGGCCATGAGTAGAAAAACATGAGAGGCAAGTGTTTTGGGAGCATCTGAGTGAGTGTGTCAGAAGTTTTGGTGCATGAGACTGGTATTAGTGACTGATGATTCACATGCAAAGGTAAGTAATATAGCCATTGAGGGTATAACTGGTTTGCATGGGTTATCCAACGTTATGAAAGGACATAAAAGAGCTTGTGTTGTGTGCTGAAAAAAGACAGATGATTGGGAATATCTGATTTAAAAAGAGGGACATACACAAGTATATGTAGGCATGAAGGAGAATGGTCAACAGGCATTAGATTACATAATAATTGATATGTGTGTGTCAAAGAAAGGCTTTTGGATGTAAGTGTGCTGAAGAGGGCAACTGGTGGGATGTCTGATCACTATCTTCAGGATGTGAGGGTGAAAATTTGCAGAGGTTTTCGAAAAAGAAGAAACATTGTCGGTGAGAAGATAGTGGTGAGAGTGAGTGAGTTTGAAAAGGAGACTTGAGAAGAAAAACCAAGAGAGACTGAGTGTGGGGTGGCAAAAGGTGAGAGCAAATAAAGTGAGGGGAGTGGGTGAGGAATGGGAGGTTTTAGGGAAGCAGTAAAGGCACGTGAAAGAGATGCATGTGGCATGAGAAAGGTGGGAGGTGGGCAGATTAGAAAGGGTAAAGAGTGGTGGGAAGATGTAAAGTTGCTAGTGAAAGAGGGAAGACACAAGTTGGGGCTGTACTTACAGGGAAGGAGTGCAAATGACTGGGAGATGTACAAGCAAGAGCAGAAGGAGGTCAATAGGAAGGTGAAGGGCTTGAAAAAGAGGGTACATGAGAGATGGGGTAAGTGGGGATCATTAAACTTTAGGGAGAGTACAAAGGTGTTTTGAAAGGGGGTAAATACTGTGCAAAAGACATGTGAACAAATGGGAACATCGATGATAGGGGCAAAAGGGGAACTAACAGATAGAGATGAAGTAAGGAGAAGGATTGTTAAACACATCTGATACGAGTGACACATGTAGGGTATTTTAGTTGGGGTGATATGCAAAGTGAGACAGTCGTAGAGAGTGGTTTGGTGAAGAGAAAAGAGGTGGTGAAAGCCTTGTGTAAGATGAAATGTGGCAAGGTGGCTAGAGTGGATGGTACTGTAGTCGAATTCATTAAGAAATGGGTAGAATGTGTTGTTGATTGGCCGGTAAGGATATCCAATCTATGTATGGATTACAGTAAGGTGCCTGAGGATTGGTGGAATGCATATATAGTGCCATTGTATAAGGGGATAATGGTCAGCATTCAAACCACAGAGGTTCAAGTTTGTTGAGTATAACTGGAAAGTTGTATGGGAGGGTACTGAATGAGGTGAAGGCATGTACAGAGCATTAGACAGGGGAGGAGCAGCATGGTAGAGGATGTGTGGATCAGGTGTCTGCTTTAAAGAATGTGTGAGAAACACTAAGAAAAACAGATGGATTTGTATGTGGCATTTATGGATCTGGAGAAAGCATATCATAATGTTGATAGAGGTGCTTTGTGGAAGGTCTTAAGAATATATGGTGTGGAAGGTGAGCTGCTAGAAACAATGAAGCTTTTATCAAGGGAGTAAGGTGTGTGTACCAGAAGGAAGAGAGGAGATTGAATGGTTCCAAGTGAAGGATGATCTGTGGTAGGGTAGTGTGATGTCACCATGGTGTTGAATTTGTTTATGGATGGGGTGTAGAAGGAGATAAATGCAAGATTCTTGGAGAAACAGATGAGTACTAGGGTTGTAGTGGATGAGACGGCCCAGGAAGTAAGTCAGTGGTTGTTTGCTGATGAAACTGCACTGGTGGCTGATTGAAGTGAGACACTGAAGAAGTTAGTGACTGAGTCTGGAAGAGTGTGGGAAAGGAGAAAGTTGAAAGTGAATGTGTAGCACCAGGAAACAGACGAAGATAGGCCGCATCCTCTCACTCATTCTCTAGCTGTCTGTATAATGCACCAAAACTACAGCTTCCTATCCATATCCAGGACCCATAGACCTTTCCATGATTTACCCATGATGGTTAATATGCCCTGGTTTAGCCCCCTGACAGCACGTTGACCCCAGCATACCAAACCATTCCAATTCACTCTGTTCTGTCCATGTCTTTCACCCTCTGGCATGTTCAGGTCCTGATTGCTCAAAATCTTTTTCACTCCATCCTTCTTTCTCCAATTTGATCTCCCTATTCTCCTTGTTTCCTCCACCTCCAACACATATAAACTCTGCGTCAACCTTTCCACACTCGTTCTCTCCATACATCCAAACCATTTCAACACACCTTATGCTCTCAACCACACTCTTTTATTTATTACCACACATCTCTCTTACCCTTTCATTACTTGCTCTATCAAACCACCTCACCACATATTGTTCTCAAACGTTTCATTTCCAACACATCCACCCTCCACAACACAACCCTACCTACAGCCCATGCCTCACAACCGTATATAATTGTTGAGGTTAATGTTCCTTTTAACATACCCAATTTTGCTCTTCGAGATAACATTCTCTCTTACCCTAAATTCTTCATTGTTCCCTGAACCTTCACCCCCTCCTCCACCCTATGACTCGCTTCCACTTCCATGGTTCCATTCACTGCCAAGTCCGCTCCTAGATATCTATAACACTTCACTTCCTCCAATTTTTCTCCATTCAAACTTAGATCCCAACTAACTTGTCCCTTAACCCTGCTGAACCTAATAACCTTGCTCTTATTCACATTTACTCTCAACTTTCTTCTTTCACACATTTTTCCACACTCAGTCATCAACTTCTGCAGTTTCTCACTTAAATCAGCCATCAGTGCTGTATCATCGACCAACAACCAACTCACTTCCCAGGCCTTCTCATCCCCAACAGACTGTATATTCACCCCCTCTCTAAAACTCCTGCATTTACCTCCCTTGCCATCCCATCAATAAACTCGATTGCCACTTCCTGTGTTAGTGAGATAGCACCAAGAACAAATAAAAAAAGGTCACATCCGCTTACATCCATTCTCTAGTTGTCATGTGTATAGCACTGAAACCACAGCTCCCTATCCACAACCAGGCCCTACAAACCTTTCCATGGTTTATCCCAGACACTTTACATGCCCTGATTCAGTCCACTGACAACACATCGACCCTAGTATACCACATCATTCCAATTCACTCTATCCCATGCATGTTTTTCATCCTCCTGCATGTTCAGGCCCTGATCACTCAAAATCTTTTTCACTCCATCCTTCCATCTCTAATCTGATCTCCCCTTTCTCCTTGTTCCCTTTGCTTTTGACATATATATTCTCTTTGTTGACTTGAACTCACTCAAAAGTCCAAACCATTTCACACACCCTTTTCAGCTCTCACAAACATAGTCTTCTCATTATTGCACTTCTTTCTTACCCTAGCATTACTTACTTGATAAACCCTCCTCAAAACAAATGGGACCACTGTCCCATAACACATCCATTTTCACCTTCCCAAATAAAGACCTATCTTTCCACACATTCCTCAATGCTCCCAAAACCTTCACCCCAAACCTACATTAGGTTCATTGGTTCCATTCGCTGCCATGTCTACTTTCAGCTATTTAAAACAATTTACTTCCTCCAAATTTTCTCCATTAACTCAAACTTAAACCCCAACAAACATGTTTCTCTGCACTGCTAAATCCCATAAACTTAAATTCATTTACATTCACTTTCAAATTCCTTCTTTCACACTCCCAAACTCAGACACCTTATTCTGCAGTTTCTCATTTGAATCTGTCACCAGTACTGTTCCATCACACAACAACTGACTCTTTTCCTAAGACCTCTCATCCCCTATAAACTGCATACCTGCCCCTCTCTCCATGACCCTTGCTTCCACCTCTCTCACCTTCCCATTCATGAAGAAATTAAACAGCTATGGTGACATCACATACAGAACTTGGAACCACTTGGAACCACTAACCCCCCTCTCTACCTAAATGTACACAAGCCTTCTGGACAAAAATTCCTCACTGCTTCTAAAGGCTTTCCTTCCACACCATGAATTCCTTACACCTTTCACAAAGCATCTCTATCAAACCTATCATTTTCTTTCTCTAGATGCATAAATGCCATAAACAAATCTCTCTGCTTCTCTAAGTATTTCTCACATACATTCTGTGATGCAAAGACCAGATCCACATCTTACCACTCCTGAAACTTAAAATGTTCCTTCTTGATTTGATACTCTACGCATTTTACCACCCTCTCAATCATCACTCTCCCATACATCTTACCAGCTACACTCAACAAACTTATACCTCTGTAACCTGAACACTCACCTCTATCTCCATTGCCTTTACACAACAGCACTATACTTGCTTTATGCTGATCCTCAGGTGCTTCACCTTTATCCAAACATATAATGCATATCCTAACCAACCAATCAAAAACACAGTCACCCCTTTACTTTAGAAATTCAACAACAGTGCCATCAACTCCAGCAGCCTTGCCACACTTCATCTGATATTTCACCTAAATCAGGTTTTCAAAAATTCCTCTCTCTTCACCAAACCAATTGCCATGACACTCACATCACATACATAATCTAACTTAAAACCCTACTTTTGCCATAATATAATCAAACACATTCAGCAGTCTTTCAAAATACTCATTCCATTTCCTTTTCACTTCATTACTGCTTGTTACAACGTCTCCATTTAACACTTCATCAGTATTCTCATTTTGTTTTTTCACACTATCAACCTTCTTACAAAACACTGTCCCTTAAGTTTGCTGATACTCTCATTTGCCTTTTTTTTTTCAGCCTTTGCACCTGCCCTCTAGCCAACTTCTCTTATACATCTCCCAATTACACACACACTTTCTCTGTATCTACTGCCCATACACCAATCTTTTCTTTCACTGACAACTCTACTTCATTATCCCACCACTCCTTACTCTTGTTCACCTGCCCACCTTTCGCATGCCACACACTCTCTTGTACATGCCAACCCTGCTTCCTTAAGTCTCCCATTTCTCATCCACTCCCTTAGCTTTGTTTACTCTCACCATCTGTCACTGTATTTTTTTTCCATCTTTTATCATTCTCACAACTTATTTCATATTCCTAACCACTATACTTGAAGCCGAATATTTAACCCATGAGATTCCCATACTCTTAGATCATACTGATCATAGGAATGTGAATAATCTAAGGGAGAACTTATGAATTACTTATCAAAATTTGTCAAAACCTCTGGAAAATTCATCAAACTATTCCACTAATGGCACAAAGAAAAATCTATGTAAAAATGCTTATCTTTTCAGCTCATTCAAAATTCTAAATTCATTTTACCTTTTGACTCGTTCCTTGAGAGCTGCTACCTGGACGGTAAGACGACCTAGAAAACGACTGATGATCGGGCGACTTTTAGCAAACTTGTCCTTTAATTCAACTTCCAGTACATCATGCAAATATGCAACAAATGTGAATTCCTGCAAAGAAATGGAAACCTTTGTATCTATAAAGTTATGATATGAGAATATGTATCATTACAGGTCTAATAATATCATAAGAATGAATTTTTTTCATACTTCATTGCCGTTTCCCACATTAGCATGGTAGCACAGGGAAACAAAGGACATATACAAAAACATATACATATATACACATACACACACACACACACACACATATATATTTATTTTTCTTATCTATTATACTTAGTTGCTGTCTCCTGCATTAGCAAGGTAACGCAAGGAAACAGACAAAAAAATGGCCCAACCCACCCGCATACACATGTATATATTTATTATTTTTTATTTTTTTTATTTTGCTTTGTCGCTGTCTCCCGCGTTTGCGAGGTAGCACAAGGAAACAGACAAAAGAAATGGCCCAACCCACCCCCATACACATGTATATACATACACGTCCACAGACGCAAATATACATACCTATACATCTCAATGTACACATATATATACACACACAGACACATACATATATACCCATGCACACAATTCACACTGTCTGCCTTTATTCATTCCCATCGCCACCTCGCCACACATGGAATACCATCCCCCTCCCCCCTCATGTGTGCGAGGTAGCACTAAGAAAAGACAACAAAGGCCCCATTCGTTCACACTCAGTCTCTATCTGTCATACAATAATGCCCGAAACCACAGCTCCCTTTTCACATCCAGGCCCCACACAACTTTCCATGGTTTACCCCAGACGCTTCACATGCCCTGATTCAATCCACTGACAGCACGTCAACCCCGGTATACCACATCGATCCAATTCGCTGTATTCCTTGCCCGCCTTTCACCCTCCTGCATGTTCAGGCCCCGATCACTTAAAATCTTTTTCACTCAATCTTTCCACCTCCAATTTGGTCTCCCACTTCTCCTCGTTCCCTCCACCTCCGACACATATATCCTCTTGGTCAATCTTTCTTCACTCATTCTCTCCATGTGCCCAAACCATTTCAAAACACCCTCTGCTGCTCTCTCAACCACGCTCTTTTTATTTCCACACATCTCTCTTACCCTTACGTTACTTACTCGATCAAACCACCTCACACAACACATTGTCCTCAAACATCTCATTTCCAGCACATCCACCCTCCTGCGCACAACTCTATCCATACCCCACGCCTCGCAACCATACAACACTGTTGGAACCACTATTCCTTCAAACATACTCATTTTTGCTTTCCGAGATAATGTTCTCGACTTCCACACATTCTTCAAGGCTCCCAGGATTTTCGCCCCCTCCCCCACCCTATGATTCACTTCCGCTTCCATGGTTCCATCCGCTGCCAGATCCACTCCCAGATATCTAAAACACTTTACTTCCTCCAGTTTTTCTCCATTCAAACTTACCTCCCAATTGACTTGACCCTCAACCCTACTGTACCTAACAACCTTGCTCTTATTCACATTTACTCTTAACTTTCTTCTTTCACACACTTTACCAAACTCAGTCACCAGCTTCTGCATATATATACACATGTATGTATTCATACTTGCTTGCAGTCATCCATTCCTGATGCCACTCCACCCCACAGGAAACAGCACAAAGGCAATAAGGAAAATAAAAAATATAACACATGCATTCTCTTCTTCACCCGTACACCTGATCGCTAACCAATGCATCAGCGAGATAGCATCAAGAAACAGATGAAGAAATGCCACATCTGCTCACATCCATATATGAGCTGTCACTTTGCTGCACCGAAACCACAGCTCCCTGTCCACATCCAGGCCCCACAGAACTTTCCATGTAAACATTTACTCAGGACGTTTCACATGCCATGTATTCATACTTGCTTGCAGTCATCCATTCCTGATGCCACTCCACCCCACAGGAAACAGCACAAAGGCAATAAGGAAAATAAAAAAGATAACACATGCATTTTCTTCTTCACCCGTACACCTGATCGCTAACCAATGCATCAGCGAGATAGCATCAAGAAACAGATGAAGAAATGCCACATCTGCTCACATCCATATATGAGCTGTCACTTTGCTGCACCGAAACCACAGCTCCCTGTCCACATCCAGGCCCCACAGAACTTTCCATGTAAACATTTACTCAGGATGTTTCACATGCCATGGTTCAGTCCATTGACAGGACGGTGACCTCAGCATACCACATCGTTCCAATTCACTCTATTCCGTGCATGCCTTTCACCTTTCTGCATGTTCAAGAAGCCATGAGAAATCTACTTTTACTGAATAACTCACTGAAAGATCTTATGAACAGAGATGCTAATCATCTGAAAACTAGTACATACTACAAAAACATTCTATCACATTTACATAAATGATGGATTTCATTAACATAAAACAGTAGATTTTTTTTTAAATGAGAGGGACGCATCAGGTAACAGTAATTGTATCCTGACACTGTATACACTTAAAATTCCCAAAGCATAGAGCTGTAAAATGCTACAAGTTAATATGTCAGATCATATCCATTTAGGAGTGATATTTCAAGGAATAGTACTGTCCTGAAATAAGAAAATTTATCAGTGGTTGTACTTAAAGTTTTCTCTTAACCCAGAAAAACTTATATCAGGGTGCACTGAAAAAACATTTATGATGTATTAAGTTACTTATCAAATGTGACAAACTGAAGATGAATTTCTATTTTCTCCTTTCTTACATTCCCAACCAATATCATCTACATCAGAAACAAGGTCTGGATACAAAAGGTTTCTTTCTACCTCTCGAGAGAGCTAGCCAAACTCACATGCTCAGAGTCTTATATATATATCTCCATATAGCCAAGGTAAGTCTATACATGGCATACCTCCAATTCATGCCCTTTGTCTCTTTGAAGCAAATGACAGTTCCCTCCTATCTGTTGTAAACTAAGGCAATGGCAATTAAGGCCTTAGGCTGTCCTATCCAGGATTAGTTTTTTTTTTTCATGCAAATTTAAAATGAAAAAATCCAAGCCTGACTGAGTACGTTCAAAAAAATTACTGAAATTGTTACAGAAGAGGAACAAGATCAATTTAGGAAAGGAAGAAACTGTGCAAGCCAGATCTCTGCATTCAGGCAAGTCACTGAGAACCCTACAGAGAAAGGAGAAACACCAGCAGAGCAGCAGAATTAGTAAAGCTCATCAAAAAGAAACCAAAGAGGAGGATTTTCTTAGCACTTAATGATAGAGCCAAAAAATTTAGGAAGGTCCGTAGAACAGACATTTATTGAAAAATTTAGAAAATATTTTAGTCATCAATTAGTAGGCAATATCAAGAAAAGTTAAATATACATCTGGTATATTTAACCGTATCTTTTGTAGTTCAGACATTTAAATTTGGTGCAGTATGTGTGCTAGTCTTATGACTTGTCTGTTAATACTTGCTACCATACATTTTCGACTTCACAACCAATGCCACTGACACAGAGAACTTTTCCCAGTGCTTACAGTTCAACATCCATCATATTACCACCATAATTAGTCCCTTAAAGACAATTACTAGTTAGCATAGGGTAAGATGAACATGCATGCCAGAATTCTAACTTCCCCCAATGTGTTAAATGTGTAAATGACACTAAAATTCTTTCTCAGTTTTAACTGTAGTTGTGACATAAAGCATTCTTATACATCTATAAAACATACATTGCAGGGAAGTAGTGCGAATGACTGGGAGATGTACAAAAGAAAGAGGTAGGAGGTCAAGAGAAAGGTGCAAGAGGTGAAAAAGAGGGCAAATGAGAGTTAGGGTGAGAGAGTATTCTTAAATTTTAGGGATTATAAAAAGAGGGTGAGAGGGTCAGGGAGAATGATATCATAAACAGAGAAGAGGTAGTAAAAGCTTTATGGAAGAGGAAAGCCAGCAAGGCAGCGGGTTTGGATGGTATTGCAGTGGAATTTATTAAATAAGGCGGTGACTGTATTGTTGACTGGTTGGTAAGGTTATTTAATGTATGTATGATTCATGGTGAGGTGCCTGAGGATTGGTGGAATGCTTGCATAGTGCCATTGTACAAAGGCAAAGGGGATAAAAGTGAGTGCTCAAATTACAGAGGTATAAGTTTGTTGAGTATTCCTGGTAAATTATATGGGAGGATATTCATTGAGAGGGTGAAGGCATGTACAGAGCATCAGACTGGGGAAGAGCAGTGTGGTTTCAGAAGTGGTAGAGGATGTGTGGATCAGGTGTTTGCTTTGAAGAATGTATGTGAGAAGTACTTAGAAAAGCAAATGGATTTGTATGTAGCATTTATGGATCTGGAGAAGGCATATGATAGAGTTGATAGAGATGCTCTGTGGAAGGTATTAAGAATAATACCTTCCACAGAGCATCTCTATCAACTCTATCATATGCCTTCTCCAGATCTATAAATGCTACATACAAATCCATTTGCTTTTCTAAGTACTTCTCACATACATTATATATATATGGTGTGGGAGGCAAGTTGTTAGAAGCAGTGAAAAGTTTTTATCGAGGATGTAAGGCATGTGTATGTGTAGGAAGAGAGGAAAGTGATTGGTTCTCAGTGAATGTAGGTTTACGGCAGGGGTGTGTGATGTCTCTATGGTTGTTTAATTTGTTTATGGATGGGGTTGTTAGGGAGGTGAATGCAAGAGTTTTGGAAAGAGGGGCAAGTATGCAGTCTGTTGTGGATGATACAGCTTGGGAAGTGAGTCAGTTGTTGTTCGGTGATGATACAGCGCTGGTGGCTGATTCGGGTGAGAAACTGCAGAAGCTGGTGGCTGAGTTTGGTAAAGTGTGTGAAAGAAGAAAACTGAGAGTAAATGTGAATAAGAGCAAGGTTATTAGGTACAGTAGGGTTGAGGGTCAAGTCAATTGGGAGGTAAGTTTGAATGGAGAAAAACTGGAGGAAGTGAAGTGTTTTAGATATCTGGGAGTGGATTTGGCAGCGGATGGAACCATGGAAGTGGAAGTGAATCATAGAGTGGGGGAGGGGGTGAAAATTCTGGGAGCCTTGAAGAATGTGTGGAAGTCGAGAACATTATCTCGGAAAGCAAAAATGGCTATGTTTGAAGGAATAGTGGTTCCAACAATGTTGTATGGATGCGAGGCATGGGCCATGGATAGAGTTGTACGGGGGAGGGTGGATGTGCTGGAAATGAGATGTTTGAGGACAATATGTGGTGTGAGGTGGTTTGATCGTGTAAGTAATAATAGGGTAAGAGAGATGTGTGGTAATAAAAAGAGTGAGGTTGAGAGAGAAGAGGGTGTTTTGAAATGGTTTGGTCACATGGAGAGAATGAGTGAGGAAAGATTGACCAAGAGGATATGTGTGTCAGAGGTGGAGGAAATGAGGAGAAGTGGGAGACCAAACTGGAGGTGGAAAGATGGAGTGAAAAAGATTTTGAGTGATTGGGGCCTGAACATGCAGGAGGGTGAAAGGTGTGCAAGGAATAGAGTGAATTGGAACGATGTGGTATACCGGGGTCGACGTGCTGTCAATGGATTGAACCAGGGCATGTGAAGCGTCTGGGGTAAACCATGGAAAGTTCTGTGGGGCATGGATGTGGAAAGGGAGCTGTGGTTTCGGTGCATTATTACATGAAAGCTAGAGACTGAGTGTGAACGAATGGGGCCTTTGTTGTCTTCCTAGCGCTACCTCACGCACATGAGGGGGGAGGGAGTTGTTCCTTCATGTGTGACGGGGTGGCGATGGGAATGAATATGGGCAGACAGTATGAATTATGTATATGTGTATATATGCATATGTCTGTGTGTGTATATACATGTATACGTTGAGATGTACAGGTATGTATATTTGCGTGTGTGGACATGTATGTATATACATGTGTATGTGGGTGGATTGGGCCATTCTTTCGTCTGTTTCCTTGCGCTACCTCGCTAATGCAGGAGACAGCGACAAAACAAAATAAAAAAAAATAAAATAATAATATATACATGTGTATGTGGGTGGGTTGGGCCACTCTTTCGTCTGTTTCCTTGCGCTACCTCGCTAATGCGCAAGACAGCGACAAAGTATAATAAATAAATATAAATAAAAAGATGTTTTGGAAGGAGGTAAATAAAGTGCGTAAGACAAGAGAACAAATGGGAACATCGGTGAAGGGGACTAATGGGGAGATAATAACAAGTAGTGATGAAATGAGAAGGAGATGGAGTGAGTACTTTGAAGGTTTGTTGAATGTGTTTGACGATATAGGGTGTTTTGGTCGAGGTGGTGTGCGAAGTGAGAGAGTCAGGGAGAATGGTTTGGTGAACATACGAGAGGTAGTGAAAGCTTTGCAGAAGATGAAAGCCGGCAAAGCAGTGGGTTTGGATGGTACTGAAGTGGAATTTATCAAAAGGGAGGGTGACTGTGTTGTTGACTGGTTGGTAAGTATATTCAATGTATGTATGGTTTACGGTTCATGTGAAGTGCCTGAGGACTGGCAGAATGCATGTATAGTGCCATTGTATAAAAACAAAGGGGATAAAGGTGAGTGTTTATATTACAGAGGTATAAGTTTGTTGAGTATTCCTGGGAAATTATATGGGGGGGGGGGGGGGGGGGGGGGGGGGTACTGACTGAGAGGGTAAAGGCATGTACAGAGCATCAGACTGGGGAAAAGCTGTGTGGTTTCACAAGTGGTAGAGGATGTGTGGATCAGGTGTTTGCTTTGAAGATCATATGTGAGAAATACTTAGAAAAACAGATGGAGTTGTATGTAGCATTCATGGATCTGGAGAATGCATATGATAGAGTTGATAGAGATGCTCTGTGGAAGGTATCAAGAGTATATGGTGTGGGAGGTATATTGCCAGAAGCAGTGAAAACCTTTTAACAAGGATGTAAGGCATGTGTACGAGTAGGAAAAGAGGAGAGTGATTGGTTCCCAATGAATTTCGGTTTGTGGAAGGGGTGCGTGATGTCTCCATGGTTGTTCAATTTGTTTATGGATGGGGTGGTTAGGAGGTGAATGCAAGAGTTTTGGAAAGAGGGGCAAGTATGTAGTCTGTTGTGGATGAGAAGGCTTGGGAAGTGAGTCAGTTGTTCACTGATGATACAGTGCTGGTGGCCAATTCAGGTGAGAAACTGCAGAAGTTGGTGACTGAGGTTGATAAAGTGTGTGAAGGAAGAAAGCTGAGAGTAAATGTGAATAAGAGCAAGGTTATTAGGTTCAGTAGAGTTGAGGGACAAGTTAATTGGGGGGTAAGTTTGAATGGAGAAAAACTGGAGGAAGTGAAGTATTTTAGATATCTGGGAGTGGATTTGATGGCGGATGGAATCATGGAAGCGAAAGTGAGTCACAGGTTGGGGGAGGGGGCGAAGCTTCTGGGAGCGTTGAAGAATGTGTAGAAGGCAAGAACGTTATCTCGGAGCAAAAATGGGTATTTTTGAAGGAATAGTGGTTCTAACAATGTTATATGGTTGCGAGGCATGGGCTATAGATAATGTTGTGCGGAGGAGGGTTGATGTGTTGGATTTGAAATGTTTGAGGACAATATGTGGTGCGAGGTGGTTTGATCGAGTAAGTAATGAAAGGGTAAGAGAGATGTATGGTAATAAAAAGTGTGGTTGAGAGAACAGAAAAGGGTGTATTGAAATGGTTTGGTGACATGGAGAGAAGAGTGGGGAAAGATTGGTAAAGAGGATATATGTGTCAGAGGTGAAGGGAACATGAAGTGGGAGACCAAATTGGAGGTGAAAGGATGGTGCGAAAAAGATTCTAAGCGATTGGGGACTGGACATACAGAAGGGTGAAAGGAGTGCAAGGAATAGTGAATTAGAACGATGTGGTATACCGGGGATGATGTGCTGTCACTGGATTGAACGAGGGCATGTGAAGCATCTGGGGTAAACCATGGAAAGTTCTGTGGGGCCTGGATGTGGAAAGGGAGCTGTGGTTTCAGTGCATTACACATGACAGCTAGAGACTGAATGTGAAAGAAGGTGGCCTTTGTTGTCTTTTCCTAGCACCACCTCGCACGGGCAGGGGGCTTCTGTTTCATGTGTGGTGGGGTGGCAACGGGAATGGATGAAGGCAGCAAGTATGAATATGTACACGAGTATATATGTATATGTCTGCGTATGTATATGCATGTATATGTTGAAATGTACTGATATGTATAAGTGAATGTGTGGGCATTTATGTATATGCATGTGTATGTGGGTGGGTTGGTCCATTCTTTTGTCTGTTTCCTTGCACTACCTCGCTAACGTGGGAGACAGCGGCTAAGTATAATAAATAAATGGATAAAAAAACATACATTCCTATCTAATTGAGGGCAGGAAAAGGCATCCCATACAAGTACAGACAGAACCCTACCACCTATTTAATGGGGATAAATCTAAATGATAAAAGAAATGGGGATAGAGAAAAAATCAAGAACATCAAAAATCCACGATCAACTAACCTGTCTCTTCCATGCAGGGTTTACAGTGTTCTCCACTACGGATGAGCGTGACTCTTGCCCATGATGGGGTAATAATGTCTGTGATTCTCCAGGAAGTATGCGCAGCTTCACATATGGGTCAGGTTGGAAGAATATTCCCCTCCGCAGTCCATGGGCAGATATGTCTGATGAGAAGTAAAATTGCCACGTTACACAAACAGAACATTTGAGGTAGCAAGACACAATAAAAAACATTACCATGGTGTTAGGAGCAGTGCATCTCATTAACAATCTGAGGATTTGAGGTTTCACAAGTTCTAAGCATTTATGAAGGCAACGAGAAATAAACAAAATTCAAGTTACAGACTGTATTTATCAAAATATATCTAACCAGCAGGCTTCAGCAGTAACTTGTCAATCTTTTCTTCAACAAAATGTTGAGAGTGATTTTGTTTTCCAGAGTCTAAAGATAATACAACTACTAATGATAATATAATAATGTGGTAATATGCCACTGTATGGGTAAGCACTTATTACAGATACAATTGCAGCAAACAAACTAAATTTATGTGTATTTACAGTGCTTTATGTACCTGGAAAAAGACGAAGCTGGAGTGGGAACAATGAGTGATGATGCAAGTTATTGAGTGGAAAAGGAAGCAAAGGTGCTAGGTGCATCAAGGAAGTTGTAGAGAAGAGGTGCTGACAGCATCTATATGGGATGAGACAGGGTGGGGTAAGCATTTATGAAGGCAACGAGAAATAAACAAAATTCAAGTTACAGAATGTATTTATCAAAATATATCTAACCAGCAGGCTTCAGCAGTAACTTGTCAATCTTTTCTTCAACAAAATGTTGAGAGTGATTTTGTTTTCCAGAGTCTAAAGATAATACAACTACTAATGATAATATAATAATGTGGTAATATGCCACTGTATGGGTAAGCACTTATTATAGATACAATTGCAGAAAACAAACTAAATTTATGTGTATCTACAGTGCTTTATGTACCTGGAAAAAGACGAAGCTGGAGTGGGAACAATGAGTGATGATGCAAGTTATTGAGTGGAAAAGGAAGCAAAGGTGCTAGGTCCATCAAGGAAGTTGTAGAAGAAGAGGTGCTGACAGCATCTATATGGGATGAGACAGGGTGGGGAAAAAAGGTGCTTCAGGAGCCTGGGAATGGTCATGGAAGTGGATGAGGCCATGGGGCCAAGGTGAGTCATGAAATGGGCATCTACCTACCTACCAGTGCCTATGAGATTTTGCCATGATAGTAGAACTAATGTAAAGTGATCCCTGCTTGCTTGATGGACTACATTACTTCTCTCAACCACCAATGTCCTACTCCTCACATATGTTGAATGTTGTATAACACCATTTTTCTAAGTGGCTACTCCTTTGGCGTAGTTGTCTATTAAAGGTTCACCCAGTATTGTCTTCAAACATGAGTCTAGTCTTCTTTTGAATGTTTCTGTAGTCATTCAATGTAAATCTCTTAGGTCTCCTGGTACAGCATTAAAAAGCTTTCCAACTTTCTTGCACAGCATTCATATATTTTCATCTAGTACCTTTTTTATAAATTTTTAGATATTACATTTGATATGATGATTCTGTGTCTAACTTGCAGACTTGCTTAAAGTTTAGGTTGTTGCTCATTTATACATTCTACATATTTCCAGGCCCCGGGTGCACTGTGGAGTGTCCTGAAAGAAAGACACCGTGTCTGTTCAGGCAAAAATGGGTATGTTTGAGGGTAATAGTCTGTATTGTGTGGATTTGAAGCTTGGGCCTTATAAGTAAAAGAGGAAGAGGGTGGACAAGTTGCAAATAACTATGGACATTATATGGAGTGAGGTGAGTCAATCATGCCGGGAGTAGAGTTTGAGAGAGATGTGACAGTGTGTACAGTCTCATGAAGAAAGCTGGTTAGGGGATGCTAGAATGGTTTGGACAAATGGAGAGGAAAAGTGAGGAAACACTGACTAAAAGGATCTACATTTCAGAAGTGGAGGGAACAAGGGGCAAAGGCAGAACAAGAAAAGATGTACAGATGGAGTGAAGGAAGCTTTTGGGTATTAGCTTTTGAATGTTTAGGTGGGTGAGAGGCATGCATGGGAGAGTGAATTGGACTGATGTGGTATAAACTGCCATGGGCTACACCAGATTGTATGATAGTCATGGAACAGTCTGTGGGGTTTGGCAGTAAATGGTAGATGCTGGTTCCAGTACATTATACATGACAGAGAGAGTGATGTGTGCAAATAAGACCACTGCATATTTGATCCTGACACTATCTTCTTAAGGCTGAGGAGCCAATTTCTTACAGATGAGGAATGACCTCATTTGCTCACATTCACTCACTAGCTATCATGCAAAATGAATTCATAAACCGTAGCCCCTATCCACAGCCAAGTCCCACAAATATTTCCTTAGTTTCTCCCAAATGCTTCTTATGCCATGATTCAGCCCAATGACAGCATGTTATCACTTCCCCTCTTACTCCCTTCACCGATGTTCCCATTTGTTCTCGTCTTTCACACATTATCAACCTCCTTCCAAACCATCTTTTTATCCTCCCTAAAGTTCAATGATACTCTCTCACCCAAACACTCATTTGCCCTCTTTTTCAACTTTTGCACCTTACTCTTGACCTCCTACTGCTTTCTCTTATAAATCTCCCAGTCATTTGCACTCCTTCTTTGTAAATACCATTCAAATGCCTCTCTTTTCTCTTTCACTAACAACTTTACTTCATCCCTCCACTCACTACTCTTTCTAATCTGCCTACCACCCACCTTTCTAATGCTGCATGCATCTCTTGCACATGCCATCACTGCTTCCCTAAATACATCCATTCCTCATCCTCTCCTCTCTCTTTGTTTGCTCTCACCTTCTGCCATTGTACACACAATCTTTTCTGGAACTTCCTCACACGTCTCCTTTCCAAGCTCACTTTTTCTCACCACTCTCTTCTTCCCTACATTCTCTCCTCTTTTTTGAAAACTCCACAAATCTTCACCTTTGCCTCCACATCCCATCAGCTGCCCCTCTCAGCATATTTACTTCCAAAAGTCTCTTCTGCATGCCTATCAATTAATATGTACTTTAATAGTGCCCTTTGACCATCTCTCCTAGTCACATATGTATACTTTTTAAACCAGGTATTCCTAATCACCACTCTTTTTCAGAATGCAAGGCCACAAACTTCACCATTTCCATTCACAACACCAGATACCCTATGTGAACAAATTATACCCTCAACTGCCACATCACTCACCTTCGCATAAGCACCAATACTCTCCCATCTCTTGCCATCCACTTTCAGTTTTACTCACATCAATCTAGAATTTACTTCCTTACACTCTACCATATACTCCCACAACTCCTGCTTTTGGAGTAGTGCTACTACTTCCTTAGCTCCTGTCCTCTCACCAACCCCTGACTATTCTTCCCATTTACCCTTGAGCTTTATTTCACTCTGAGCCAGAATATCCAGGTTTCTTTCCTCAAACATACTACCTAGCTCTCCTTTATTCTCATCTTGGTTACATCCACACAAATTCAGACACCCCAATCTGAGCCTTCAAGGAGGATGAGCACTCTCCACTTGACTCCTTCTGTTTCCTCTTTTAGAAATTGATAAGGAAGGGGAGGGTTTCCAGTCTCATACTCCTGCCCCTTTTAGTCTCTAAGATATGTGGGGAATAAGATCATAGATTTTTTTTTTAACACTTGATCACGGTTTCCCGTGTTAGCTAGATAGCACCAGGAAACAAAGAAAGACCCATCCACTCATATACATACATATGTACACACACACATGTCCACGGACCTATTCATATCAACATGTATATACATACATATACAGGTACACCCCCGATTTTCCAGCAACTGATGGTGCGGCACCTTCTTTAGTCCAGACAAAATTTTGTGAGAGAACTTGAAATTATTGCATCCACCAGACTAGTTTACTGGGTGGCCACAAATGGCATTGTGTGTAGGGTGCGCTTATTTCCATTCTTTAAACTGCACTCATTGGTGGTGATACCGCAATTCTGTGAGATTCTTAGCTTATTTTGCTTAAATTTAACCCTATCTATAGCTTCTAAGACATATGAGAGTGTCAGTCGTGGTGTCAAACATAAACACCAGTCCAAATCGATCCAAGATAAAGTAGAACTGTTGTAAAAAATGGACCGTGGTGTTTCGGTGCGAAAGCAGTGTGACATCTACAATATTGGTTCATCAACTGTTTATGAGATAAAGAAGCAAAGAGAGAAAATATTGAAATTCTATGCGGACAGTGATTCCAAGAAGCAAATGACGCCTAGAAAAACTATGAAAGATGGTAAGAGTACTGAGCACGATTGAGTGATGATGGAACAGTTTCAATACCGCCGCAAAGATAAAGTGGACTTGTCAGGCAGCATGATAATGGACCAGGCTAAGCTGTTCCATAAAGAACTTAAATTAGAACATGAGCATGACTATAGTGAAGGATGGCTTCAAAGATTCAAGAGGCATCATGGAATTTCCATGAATAAAGTGTGCGGAGAAAAGTAGTCTGCAAACCACGAAGGAGCTGCCGAGTATGTGGATGAATTTGCAAAACTCATAGCTGATGAGCACCTCTGTCCTCAGCAGGTGTATAATGCATACGAAACTGCATTATTTGGGCGATGCACACCTAGGAAAACACTAACAACAGAAGAGGAAGAAGGCCCCACAGGATTCAAACAGGGAAGTATCTAGGGGAAATAGCACCTATAGCAAGCACTGAAACTGCCCCCCCTGTCCAAACATATGACACCAGTATTTTTTATTTTCATTATCTCCGCCAAGGAGATTATGTTTTTACTGGCGTTTGTTTGTTTGTCTGTGAGCAACTTTCAACAAAAGTTATGCACAAATTTTGAGAAAATTTTCATGGAAAGTCAGAAATGACACAAGGGCCAGTTGATTAGATTTTGGGAGTGATCTGACTCATTGTCTGGACAGGACGCCATTATGGAAATATCAATTTTTGTGAATAACTATTGAACTAATAATATGTCTCCATGGTTGTCTAATTTGTATATGGATGGGGTTGTTAGGGAGGTGAATGCAAGAGTTTTGGAAAGAGGGGCAAGTATGCAGTCTGTTGTGGATGATACAGCTTGGGAAGTGAGTCAGTTGTTGTTCGCTGATGATACAGCGCTGGTGGTTGATTCATGTGAGAAACTGCAGAAGCTGGTGACTGAGTTTGGTAAAGTGTGTGAAAGAAAGCTGAGAGTAAATGTGAATAAGAGCAAGGTTATTAGCTACAGTAGGGTTGAGGGTCAAGTCAACTGGGAGGTAAGTTTGAATGGAGAAAAACTGGAGGAAGTGAAGTGTTTTAGATATCTGGGAGTGGATTTGGTAGCAGCTGGAACCATGGAAGCGGAAGTGAATCATAGGGTGGGGGAGGGGGCGAAAATTCTGGGAGCATTGAAGAATGTGTGGAAGTCGAGAACATTATCTCGGAAAGCAAAAATGGGTGTTTGAAGGAATAGTGTTTCCAACAATATTGTATGGTTGTGAGGCGCGGGCTATGGATAGAGTTGTGCGCAGGAGGGTGGATGTGCTGGAAATGAGATGTTTGAGGACAATGTGTGGTGTGAGGTGGTTTGATCGTGTAAGTAATAATAGAGTAAGAGAGATGTGTGGTAATAAAAAGAGCGCAGTTGAGAGAGCAGAAAAAGGGTGTTTTGAAATGGTTTGGTCACATGGAGAGAATGAGTGAGGAAAGAATGACCAAGAGGATATGTGTGTCAGAGGTGGAGGGAACGAGAAGTGGGAGACCAAATTGGAGGTGGAAAGATGGAGTGAAAAAGATTTTGAGTGATCAGGGCCTGAACATGCAGGAGGGTGAAAGGCGTGCAAGGAATAGAGTGAACTGGAACGATGTGGTACACCGGGGTCAATGTGCTGTCAATGGATTGAACCAGGGCATGTGAAGCGTCTGGGGTAAACCATGGAAAGTTCTGTGGGGCCTGGATGTGGAAAGGGAGCTGTGGTTTCAGTGCATTATTACAGGACAGCTAGAGACTGAGTGTGAACGAATGTGGCCTTTGTTGTCTTTTCCTAGCGCTACCTCGCACACATTAGAGGGGAGAAGGTTATTTCATGTGTGGTGAGGTGGCGATGGGAATGAATAAAGGCAGACAGTATGAATTATATACATGTGTATATATGTATATGTCTGTGTGTGTGTATATATGTATACCTTGATATGTATAGGTATGTATATTTGCGTGTGTGGACGTGTATGTATATGCATGTGTATGTGGGTGGGTTGGGCCATTCTTTCATCTGTTTCCTTGCGCTACCTCGCTAACGCGGGAGACAGCGACAAAGTAAAATAAAAAAAAAATAATATCAATGCGATTCCAAATGCCAAAGATATGTTTTCATGGTAAAGAAATCTAAATCTTCAAGATCCGAATCAATGTCTGATTCAGGACCCATTATGCCACTAGCACCCTCCTTCAAGTAGTGCCCAGGTCACCTGCCCTACCTGCTATACCCTAGATATGCCACTGGATTCAAACAATCTAAGGACAGACTTACCATTTGAGAGTGCCTAAACATTTAATATTTGTTTAATTCAAATATCTAGCTGTCCATGTTACATTAGACACATGGGAGATGTATAATTAGTGGGTTAGAGGTGTGTTGATGAATTATTATTATGTGACAACGGTTGGTCTAGCAAAATGGTTAATCTGACATGGCTTTGGAACCAAAAGTGCTGGAAAATCGGTGGTGTACCTGTACATATACAAACATATATGCACGTATATATTCATACTTGCTCACATTCATCCATTCCCAGCACCACCCCACCCCACAGGAAACAGCATCGCCACCCCACGTCAGCAAGGCAGCACCAGGAAACAAAGGATAAAAAGCCACATCCACTCACACTCATCCTCTAGCTGTCATATGCAGTGCACTGAAACCATAGCTCCTTATCCACATCCAGGCCCCATAGACCTTTCCATGGTTCATCCTCAGATGTTTCACATGCCCTGGTTCAGTCCACTGACAACACATTGACCCCAGCAAACCACATTGTTCCAATTCACTTTACTCCATGCATGCTCTTAACCCTCCTGCATGTTCAAGCTCGGATCACTCAAAATCATTTTCATTCCACCCTTCCATCTCCAAATCAGTCTCCCATTTCTCCCTGTTCCCTCCATCTCTGACATATATATCCTCTTTGTCAACCTATCCTTACTCATTCTCTCCATATGTCTAAACCATTTCAACACACCCTCTTCTGCTTTTTCAACCACATTATTTTCATAACCACACATCTCTCTTACTCTTTCATTACTTACTCGATCAAAACCACCTCGCACCAGATACTGTCCTCAAACATTTCATTTCCAACACGATCACCCAACTCCATGCAACCCTATCTATAGCCTATGCCTAACAACCACATGAAATTGTTGAAACTACTATTCCTTGAGACATACCCATTTTTGATCTCTGAGATAATGTTCTCTCTATCAATATCCCTGACCCCTGTTCCGATTGGAACTCCCTTAAAGGGTTGGCCATGACAACAAAGTCTCCATAACTAAAGAACTCCAGTGCTGCTTCTTAGCCTTTAGCGCCTCACCCTTGACAGGCCAGTGGCAGAGGGCAAGTCTATCGCAGTGTTTGCAGAGGCTCCTACCTTATATACCTAATGACTACTTCTATCTAATGCTCCTACCTACTATTTCTACTTAATGCTACTACCTAATGCTCCTCTCCAAATATTCCTACCTACTACTTCTATCTACTGCTCTTACCATTTTGCCAAAAGGCAGGGCTAGCACATAGTGCTCACAACAGAAAAATCTAGAGTTATGAAGAATGAGCTGCATGAGTTGAGTATTGTTAGATGTTACATATGATAAGAAGAGATTGTATATTTGTGGACAGAATGCCAGTAGTCCATATGTTAATGAGGAAGAAAGAAATGACAGCTACCTGGGTCAGAGGAGTGCAACTTGACAACCACTAAAGTGCTGGCTCACTAAGAAGATGTCACTCACCCTTCTGATAACCAGGTAGGTAGTACTGGTAATATACCTCCTTGGTTGTTGGCTGCCTACCAACTACTACTACTAGGTGAAAATCTAGTAGATATACCTTATTTAGGGGATAAAAAGAGAAGTTTTGGCCTCTTAGCAAGCACTCTCTGATGCTGAGGGCTTAGTTCAGAGATGAGAAACTACAAATGACAGTACCACATACTGTATGTTATGATAACTGGTTTGCTGTTCCTTTCACTGCCAAGATAATGTTCTCTCTTTCCACACATTCTTCATTGCTCCCAGAACCTTCACCACCTCCCCCAACCTATGGCTCAATTCCGCTTCCATGGTTCCATTCACTTCCAAGTCCACTCCTAGATATCTAAAACACTTCACTTCCTCCAATTTTTCTCCATTCAAACTTACATCCCAACTTTTTTATTTTCAAGGCTCCAGTCACAGACAAAAGTCCACATCAAGGCTGGGCCTTAATTGAAATATAGAGAATTGTGAAACTGGAAAAGACAAGGGAAAGTAAAAAATTTTGAAAGTGAAAAACTTGTCTTTTGAAATGTGCAAGGTCATAGTTATTGGGAAAGACATTAGAGGGTAGAGAGTTCCAAAGCTTCGACATTTAGGTATCAAAATGGCCCACCCTCAAGTTACAGATGGCTACACAATAATCATGTGATGCAGCAGCTTGCTGAGTATAGTGTGGTCTAGCTAAAAGTGTGGGCACACAAGCAGCCAGCTCTCATGAGTAAAAACCACAGTAACACCTATAGAAGAGGGAAAGTGAACCAACATTGCAGCGTAGAGCAAGAGGGTCAAGTTTGGAAGTTAGCCTGGGATAGTTTATGAAGCGGATCACTTTCAACTCAAATCTGTCAAGTAGGGATGCAGAACTTGAACCACCCCAAATGTGAGAGCAGTTCTCCATACAAGGACAAATTGATCACTTGTATAAATGAAGCAACTGTTCAGAAGTTTCAACATCTAAACAGAACAACCAGTTTCTTAGAGGCAGACTTAGCTATTCCTGTAATGTGTGGTTTCCAAGAAAGAGTGGATGTTAAAGAACCATCAAAGGAGAGATGAGTTGTGAGGAGTTTTCGATAGAGAGATGGGTAGCAACTCGGTCTTGGAGACATTAAACTTAACAAGATTTTGTGTACCCCACTGAGATATCCTGTCCAAGATTGAGTTTATTGTGGAAGCTGTGTCAAGACGAGATGCAGATCGAGTGAGAGGAGGCAAAAGTGAAGGAATTGGATGAATGCAGTGTTGTCAGCATATGAATGGATTGCATTATCTGTGGAGGAGATGAAATCACTGAAAAAAAAAAAGGAGAAAAAACGAAAGAAACAAACAGGAAGGAAAGAACCTTGAGGGGAGGCTGATCCATCAACAATCACAGAGATAGATCGGCCAGAGAGGAAGCTAGATATGAAGGAGTAGAGTGAGGGAGGGAAGCCAAAAGAGGTGAGCTTAGAGATGAAACCCTGATGCCACATCCAGTCAAAAGCCTTAGATATGTCAAGGGCAACTACACATGACTCCCCTGAATCTTTCAGGGATGATGACCATACATTATTAAGATAGGAAAAAATATCACCAGTGGATCTTGCCTTACAGAAGCCATACTGGTGATCAGAGAGAAGACTGTGGTTTTCAAGGCGTTTAAGGATACAGGAGTTGAGGAGGGATTCAAAGACTTTGGAAATGGTGAAGTCAAAGCAAAAGGATGATAGTTAGAGGGGTCAGAATGGTCATCCCTCCTAGGGATGGGATGTAACAATGCATGCTTCCAAGGAGAAGAAAAAGTTTTGGTTTTCAAAAGAAATGGAACAAACAAGCAAGCACAGGTGCAAGTCCAGAGGCACTAACTTGTCCTCAACCCTGCTCAACCTAATAACCTTGCTCTTATTCACATTTACTCTCAACTTCTCCTTTCACACACTCCAAACTCAGTCATCAACTTCCGCAGTTTTCACTCAAATCATCCATCAGTGCTGTGAAAACTCAAATCATCCATCAGTGCTGTATCAGTGGAGAAAAACAACTGACACACTTCCCAGGCCCTCTTACCTCCAACAGACGGCATATCCCCCCTTCCAAAACTTACATTTACCTCCCTAACCACCCCATCCATAAACAAATCAACCAAAGTGACATCACACATCCCACACCATATATTCTAAAGACTTTCCACAAAGCATCTCTACCAACCCTATCATATGCCTTCTCCAGATCCAGAAATGCCACACACAAACCCATCTGTTTTTCCAAGTAAACACCTGATCCTCACATCCTCTACCTTTTCTAAAATCACAATGCTCCTCCCCAATCTGATGCTCTGTACATACCTTCACCCTCTTAATCGATACCCTCCCATTCAATTTTCCAGGTATACTCAGCAAACCTATGCATCTAGTTTGAACACACACCTTTATCCCCTTTGCATTTGTACAAAGGCAGTATAATGCATTCCACCAATCCTCGGGCACTTCATCATAATCCATACATACAATGAGTATCCTTCCCAACCAATCAACAACACAGTAACCCCATTTCTTAATGAATTTAACTGTAATATCATCCACTCCCATTGCCCTGCCGGATTTCATCTTCCGCATGGCTTTCATAACCTCTTCTCTCTTCACCAAACCACTCTCCCTGACAGGATGTTGAGAAACTTTTTTGCATGCCACCCCAACCAAAACACCCTACATCTGCCACTCTATCATCAAACACTTTCAAAAATCCTTCAAAATACTCACTTCATCACTACCTGTTATCACTTATCCTCTTGCTGGCCTCACTGATGTTCCATTGTTCTTGTCTTTCACTTGTTATTTACATCCTTCCAAACCATCCTTTTATTCTCCCTAAAGTTTAATGATACTCTCTCACCCCAATTATCATTTGCCCTCTTTTTCAACCTTTGTACATTTCTCCTGACCTCCTACTGCTTTCTTTTATACATCTACCAGTCATTTGCACTCCTTCCTTTCAAGTATCATCCAAATGCCTCTCTCTTCTCTTTCACTAACAACTTTACTTCTTCATCCAACCATTCACTTTCTAATCTGCCTATGTCCCACCTTTCTCATGCCACATGCATCTTTTGCATATGCCATCAATGCTTCCCTAAATACATCCCATTCCTCAACCACTCCCCGCACATGGTAGAGGATGTGTGGATCAGGTGTCTGCTATGAAACATGCGTGAGTAATATTTAGAAAAACAGATGGATTTGTATGTGGCACTTATGGATCTGGAGAAAGTATATGATAGGGTAGATGGAGATGCTTTGTGGAAGGTCTTAAAGTATATGGTGTTGGAGGTAAGCTGCTAAAAGCAGTGGAAAGTTTTCATCAAGGATGTATGGCATCTGAATGACTAGGAAGAGAGGAGAGCACCTGGTTCCCATCGAAGGTCACTTTGCCGCAGGGGTGTATGATGTCTCCATGGTTGTTTAAGGATGGGGTGGTTAGGGAGGTAAATGCAAGAGTTTTGGAGAGGGGCGAGTATGCAGTCTGTTGGGGATAAGAGGGCCTCGGAAAAAAGTTGTTGGTCACCAATGATACAGCACTGGTGGCTGATTCAAGTGAGAAACTACAGAAGTTGGTGATTGAGTTTAGAAAAGTGTGTGAAAGTAGGAAGTTGAGAGTAAATGTGAATAAGAGCAAGGATATTAGGTTCAGTAGGGTTGAGGGACAAGTTAATTGGAATGTAGAGAGTAAATGTGAATAAGAGCAAGGATATTAGGTTCAGTAGGGTTGAGGGACAAGTTAATTGGAATGTAAGTTCCAATGGAGAAAAATTGGAAGTGAAGTGTTTTAGATATCTGGGAATGGACTTAGCAGTGAAAGTAACCATGGAAGCAAAAGTGAGTCACAGGGTGAGGGAGGGACCAAAGGTTCTGGAAGCAATGAAGAATGTGAGGAAAGAGAGAAAGATATCTCAGAAAGCAAAAGTAGGTATGTTTGAAGGAATAGTAGTTCTAACAATATCATATGGTTGTGAGGCATGGGCTAGAGATAGGGTTGTACAGAGGAGGGTGGATGTGTTGGAAAGGAAATGTTTGGAGACAATATGTGGTGTGAGGTGGTTTGATCAAGTAAGTAATGAAATGGTAAGAAAGATGTGTGGTAATAAAAAGAGTGTGGTTAAGAGAGCAGAAGAGGGTGTGTTGAAATGGTTTGGACTTATGGAAAGAATTAATGAGGAAAAGTTGACAAAGAGGATATATGTATCAAAAGTAGAGGGAACGAGAAGTGGGAGACCAAATTGGAGGTGGAAGGATGGAGTGAAAAAGATTTTGAGTGACTGGGGCCTGAAAAAACAAGAGGGTGAAAGGCATGCAAGGAATAGAGTGAATTGGAATGATGTGGTATACTGGGGTGACGTGCTGAACCAGGGGATGTGAAACGTATGGGGTAAACCATAGAAGTGTCTGTGGGGCCCAGATGTGGACAGGGAGTTGTGGTTTCGGTCCATTACACACAAAAGCTAGAGAATGAGTGTGAATGACTATTGCCTTTTTTGTCTGTTTTCCTGGCACTACCTCACTGAAGTGGGGGGCAGCGATGCTATTTCCTATGGGGTGGGATGGTGCAGGGAATGGATTGAAGGCAAGCAAGTATGAATATGTACATGTGTATATATGTATATGTATGTATATGCGTATATGTACATATTTGTATGTACGTGTATGGGCATTTATGTATATAGATGTGTATAAGAGTGGATGGGTTGTTCTTCATCTGTTCCCTGGCACTAACTCACTGATGTGGGAAACAGCATCCCCCTTCCCCATATGCATGCAAGGGAGCGCTAGGAAAAGACAACAAAGGCCACATTCGTTAACACTTTGTCTCTACCAGTCATGTGTAATGCACCGAAACCACAGCTCCCTTTCCACCTCCACGCCCCACAAAACTTTCCATGGTTTACCCCAGACGCTTCACATGCCCTGGTTCAATTCACTAATAGCATGTTGACCCCGGTATACCACATCGTTCCAATTCACTCTATACCTTGAACGCCTTTCATCCTCCTGTATGTTCAGGCCCCGATTGCTCAAAATCTTTTTCATTCCATCCTTCCACCTACAATTTGGTCTCCCACTTCTCCTCGTTCCCTCCACCTCTGACACATATATCTTCTTTGTCAATGTTTACTCAGTCATTCTTTCCATGTGACCAAACCATTTCAATACACCCTCTTCTGCTCTCTCAACCCCACTCTTATTACCACACATCTCTCTTACCCTTTCAGTACTTACTCTTTCAAACCACCTCACACCATATACTGTCCTCAAACATTTCATTTCCAACACATCCACCCTCCTCCGCACAACCTTACCTATAGCCCATGCCTCGCAACCAAATAACATTTTTAGAACCACTATTCCTTCAAACATACACATTTTTGCTCTCCAAGATAATGTTCTCACTTTCCACACATTCTTCAACCCTCCCAGAACCCTTGCCTCCTCGCCCACCCAGTGACTCACTTGTTTCCATGGTTCCATTCTCTGCTAAATCCACTCCCAGATATCTAAAACTCTTCACTTCCTCTAGTTTTTCTCCATTCAAACTTACCTCACAATTATCTTGTACCTCAACCCTAGTGAACCTAATAACCTTGCTATTATTCACATTTACTCTCAGCTTTCTTCTTTCACACACTTTACTAAACTCAGTCACCAGCTTCTGCAGTTTCACATCTGAATCAGCTACCAGCGCTGTATCATCAGCAAACAACAACTGACTCACTTCCCAAGCCCTCTCATCCACAACAGACTGCTTACTTGCCCCTCTATCCAAAACTCTTGCATTCACCTCCCTGACATCCCCATCCATAAACAAATTAAACAACCATGGAGACATCACACACCCCTGCCGCAAACCAACATTCATTGGGAACCAATCACTTTCCTCTCTTCTTACTCGTACACATGCCTTACATCCTCGATAAAAACTTTTCTCTGCTTCCAGCAACTTACCTCCCACACCATATACTCTTAACACCTTCTACAGAGCATCCCTATCACCTCTATCATATGCCCTCTCCAGATCCATAAATGCTACATACAAATCCATCTGTTTTTCTAAGTATTTCTAACACAAATTCTTGCAGGGAAAAAATGAAACTGAGTGGGAGATGTATAAAAGAAAGAGACAGGAGGTCAAGAGAAAGGTGCAAGAGGTGAAAGAAAGGGCAAATGAGAGTTGGGGTGAGAGAGTATCATTAAATTTTAGGGAGAATAAAAAGATGTTCTGGAAGGAGGTAAATAAAGTGCGTAAGACAAGGGAGCAAATGGGAACTTCAGTGAAGGGCGCAAATGGGGAGGTGATAACAAGTAGTGGTGATGTGAGAAGGAGATGGAGTGAGTATTTTGAAGGTTTGTTGAATGTGTTTGATGATAGAGTGGCAGATATAGGGTGTTTTGGTCGAGGTGGTGTGCAAAGTGAGAGGGTTAGAGAAAATGATTTGGTAAACAGAGAAGAGGTAGTGATAGCTTTGCGGAAGATGAAAGCCGGCAAGGCAGCAGGTTTGGATGGTATTGCAGTGGAATTTATTAAAAAAGGGGGTGACTGTATTGTTGACTGGTTGGTAAGGTTATTTAATGTATGTATGACTCATGGTGAGGTGCCTGAGGATTGGCAGAATGCGTGCATAGTGCCATTGTACAAAGGCAAAGGGGATAAGAGTGAGTGCTCAAATTACAGAGGTATAAGTTTGTTGAGTATTCCTGGTAAATTATATGGGAGGGTATTGATTGAGAGGGTGAAGGCATGTACAGAGCATCAGATTGGGGAAGAGCAGTGTGGTTTCAGAAGTGGTAGAGGATGTGTGGATCAGCTGTTTGCTTTGAAGAATGTATGTGAGAAATACTTAGAAAAGCAAATGGATTTGTATGTAGCATTTATGGATCTGGAGAAGGCATATGATAGAGTTGATAGAGATGCTCTGTGGAAGGTATTAAGAATATATGGTGTGGGAGGAAAGTTGTTAGAAGCAGTGAAAAGTTTTTATCGAGGATGTAAGGCATGTGTACGTGTAGGAAGAGAGGAAAGTGATTGGTTCTCAGTGAATGTAGGTTTGCGGCAGGGGTGTGTGATGTCTCCATGGTTGTTTAATTTGTTTATGGATGGGGTTGTTAGGGAGGTAAATGCAAGAGTTTTGGAAAGAGGGGCAAGTATGAAGTCTGTTGGGGATGAGAAAGCTTGGGAAGTGAGTCAGTTGTTGTTCGCTGATGATACAGCGCTGGTGGCTGATTCATGTGAGAAACTGCAGAAGCTGGTGACTGAGTTTGGAAAAGTGTGTGGAAGAAGAAAGTTAAGAGTAAATGTGAATAAGAGCAAGGTTATTAGTTACAGTAGGGTTGAGGGTCAAGTCAATTGGGAGGTGAGTTTGAATGGAGAAAAACTGGAGGAAGTGAAGTGTTTTAGATATCTGGGAGTGGATCTGGCAGCGGATGGAACCATGGAAGCGGAAGTGGATCATAGGGTGGGGGAGGGGGCGAAAATCCTGGGGGCCTTGAAAAATGTGTGGAAGTCGAGAACATTATCTCGGAAAGCAAAAATGGGTATGTTTGAAGGAATAGTGGTTCCAACAATGTTGTATGGTTGCGAGGCGTGGGCTATGGATAGAGTTGTGCGCAGGAGGATGGATGTGCTGGAAATGAGATGTTTGAGGACAATGTGTGGTGTGAGGTGGTTTGATCGAGTGAGTAACGTAAGGGTAAGAGAGATGTGTGGAAATAAAAAGAGCGTGGTTGAGAGAGCAGAAGAGGGTGTTTTGAAGTGGTTTGGGTACATGGAGAGGATGAGTGAGGAAAGATTGACCAAGAGGATATATGTGTCGGAGGTGGAGGGAACAAGGAGAAGAGGGAGACCAAATTGGAGGTGGAAAGATGGAGTGAAAAAGATTTTGTGTGATCGGGGCCTGAACATGCAGGAGGGTGAAAGGAGGGCAAGGAATAGAGTGAATTGGAGCGATGTGGTATACCGGGGTTGACGTGCTGTCAGTGGATTGAAGCAAGGCATGTGAAGCGTCTGGGGTAAACCATGGAAAGCTGTGTAGGTATGTATATTTGCGTGTGTGGACGTATGTATATACATGTGTATGGGGGGGGGGTTGGGCCATTTCTTTCGTCTGTTTCCTTGCGCTACCTCGCAAACGCGGGAGACAGCGAGAAAGTATAATAAAAAAATAAAATAATAATTCTTCAAAGCATACACCTGATCCACATATCCTCTACCACTTATGAAACCACACTGGTCTTCCCATCTGATGCTCTGTACATGCCTTCACCCTCTCAATCAATGCCCTCCCATATAACTTCCCAGGAATACTCAACAAACTTATACCTCTGTAATTTGAACACTCACCTTTATCCCTTTTGCCTTTATACAATGGCACTATCTATGCATTCAGCTAATCCTCAGGCACTTCACCATAAACCATACATACACTGAAAATTCTCACCTACCAGTCAACAAGGGAGGAAGTTTGAATGGAGAAAAACTGCAGGAAGTGAAGTGTTTTAGATATCTGGGAGTGGATTTGACAGCGGATGGAACCATGGAAGCGGAAGTGAAACATAGGGTGTGGGAGGGGGCGAAAGTTCTGGAAGCGTTGAAGAATGTGTGGAAGTCGAGAACATTATCTTGGAAAGCAAAAACGGGTATGTTTGAAGGAATAGTGGTTCCAACAATGATATATGGTTGCAAGGCGTGGGCTATAGATAGACTTGTGCGGAAGAGGGTGGATGTGCTAGAAAGGAAATGTTTGTGGACAATATATAGTGTGAGGTGGTTTGATCGAATAAGTAATGAAAGGGTAAGAGAGATGTGTGGTAATAAAGTGTGGTTGAGAGAGCAGAAGAGGGTGTTTTGAAATGGTTTGGTCACATGGAGAGAATGAGTGAGGAAAGATTGACCTAGAGGATATATGTGTCAGAGGTGGAGGGAACAAGGAGAGGTGGGAGACCAAATTGGAGGTGGAAAGATGGAGTGAAAAGATTTTGAGTTATCGGGGCCTGAACATGCAGGAGGACGAAATGCATGCAAGGAATAGAGTGAATTGGAACGATGTGGTATACCAGGGTCGACGTGATGTCAATGGAATGAAACAGGGCATATGAAGCGTCTGGGGTAAACCGTGGAAAGTTCTGTGGGGCCTAGATGAGGAAAGGGACCTGTGGTTTCGGTGCATCATACATGACAGCTAGAGACAGTTAGAGCGGGGATAGGGGTTATCATTTCATGTGTGGCAGGGTGGCGACGGGAATGAATAAGGGCAGACAGAATGAACTATGTACATAAGTATATATGTATATGTCTGTGTGTGTATATATATGTATACGTTGAGATGTATAAGTATGTATATTTGCATGTGTGGACGTGTATGTATATACATGTGTATGTGGGTGGGCCGGGCCATTCTTTTGTCTGTTTCCTTGCGCTACCTCGCTGATGCAGGAGACAGCGACAAAGCAAAATAAAAATAATAATATAATAGGTAGTATGTTTGAGGAAAGGAGCCTGAATGTTTCGGCTCTGAGTGAAACGAAGCTCAAGGGTAAAGGGGAAGAGTGGTTTGGGAATGTCTTGGGAGTAAAGTCAGGGGTTAGTGAGAGGACAAGAGCAAGGGAAGGAGTAGCACTACTCCTGAAACAGGAGTGGTGGGAGTATGTGATAGAGTGTAAGAAAGTAAATTCTAGATTGATATGGGTAAAACTGAAAGTTGATGGAGAGAGATGGGTGATTATTGGTGCATATGCACCTGGGCATGAGAAGAAAGATTATGAGAGGCAAGTGTTTTGGGAGCAGCTGAGTGGGTGTGTTTGTAGTTTTGATGTACGAGACCAGGTTATAGTGATGGGTGATTTGAATGCAAAGGTGAGTAATGTGGCAGTTGAGGGAATAATTGGTATACATGGGGTGTTCAGTGTTGTAAATGGAAATGGTGAAGAGCTTGTAGATTTACCTGCTGAAAAAGGACTGGTGATTGGGAATACCTGGTTTAAAAAGAGAGATATACATAAGTATATGTATGTAAGTAGGAGAGATGGCCAGAGAGCGTTATTGGATTACATGTTAATTGATAGGTGCGCGAATGAGAGACTTTTGGATGTTAATGTGCTGAGAGGTGCAACTGGAGGGATGTCTGATCATTATTTTGTGGAGGCAAAGGTGAAGATTTGTAGGGGTTTTCAGAAAAGAAGAGAGAATGTTGGGGTGAAGAGAGTGGTGAGAGTAAGTGAGCTTGGGAAGGAGACTTGTGTGAGGAAGTACCAAGAGAGACTGAGTACAGAATGGAAAAAGGTGAGAACAAAGGAGATAAGGGGAGTGGGGGAGGAATGGGATGTATTTAGGGGAGAAGTGATGGCTTGCGCAAAAGATGCTTGTGGCAAGAGAAGCGTGGGAGGCGGGCAGATTAGAAAGGGTAGTGGGTGGTGGGATGAAAAAGTAAGATCATTAGTGAAAGAGAAGAGAGAGGCTTTTGGATGATTTTTGCAGGGAAATAATGCAAATGAGTGGGAGATGTATACAAGAAAGAGGCAGGAGGTCAAGAGAAAGGTGCAAGAGTGAAAAAGAGGACAAATGAGAGTTGGGGTGAGAGAGTATCATTAAATCTTAGGGAGAATAAAAAGATGTTTTGGAAGGAGGTAAATAAAGTGCGTAAGACAAGGGAGCAAATGGGAACTTCAGTCACCAGCTTCTGCAGTTTCTCACATGAATCGGCCACTAGCGCTGTATCATCAGCGAACAACAACTGACTCACTTCCCAAGCTCTCTCATCCACAACAGACTTCATACTTGCCCCTCTTTCCAAAACTCTTGCATTCACCTCCCTAACAACCCCATCCATAAACAAATTAAACAACCATGGAGACATCACACACCCCTGCCGCAAACCTACATTCAGTGAGAACCAATCACTTTCCTCTCTTCCTACACGTACACATGCCTTGCATCCTCGATAAAAACTTTTCACTGCTTCTAACAACTTGCCTCCCACACCATATATTCTTAATACCTTCCACAGAGCATCTCTATCAACTCTATCATATGCCTTCTCCAGATCCATAAATGCTACATACAAATCCATTTGCTTTTCTAAGTATTTCTCACATACATTCTTCAAAGCAAACACCTGATCCACACATCCTCTACCACTTCTGAAACCACACTGCTCTTCCCCAATCTGATGCTTTGTACATGCCTTCACCCTCTCAATCAATAACCTCCCATATAATTTATCAGGAATACTCAACAAACTTATACCTCTGTAATTTGAGCACTCACTCTTATCCCCTTTGCCTTTGCACAATGGCACTATGCAAGCATTCCGCCAATCCTCAGGCACCTCACCATGAGTCATACATACATTAAATATCCTTACCAACCAGTCAACAATACAGTCATCCCCATTTTTAACAGATTCCACTGCAATACCATCCAAACCTGCTGCCTTGCTGGCTTTCATCTTCTGCAAAGCTTTTACTACCTCTTCTCTGTTTACCAAATCATTTTCCCTAACCCTCTCACTTTGCACACCACCTCGACCAAAACACCCTATATCTGCCACTCTATCATCAAACGCATTCAACAAACCTTCAAAATACTCACTCCATCTCCTTCTCACATCACCACTACTTGTTATCACCTCCCCATTAGCCCCCTTCACTGAAGTTCCCATTTGCTCCCTTGTCTTACGCACTTTATTTACCTCCTTCCAAAACATCTTTTTATTCTTCCTAAAATTTAATGATACTCTCTCACCCCAACTCTCATTTGCCCTCTTTTTCACCTCTTGCACCTTTCTCTTGACCTCCTGCCTCTTTCTTTTATACTTCTTCATCCCACCACTCACTACCCTTTCTAATCAACCCATCTCCCACGCTTCTCATGCCACAAGCATCTTTTGCGCAAGCCATCACTTCTTCCCTAAATACATCCCATTCCTCCCCCACTCCCCTTACCTCCTTTGTTCTCACCTTTTTCCATTCTGTACTCAGTCTCTCCTGGTACTTCCTCACACAAGTCTCCTTCCCAAGATCACTTACTCTCACCACTCTCTTCACCCCAACATTCTCTCTTCTTTTCTGAAAACCCCTGCAAATACTCACCTTCGCCTCCACAAGATAATGATCAGACATCCCTCCAGTTGCACCTCTCAGCACACTAACATCCAAAAGTCCCTCTTTCGCGCGCCTATCAATTAACACGTAATCCAATAATGCTCTCTGGCCATCTCTCCTACTTGCATACGTATACTTATGTATATCTCTCTTTTTAAACCAGGTATTCCCAATAACTAGTCCTTTTTCAGCAGATAAATCTACAAGCTCTTCACCTTTTCCATTTACAACACTGAACACCCTATGTATACCAATTATTCCCTCAACTGCCACATTACTCACCTTTGCATTCAAATCACCTATCACTATAACCCGGTCTTGTGCATCAAAACAACTAACACACTCATTCAGCTGCTCCCAAAACACTTGCCTCTCATGATCTTTCTTCTCATGCCCAGGTGTATATGCACCAATAATCACCCATCTCTCTCCATCAACTTTCAGTTTTACCCATATCAATCTAGAATTTACTTTCTTACACTCTATCACATACTCCCACAACTCCTGTTTCAGGAGTAAAGCTACTCCTTCCCTTGCTCTTGTCCTCTCACTAACCCCTGACTTTACTCCCAAGACATTCCCAAACCACTCTTCCCCTTTACCCTTGAGCAATCAGGCTCTGAAAATGCAAGAGGGTGAAAGGGGTGCATGAGATAGAGTGAAATGGAACAAAAAAGGTATAGTGGGTCAACATACTGTCACCGGACTGAACCAGAGAATGTGAAGCATCCAGGATAAAGCATGGAAAGGTACGTTGAGTAAGGTTGTGGATAGGGAGCTGTGGTTTTGGCACATTACTCACGATGGTGAGTGGATGTGATGAGATGTGGCCTTTACTCATCTGTTCCTGGTGCTGCTTCATCTGTAATGCATCAAAACCAAAGCTCCCCTATCCATAATCTGGTTTCTCCTAACCACTTCTCATAACTATTATTGACCCCAGGACACCTTTCTCTAAAGAGATTCCTGCAGCTTCAAGGCTGTGCTACTTCCAGTAGTAGGGAAATTACAGACTTGAAGAGAGTCCATCCTTTCCCTGTCATAGAGTGTCACACAGCAAGAGTCCATGGATGAAGAGTTCTGGGGTTATAAAATAATAATATTCTTTATCTATAGGGTGTTTTATTCACCCCAGTATTAATTACTAATCACATATCTGGGGTGGTTCTTGGTATTTTGAACACTTCTATCAGGTCTCCTCAGAGTCTGCACTTTTTATAGAGAATAATTTCTATCTTTAAGCCTTTACTCTTAAGGCTTATTTCTGAGAAGGTTTAATTTGGGGTGCTCTTCTATGAATAGCATACTCCAAATAAGGTCTACCCAGGAAACTGCAAAGGGTGAGTATCATATCCTTTGTTTTGTAGTTTATTTATAACTATATAACCTAACATCCAATTGGCTTTACTGTATGCAAGTAGTCAATGTTTACCAGATTCAAGGTCATTACTGATAATTACTCCAAGGTCCTTTTCTTCATTTACTTTTTGTACTTATGATTCTATTATTGGAGCCAAAATGCATAACTTTGCCTTCATCGATGTTGAAATCCATTTTCTGTTTCTCTGTCCACTATAAAAGTTAATCTAAATCCCTGTGAATCTTTGAGTAATCTTCATATGACTTGGCAGTGCTTCCAAATTTTGTCATCAGCCAATTTTGGTGTTATACTTGTGAGTCCTGTCTCTAGGTACAAGTGTTCAATTCATCAAATTGGAAGATGTATCTTGGGCATACATGGTCTGTTATGTCGAATCCATTTGTAATATTGAAGAGATGGGAGGTATCTAGAATGTGAATAAGACAGCATATCCTGAACTTGCCTAGCAAGTGTAGTTTCAGAGGGACAAAATAACTCTGACCAAGCCAACTATGAAGTCGGATCATCATTTATATGAATAACTATTCCCCAATAAATACTGCTTCATTTCATATTATCTTGCATGTATTGCAATGTCCATAAACTGTAAGCCTATTGAGTGTGGTTTCAGAGGGTGCAATAGCCATAGTTTGGAAGCCAGCTAGGAAGTTGGCTAATCATTTGAATGTACCCCTATTATCCAGTGTGCACTGCTCCATTATAAGGTGTTTTGCATGTTTGTTGCTATGTCCATGATCAAGTAAATTTTGGAGGCATGAAAAGTTTAGAAAATGCAAGTTCAAAATATTCAAATAGCAGGTAGTCATTCAGGAAAGCATATATCTACTAACAACCAGAAGCATCTTCCGAGCCAGCAAGTCTGATACATAATATCATACTCGATACATCTGGTTTAAGTTACACTGTAATATAACTAGTTGTTAAATAACATCAAATCCCTATGACTAAGAGTGGAAAAGAACCAAGTGAAACCTGAGATTCTGGCAAGATAATTAGGACTAGTTTGGAAGTGAAATAAAATGTTTTTAAGAAATTCCATGACAAACTAGTAGCTGAAATGGTGCCATAGGACCTGTGAAACTCTTACAGTGAATATGATCCTGAATTAATCTTTGCAGTTAGGTTGCGGTATAACTCTGCTGACAACCTATCTTTGCAGTTAAGTTGTGGTATAACTCTGCTGACAACCTATCTGTATGCACTTCTCCAAGGGCATGCAAGCAAAGCAGCTAGGATAAACCTGTTGTGGAGAGGACAGCTTTAGTCATACCAAACTAAACCTCACCCATGCTAGACCAGACTACTGCTTACATGAGAAAGGCTCATTTACAAACTATTAGGACCCTCTACCTTTAGGACTTCCTGCTGGTTGCCCACAATAAAGCTATTCACCCTGCTAGTCTCTTCTGTTATGAATACCAGTATATCTGCAGCAAGTCTTAAAACAGGGAAGTAATAGGGTTCCATCCCAACCAAGAAGACCTCCACAACACTGGTAGCACAACTGGAGGGATTTTGGCCAGCAAAGCAGTGCTGGTCTTAAGGAAAGTCTGTGTAAACATGCATAAGAAAACCTACTAACACTCTACAGGGCCAAAGTTAACATTTAGAAGGCAGAGATTTGTTTTCATGGACATAATATTGTACTGTGAAGACATGAAGGGGGCAAAAACAGTATATCTACCGAGAAATGGCTCAGACACACACACACACACAAAAAAAATAGGTTTGATGTACTACACAAGTGGTTATGATATGCTGATCACGTTGGGTGTTTAATTAGTTGTTCCAGACTATCAAGGTCAAGAGAAAAAGGTCCTCACTCCCTTACACAATCCAAGATATCCTATGTATACCATACGTGTAGCACATTCTTGCATTATTTCTTTCTTTCTCTGTCCCTTTACTTATTTTTCTAATTTGTTTTCATATCTCTCACAACTGAAGAAGTTTCCATTTGGGATTTATAACTGTCACTGATGATTTTGTCTCTAGTGCAGACAGTTTTATGCAAAGAATCCATCTCTCAGTTCCATGTACATGGTGAAATACACATTCATGGACAAAATATATTTTTTCAAGTATGATCTACAATCTACATTAAACATCAAGTACACTCTTCAAATAACACTCAACCTTACTGAGGACATAACATCTTTTTGTGCTAATATCAACATAAATCATATACACTATATAATCTATTAAACTAGCATATAACCCATGTCAAGAACTTCCACACTGTAAGAACTGGGGATGTTGTTTTCTCTAGCATTCATTTCATTTTGGCTTTGATATTATGTCTTATAAATACTCTCAATGTCAATACCTACATTTACAGTGCAATCATAGTTTCTACTCAAATTCTCTATACTATCAGAAGTCAATTTAAAATTCATCAGCTTGCCTATTATACTGTTTTTCAAAGCTCCTTTTTCCATTGTACAGTACCTCACCTCCCTTTTATCCAATGTTCTCCAAGCTCCTTCTTCACCTCTGGGTTAGTTTCCATTCCCTAGGAAAAATAAAGACTATAACTTCTAGGATTGTCTTGAATTGGAAGAGCAATTGTTCTCCTTTCCAATTTAAGTTCATAACTCTGCTTCCAGACCATACCATAATGGCCAGTTCCCCCATGTCTTTCATTTTTGCAATAAGAGGGATATTTTCTACAGTATTAGGGAATATCATCCAAAGCAAGTGATCTTTCTCATACAGCCAGAAAACTATCTGTGAGAACTGAAACATTTCTAATATTTGCTGAAGACTTTTCTATGCTGGTGAAGCTACTACATGGGGAAATATGCTACCCATGACTTCCAAAATGAGAAATAAGCATGTGTGAAGAGAATAAGGGCTGCCTTAGTGAGTAAACATAAGAAAAGCCCCTAACATAAAAGTATACCAATAAAGACGAACTCATTTATGAAGAACAATGCGGATTTTGAAAATCTGTGGTATACCACCAAGAGGGGCCACAGTTTAAAAGTGGCTAAACAATGGTACCATCAAATGCATTAATGTGTCAGGGGGTCAAACCTTCATAATAAAAATGATTTGGGAACTCACTTGAGAGCGTGAAACAAATAAGTCTTGTGCAGGAGAGACAGCGCTGAATGGTTAAGGATGGGTGAAGAGTCTCTTCTTCTGAAGAGTCAGACGCAGACCCATCACTGAGTCTTACTACACGCAGCACGGCAGATGACCCCAAACATGCACTGCCATTCTCCTCCCCACTGTGGTAACGGATTACTACACTGCCTACATCTGTGGTAATGTGTAATGATCATTATACCATGAGAATTTCAACTATAAAACAGTTTTCAATGGCAATATACACAATAGTTTTAAAGAAAGGCAGTACTGTACCTAATGAATGAAGAACATGTAACAAATAAATAAATATATGAGTATTATTTGGCTGATTTACAACTGTGGGAGAGTACTCAAACAGGTCCACTTACTTCTTGGCAGAACAGCAGGAACATTCACACTCCAGCACACTTCTCCCTGTGATTCCCCATTACATCGCCGTTGATCTACATACTGCTCAGGGTTACTCTCACCTGCAACACAAATGAAGCTTATCAGATATATGCAAACAGCATACTAAAATTCAAAAAGTTGTATGATGGTAGAAAATGTTCAAGAGATGAGGTCCCACAAATGTATAACTTCCTCCCCATACAGTAAAAATAAGTAATCATACATATTCAACATTCAAACTTACATTTGGAAACAGAACAACACACTCTGACCAGATAAAAAAAAAAATGCAAACTTCCCATATTCAAGGAGCTTAATGGAACCAGATGAAAACTATCAAATTAGTAGGGAAACATACAGAGAGACAATTGCATGGATGATGAAGGGAGGGGCAAGTATCAATTTGTAAAGGGTGAGGAGGGCCTGGGAAGTGAGTCACTTGTCATATGCTGGTGACACAGCACTGGTAAGCCCAATTTGTGAGAGCAACTGAAGAAGTTGTTGAATGAATTTGGCAGTATGTGTGAAAGGAATAAGTTGATATCAAATGTGATTAAAAGTAAGGTTTAGTTGGGCAGAGGGACAGGTTAGTTGGGGTATGAGTTTGAATGAAAATTTGGAAGAAGTGTAGTCTTTAGATACCTGGGAGTGGACATGGCAAGCTAATGGAACAATGGAAGCCCAAGCGAGTCAAAGGGTGAGTGAGGGGGCAAACTAGAGATAGGAAGATGAAGTGAAAAATATTTTGATTACTCAGGAGGGTGAAATCTGTGCTTAGGGTACAGTGAATTGGAGGGATGTGGCATACAGGAGCAACATGCTGTTAACAGATTGAACTAGGACATGTGAAATGGAAAGGGAAAACCACAGAAAGGTCTAGGAGATGTGATTCAGATGTACTGCAAATGACTTCTAGAGAATGGATGTAAGCAAATAAAATGTGGTCTGTTTTCATGTGTCCCTAGCACTACCTAGCTAATGCAGAAAATGGAAGACATGTACGGAGGAAATAAGAAAAGGATATTCAATGTATGTATGGCTCATGGTAAAGTGCCTGAGGATTGGCGGAATGCATGCATAGTGCTATTGTACACGGGCAAAGGGGATAAAGGTGAGTGTTCAAATTACAGAGGTATAAGTTTGTTGAGTATTCCTGGGAAATTGTATGGGAGGGTATTGATTGAGAGGGTGATACAGAGCATCAGATTGGGGAAGAGCAGTGTGATTTCAGAAATGGTAGAGGACGTGTGGATCAGGTGTTTGCTTTAAAGAATGTTATGTGAGAAATACTTAGAAAAACAAATGGATTTGTATGTAGCATTTAGGGATCTGGAGAAGGCATATGATAGAGTTGATAGAGATGCTATGTGGAAGGTATTAACAGTATATGGTGTGGGAGGCAAGATGCTACAAACAGTGAAAAATTTTTATCGAGGATGTATGGCATGTGTACGAATAGGAAGAAAGGAAAGTGACTGGTTCTCAGTAAGTGTCGGTTTGCGGCAGGGTTTTATGATGTCTCCATGGTTATTTACTTTGTTTATGGATGGGGTTGTTTGGGAGGTGAATGCAAGAGTTTTGGAAAGAGGGGCAAGTATGAAGTCTGTTGTGGATGAAAGGGCTTGGGAAGTGAGTCAGTTGTTGTTCGCTGATGATACAATGCTGGTGGCTGATTCGGGTGAGAAACTGCAGAAGCTGGTGACTGAGTTTGGTATAGTGTGTGAAAGAAGAAAGCTGAGAGTAAATGTGAATAAGAGCAAGGTTATTAGGTACAGTAGGGTTGTGGGTCAAGTCAATTGGGAGGTAAGTTTGAATGGAGAAAAACTGGAGGAAGTGAAGTGTTTTAGATATCTGGGAGTGGATTTGGCAGCAGATGGAACCATGGAAGCGGAAGTGAGTTGCATGGTGGGGGAGGCGTGAAGGTTCTGGGAGCATTGAAGAATGTGTGGAAGGCGAGAACATTATCTCGGAAAGCAAAAATGGGTATATTTGAAGGAATAGTGGTTCCAACAATGTTATACGGTTGCAAGGCGTGGGCCATAGATAGGGATGTTTGGAGGAGGGTGAATGTGTTGAAAATGAGATTTTGAGGACAATATGTGGTGTGAAGTAGTTTGATCGAGTAAGCAATGAAAGGGTAAGAGAGATGTGTGGTAATAAAAAGTGTGTGGTTGAGAGAGCAGAAGAGGGTGTGTTGAAATGGTTTGGTCACATGGAGAGAATGAATGAGGAACAACAGACTGCATACTCATCCCTCTCTCCAAGACTCTTGCATTTACCTGCTTAACAACTCCATCCATAAACAAATTAAACAACCATGGAGATATCACGCAACCATGCCGCAAACTGACATTCACTGGGAACCAATCACTTTTCTCTCTTCCTCATTGTACAAATGCTTCTAGCAACTTACTTCCCACACCATATATTCTTAATACCTTCCACAAAGCATCTCTATCATATGCCTTCTCCAAATCCATAAATGCTACATACAAATCTATCTGTTTTTCTAAGTATTTCTCGCATACATTCTTCAAAGCAAACACCTGATCCACACATCCTCTACCAGTTTTGAAACCACACTGCTCTTCCACAATCTGATGCTCTGTTCATGCCTTTACTCTCTTAATCAATACTATCCCATATAATTTCCCAGGAATACTCAACAAACTTATACCTCAGTAATTTGAACGCTCGCCTTTATCCCCTTTGCCTTTGTACAATGGCACTATGAACGCATTCAGCCAATCCTCAGGCACTTCACCATGAACCATACATACACTGAATATCCTTACCAACCAGTTACCCCCATTTTTAAAAAAAATTCCACTGCAATACCATTCAAATCCGCCACCTTGCTGGTTTTCATCATGCGCAAAGCTTCTCTACCTCTTCTCTGTTTACCAAACCATTCTCCCTGATCCTCTCACTTCACTTGAAGAATATATATGAGAAATACTCAGAAAAACAAATGATAGAAATAGGGTTGATAGAGATGCTTTGTGGAAGGTTTTAAGAGTATATGGTGTGGGAGGTAAGATCTAGAAGCAGTGAAAAGTTTTTATCAAGGATGTAAGGCTCATATGAGTACAAGTAGGAAGAGAGGGGAGTGATTGGTTCCCAGTGAATGTCAGTCTGCGACAGGGGTGTGTGATGTACCCATGGTTGTTAAATTTGTTTATGGATGGAGCAGTTAGGGAAGTAAATGCAAGAGTTTTGGAGAGAGGGGCAAGTATGCAGTCTGCTCTGGATGAAAGGGTCTGGGAAGCGAGTCAATTGTTGTTCGCTGATGATATTGCTCTAGTGGCTGATTTGAGTGAGAAACTGCAGAAGTTGGTGACTGAGTTTGGAAAAGTGTATGAAAGAAGGAAGTTGAGAGTAAATGTGAATAAGAGCATGATTATTAGATTCAGGGGGGTTGAGGGAAAAGTTAAGTGGGATGTAAGTTTGAATGGAGAACAATTGGAGGAAGTGAAGTGTTCTAGATATCTGTGAGTGGACTTAGCAGCGGATGGAACCATGGAAGCGGAAGTGAGTCAAAGGGTTGGGGAGGGGGCGAAGGTTCTGGGAGCGATGAAGAATGTGTGGAAGGAGAGAGCAAAGATGTGTACATTTGAAGGAATAGTATCTCCAACAATGATATATGGTTAAGAGGCATGGGTTTTGGATAGGGTTGTACAGAAGAGGGTGGATGTGTTGGAAATGAAATCTTTGAAGACAATATGTGGTGTAAAGTGGTTTGATTGAGTAAGTAATTTACATATACATACCCTCTTTGTCAACCCTTCCTAAACTCATTCTCTCCATATGTCCATACCATTTCAGCACATCCTGTTATAATAACCAAACATCTTTCTTACTCTTTCATTACTTACTCTACCAACCACCTCACACTTCATGTATATACATACACGTCCACACACGCACATATACATACCTATACATCTCAACGTTTACACATATATATATACACACACAGACATATACATATATACACATGTACATAATTCATACTGTCTGCCCTTATTCATTTCCGTCGCCAACCCGCCACACATGAAATAACAACCCCCTCACCCTACATGTGCGCGAAGTAGCACTAGGAAAAGACAACAAAGGCCACATTCGTTCACACTCAGTCTCTTGCTGTCACTTATAATGCACAGAAACCACAGCTCCCTTTCCACATCCAGGCCCCAGAGAACTTTCCATGCTTTACCCCACAGACTTCACATGCCCTGGTTCAATCCATTGACAGCACGTTGACCCCGGTAAAACACATCGTTCCAATTCACTCTATTCCTTGCACGCCTTTCACCCTCCTGCATGTTCAGGCCCCGATCACTCAAAATCTTTTTCACTCCATCTTTCCACCTCCAATTCGGTCTTCCCCTTCTCCTCATTCCCTCCACCTCTGACACATATATCCTCTTGGTCAATCTTTCCTTGCTCATTCTCTCCATGTGACCAAACCATTTCAAAACACCCTCTTCTGCTCTCTCAACCACACTCTTTTTATTACCACACATCTCTCTTACCCTTTCATTACTTACTCTTACTCGATCAAACCACCTCACACCACATATTGTCCTCAAACATCTCATTTTCAGCACATCCACCCTCTTCTGCACAACTCTATCTATAGCCCATGACTCGCAACCATATAACATTGTTGGAACCACTATTCCTTCAAACATACCCATTTTTGCTTTCCAAGATAACGTTCTCGACTTCCATAAATTTTTCAACGCTCCCAAAACTTTCGCCCCCTCCCCCACCCTATGATTCACTTCCGCTTCCATGGTTCCATACGCTGCCAAATCCGTTCCCACATATCTAATGCACTTCACTTCCTCCAGTTTTTCTCCATTCAAACTTACCTCCCAATTGACTTGTCCCTCAACCCTAGTGTACCTAATAACCTTGCTCTTATTCACATTTACTCTCAGCTTTCTTCTCTCACACACTTTACCAAACTCAGTCACCAGCTTCTGCAGTTTCTCACACGAATCGGCCATCAGGGCTGTATCATCAGCGAACAACAACTGACTCACTTCCCAAGCTCTCTCATCCACAACAGACTGCATACTTGCCCTTCTTTCCAAAACTCTTGCATTCACCTCCCTAACAAACCCATCCATAAACAAATTAAACAACTATGGAGACATCACACACCCCTGCCGCAAACCAACATTCACTGAGAACCAATCACTTTCCTCTCTTCCTACACGTACACATGCCTTACATCCTTGATAAAAACTTTTCAGTGCTTCAAACAACTTGCCTCCCACACCATATATTCTTAATTACTTCCACAGAGCATCTCTATCAACTCTATCAATGCCTTCTCCAGATCCATAAATGCTACATACAAATCCATTTGCTTTTCTAAGTATTTATCACATATATTCTTCAATACAAACACCTGATCCGCACATCCTCTACCACTTCTGAAACCACACTACTCTTCCCTAATCTGATGCTCTGTACATGCCTTCATCCTCTCAATCAATACCCTCCCATATAATTTACCAGGAATACTCAACAAACTTATACCTCTGAAATTTGAGCACTCACTCTTGTCCCCTTTGCCTTTGTACAATGGCACTATGCAAGCATTCTGCCAGTCCTCAGGCTCCTCACCATGACTCATACATACATTTAATGACCTTACCATCCAGTCAACAATACAGTCACCACCTTTTTTAATAAATTCCACTGCAATAACATCCAAACCCGCTGCCTTGCCGGCTTTCATCTTCCGCAAAGCTTTTACTACTCTTCTCTGTTTACCAAATCATTATCCCTAACCCTCTCGCTTTGCACACCACCTCGACCAAAACACCCTATATCTGCCACTCTATCATCAAACACATTCAACAAACCTTCAAAATACTCACTCCAACTCCTTCTCACATCACCACTACTTCTTATCACCCTCCCATTAGCCCCCTTCACTGATGTTCCCATTTGTTCCCTTGTCTTACACACTTTATTTCCCTCCTTCCAAAACATCTTTTTATTCTCCCTAAAATTTACCGATACTATCTCACGCCAACTCTCATTTGCCCTCTTTTTCACCTCTTGCACCTTTCTTTTGACCTCCTGCCTCTTTCTTCCATACATCTCCCAGTCATTTGCATCATTTCCCTGCAAAAATCATCCAAATGCCTCTCTCTTCTCTTTCACTAATAATCTTACTTCTTCAGCCCATCACTCACTACCCTTTCTAATCTGTCCACCTCCCACGCTTCTCATGCCATAAGCATCCCTTGCACAACCCATCACTGCTTCCCTAAATACATCCCATTCCGCCTGCACTTCCCTTACCTCCTTTGTTCTCACCTTTTTCCATTCTCTACTCAGTCTCTCCTGGTACTTCCTCACACAAGTCTCCTTCCCAAGCTCACTTACTCTCACCACTCTCTTCACCTCAACATTATCTCTTCTTTTCTGAAAACCTCTACAAATCTTCACCTTCGCCTCTGCAAGATGATGATCAGACATCCCTCCAGTTGCACCTCTCAGCACATCAACATCCAAAAGTCTCTCTTTCGCGAGCCTATCAATTAATACGTAATCCAATAACGCTCTCTGGCCATCTCTCCTACTTACATACGTACACTTATGTATATCTCTCTTTTTGAACCAGGTATTCCCAATCACCAGTCCTTTTTCAGCACATAAATTTACAAGCTCTTCACCATTTCCATTTACAACACTGAACACCCCATGTACACCAATTATTCCCTCAACTGCCACATTACTCACCTTCGCATTCAAATCACCCATCACTATACCCCGATCTCGTGCATCAAAACTACTAACACACTCACTCAGCTACTCCCAAAACACTTGCATCTCATGATCTTTCTTCTCATGCCCAGGTACATATGCACCCATAATCACCCATCTCTCTCCATCCACTTTCAGGTTTGCCCATATCAATCTAGAGTTTACTTTCTTACATTCTGTCACATACTCCCACCACTCGTTTCAGGAGTAGTGCTACTCCTGAAATAAGTAGCAAGTGTACATAAGATGCAAGTAAAACCAAAAAGAAACTTTGGAAAATACTAAGTGTCAAGTGCTTCTGTATATTATGTAAGTGGTTGACACTGTATCTTCTGTTGCCCTGCAGAAAAAAGGGCAGTGTCCTCTTGTGGCACCATAACTAAGGAGTAGAAACATGGTGAAGCATAATAGGTACTTATGTATTATACAATGAGAGTACCTTTAACTAGCCACTTTAACAGAATACACTGTTAGTCTAATTAGGTGAGAGGGAGGAACGCTTGTGGTAGTGGATGTCTCGTAACATCCATGAATGAAGCTGCAGCAGGTGTGTACAGTGTGGACGTGGAAGCTGTAGATGAATCATATTTCTATGCAGACATATGTTGTAGGTGGCGAGTACATTACATATGGGTGGAGGAGATGGTTATGTAATGCCTCTCACACTAGCAGTTGACCTCCATCATTCAGCTAAACCTACTGCCATACAGACTTATGAAGAAATGCTTATGATGTACTGTGTAACATTAATTATATGTCCAAAAGGATAAGGAAACTATCTCATTTTAAAAAGTACCCTTCAGAAACTTGTACATAAAACAAGGGTATCATGATAACAAAAAAATTTCTCTGCTATATAGATTGTTATAAGACAACCTATTTCAACTAAACGGTCTATGTAAAATTTACTGCCCAGAAGTCTGGAACCAAGGAGCATGTCAATTCTTACCATATGAAACAAGCATGTATAAGTCAATATCTGTTTACTTATGGAATCAGTATATATATCAATGTCATTGCAACTCTTTGGGTTCCTTGTCTAGTGGGGGTGGAGTTATGGGTGGGTGGGTTGTAGTGGAGGTGCAGGGGAGCTGGAATTGGTGGAAGGTTGTCCCAACCTCCCATTAGCCCATAAAGCACACATATGCCCTTCAGAAGTTGAGCCAAGCTGTACCAAACCCTAAACTGGCGGATGCTAGCATTTTTTATTAAAAAAAATGGCGTAGGTTTGTTATGATCCAACAAAGCAAACTCAAAGGGATCTTAAATTACACAACAAATGGAAAAGACAGAAACAAGCAGAGATAAAAGTTCTATGGCACTAAAGAAGGGTAAGGCGTTCGGGCCATAAGTGTCCTATCCCCTCCCCATACTGTACAAACAAGTAGAAGGATATAACTTCTATATACTCTATACCAGTTTCCTAATATTGATATCTTGCTAAAAAGCACACACACATGAAAGAGAACGACAAACAAACATAGGTATGGGAGAGAGTATTTACTTACAAGTACTTATTTACCAAAGGGTACCATTCTCTAGTTACGAAGAACAAGTCGTGTGAGTTACCCGATGTCAAGCGTTGTTATATGGAGAGACTGAAAGTTTGTGAACTAAATGCCAGCAGCCTATGTGTGGGAGAACAGAATGAAGAGGCACCATCCTAGACCAAAGGAGTGAAACTTGACAGCCACTGAAATGCTGACTCACTTTGCAGGCGTCGCAGACCCTCCCTCTACCTAGGGATGTTGTGCCAGTAATATACGCCTCCAGTCAGTAACTGCCTATAACCTACCAGAGACAGACAGGCACAAACAGAGCTTAAGGAAGGAGCAAAGTAAATGAATCAATATTATATATATATATATATATATATATATATATATATATATATATATATATATATATATATATATATATATCTTTCATACTATTCGCCATCTCCCGCATTAGCGAGGTTGCGTTAAGAACAGAGGACTGGACCTTTGAGGGAATATCCTCACCTGGCCCCCTTCTCTGTCCCTCCTTTTGGAAAATTAAAAAAACCGAGAGGGGAGGATTTCCAGCCCCCCCGCTCCCTTCCCTTTTAGTCGCCTTCTACGGCACGCAGGGAATACGTGGGAAGTATTCTTTCTCCCCTATCCCCAGGGATAATATATATATATATATATATATATATATATATATATATATATATATATATATATATATATAAACTTACAACCAACTATTCCATCTTCAGTTACTTAGCCTAGGTGGATGAGAACGGGGGCAAGAACAGCTAGAGAGAGGGTGTGGGAGTGCGTGGGCCGAGGGAGAGCGTGTGCGGGCGGCATTACCTTGCCTCCTGCTCTCTCTTTCTACCTGCGTAACCGGATGTGGCCTCCTCTCCTCTCCCGCTCTCTCTCTCTCTCTCTCTCTCTCTCTCTCTCTCTCTCTCTCTCTCTCTCTCTCCCGCCCCCACCCTTTCCCACTCCACCCAACCATCCTCTTCACTTGTCCTTCAAAACCAACCCCCTACCTCCCGCATTCTTGTCACACCTTGCCACCTTCCCCCATATTTCTTTATACCTCACATCCTTCTTTCTACCTAAAATCTTAAACAATCTACGCCCTTGTCTCCTTATCACCGATACTTTAATTTTTTGGGTTGTCTATGCATTCCGTCATTCGTGTTAAAGGTGTTAGCACGGAGCAAGGTCCCTACAGGAACTGAAAATCTAAACACAAAATACACGATTTTCCCCAGATGTTTTATTTTTCCCTAATACTAATAAAGGAAAATCGTGCAACCTCAAACCCTCTCCCCTTGAATCAGACTCAAAACTACATACGACCGGCAATCTCTATTTTCTATCATTTTATATAATATAATTCATGAACTATAAAATTAAAAAGTGGAATCTGACTTAAAAAAAAAAAGTTGGTTATGCTTACCTAATGGAGATTATCAAAGAAAGCTTGCTAACAATATATATAAGATTAATAATGGTGTATATAGTCTGCCGCATATCACAAAAACAGCTGACAATTATCACATCATGACACCTTAACCTTCTTGGCATAATATCCTGATTTTTCTCTGCAGAAAATTGTTACCCCATATTTTCCTAGTCCTATGGGGACTTTGACGAAGATACTTTCCTCAAAGACCACACGACAACTGTCCTGAAGGAAGATACTTTCTAAAAATCCATGTCATGTAGACTGTTGGGTATCCTGTTCCTCCTACGTTTAGCTACTCTCGCATAGACAGGTCTCATCTAATGAAATAGGTTTATGAACAATAGAAATAAAAACAAACTTAAGTGCAACAACAGTTGCCAATGCCGTTGCACGAGACGTTACTATGAGAATTTCATGTTTTACAATAAACCAAGAAAGCTTACGCTGTTATGGGAATTTCACGTTTTACAATCAGCCTAAAAAGCTTAAGAAAAAATATATCTGTAAGCGACATGGCGAGACGCAACAAGACACAGGTCAAGGGCACTAATGACACCTGTTATCCATTCAGCCAATCACATGAAAATCATGTTATTCAGCCAATCAAGTAACCACATTCATCGACCTACAGCCAATCAAGTACCCGTAATCATCGGCATACAGTCAATCACATGATCGCAATAAGCCTGTTAACTGAGCAAGACTGGGAACCACAACAACATGAAGGGTCCTAGTCCCCATCCCACACGAAGGGACACATCAATGTCCTTTTCAAACAAAACAAGCTTATAAATCTTGTCCTGATCGGGTCTAACGAAATACAGGAAAGGCCACGTTATAAAGCTATTTCAACGTTTCACTTATAAAAGAATAGCAAACCTCACATAATCTACCCCAGGCAGAACTTACGAGGAACCTATGCCAGAATCGTGAAGGAGATAAAACGGGTAAAAACGATTCCGTGGACATACTCCTTTTCAAGATGTACACAACATACACATCTGGCCACATTCTACAAAAAAAAAAGTTTTGCTTTCTGAACTTCCAAAAGTATTGTATAACCTGAAAAAAACTATATTTATGGAGACCAATAACTTTGGATCTCCTGAACCAACGAATACTTTATAATTACCGGAGACCGATAGTTTCGTGTCTTCTCGAAACAACGAATCATTCACTGATATTGGAGATCGATAGTTTTCCGGTCTTCCGAAACAACGAATCCTTTACAGTTACTGGAGACCGAAAGTTCTCGTATCTTCCAAAACATCGACCTTTTTTTTTTTTTGTTACTAGAAACCGACAGTTTTCCGAAACAACGAATCCTTTGCTGTTTGTAGAGACCGATCATTTTCCGAAACAACGAATGCTTTACTTACTACTGTATCAACTTTACTATAAAGAAATGAAATTAAAAAAAAATATTAGAGGTCAGCGATTCAAGTTAGTCGTTATGTTATCAAAGCAACTATTTAATCCCCAATTTCTGCTGAATGCCTAGAAACCACTCACCTGCCAGAGTGGCAAACGAACAGATGTAAATGATAAACTTTAATATAAAAGTATCTATCTTATGGGGAAGTTTATCATATCTGAGCGAAAAATGAAACTGCTTAATAATTACCAAGCAATAAATCAAGTCTTGGTTCTCTTCCGACCAGCACAGTATAAGAACAACTGAAGTACAGAGTAGGTGCGAAAGGCTTCGGATAACCGGTGTGTGTGTGTGTGTTAAACAATCATGGGGGGGGGGGGTAAACAATCATACAGTGAGATCTTGCTTTCTAATATATTGGACCAATTATGTGCAGAAGGTAAAAGAAAAATATTAAAAAGTCTTAAATTCGTTGCATTTTCATGTGAAAGCAAGCTATTCACCACTTGTGACCTGCGTTCTTGTGCATTTATGCTCACGCTGTTTCTAATAATAATCATTACTTCACTGAGTGACAAGATTACCATGGTCACCAGTGAGTCTAAACATCCCGCACTGATGCCACCTATAAAAACTAAAAGAAAGGTTTACGATCAAAGAGTTGGTAACAGTGGTGTACCCGTTCATTTACTTGTTTGTAAACTCTTTACATTTCATCAAATTCTTTAATGCTTTCTTTATTTGTTCTTTACATATCTTTTTTTTTGTTTTTACTATGAGGTTTGTAGGTAATGGATGTCCAAATTTCACCTCATTGTGCGCAAGCGTGTGAAACACCAAACTGGCATTTTGATGGGTGTGTGTCAGTTAAACACCTTTATAAATCTAAACTCAAGAAAGCTCTCAGGCGTTTTCTTAACACTTCTATCTAGAAAGTGCAGTGTGCTCCATGTCTGATCTTGGGCGAGACCGTTAACGCCTTATATATATATATATATATATATATATATATATATATATATATATATATATATATATATATATATTTTTTTTTTTTTTTTTTGCTTTGTCGCTGTCTCCCGCGTTTGCGAGGTAGCGCAAGGAAACAGACGAAAGAAATGGCCCAACCCACCCCCATACACACGTCCACACACGCAACTATACATACCTACACAGCTTTCCATGGTTTACCCCAGACGCTTCACATGCCCCGATTCAATCCACTGACAGCACGTCAACCCCGGTATACCACATCGCTCCAATTCACTCTATTCCTTGCCCTCCTTTCACCCTCCTGCATGTTCAGGCCCCGATCACACAAAATCTTTTTCACTCCATCTTTCCACCTCCAATTTGGTCTCCCTCTTCTCCTCGTTCCCTCCACCTCCGACACATATATCCTCTTGGTCAATCTTTCCTCACTCATTCTCTCCATGTGCCCAAACCATTTCAAAACACCCTCTTCTGCTCTCTCAACCACGCTCTTTTTATTTCCACACATCTCTCTTACCCTTACGTTACTTACTCGATCAAACCACCTCACACCACACATTGTCCTCAAACATCTCATTTCCAGCACATCCATCCTCCTGCGCACAACTCTATCCATAGCCCACGCCTCGCAACCATACAACATTGTTGGAACCACTATTCCTTCAAACATACCCATTTTTGCTTTCCGAGATAATGTTCTCGACTTCCACACCTTCTTCAAGGCTCCCAGGATTTTCGCCCCCTCCCCCACCCTATGATCCACTTCCGCTTCCATGGTTCCATCCGCTGCCAGATCCACTCCCAGATATCTAAAACACTTCACTTCCTCCAGTTTTTCTCCATTCAAACTCACCTCCCAATTGAGTTGACCCTCAACCCTACTGTACCTAATAACCTTGCTCTTATTCACACATATATATATATATATATATATATATATATATATATATATATATATATATATATATATATATATATATATATATATAAAGGACACGTTTTTCTTTAATCTACGTTGTTACCGACTTTTTTGGTAATCAGCGGGATGTGTAACCTGCCAATGATGAAGGATGCACACTTTCCACTGGGAAAGGAGAGAGAGAGAGAGAGAGAGAGAGAGAGAGAGAGAGAGAGAGAGAGAGAGAGAGAGAGAGAGAGAGAGAGAGAGAGAATGGATGACATCCGCCACTACTTTCATTTCCACTCGCAATCACCATAAATCTGGTCTTCCCAAAGTCAGACACGCAAGTCTGCTAATACGACCACTACCTCGACTGATGCATCTCTCCGGTCCTTAACCCAAAACACCTTCGATACCTTCTGTAATACGACCATTCCTCCATTTTTCCAACCTGATCAATCTACAGCTATCTTTCCAGCAGATAAAGATGCTCTTCGGTAATTAATTCGCTAATTCAATTTTGGATGATTCCGATTCTAGTTCGTCTCATTCATCAATGCTCTCTCCTATATTTAAATGCTTGTGATCTTCCGTTATTCTCCTTTTAAGAAGGGAAGGAAGTGTGTAACTCATATGGTATGTTTTCCAGAGTCCTAAAGGACTGTGTGTCTGAACTAGCTCCGATCCTTGCTCGCCTATTTTGTCTGTTAAAGAAGCCAAACTTTTCCTTCTTACACAAGCATGTCTTGGTACAGCCCTCCCCCAAAACAGAAGACTGTCCAAAACCTTTCACTTCTACTTTTCTAAAGTCTTTGCATCTCTGACTCTCACTTTACCAAACATTCAAAATCCCATTCCCTTCTCATCGCCAATATGGCTTCCTAGTATATCATCCTAATGGTGATCTCTCCTCCAAACTCCCCTTCTCTCTTTAGGATTTTGGTGAATCTTTTTCCCGTGGACTTCGAAGTCTCTAGAGCATATGAAGAAGTATGGCTCTAGCATAAGTTCTTGCTTTCCTTCTTCTGACTTTGCTGCCTCTCTCTGCTCTCTAGTGCTGAGTTTCCTCCTCTCTTGCCGGCCTAAGACGTTTATGTAGAGACTTTCCCCATCTAATCCTATCAAGAATGTGCCCCTCTCTCTCTTCTCTTCATAATCATAGTCTCTCTTCACTATCTAGCCCAATTCACGTTCATGCACACAACTCGACTCTACAAACGTCAACTCACTCTCCCTCCCCTCATCACTCTAATACTCGTTTTCTTTGTCGTACTGAATGTGGTAACTCCTATTCCGGACCTTGGCAGCATTTCGGAATAGGGAATGCGTAACCTGGTTAATTTCAACAGCGCTAAAACGTAGATTGTACATTCACTTCTTCGCGAAGCGTCCCTCGTCTCTCCCTGTACAATTTCAGGACACCAGAATTCACCCTTAGAATAGCATTAAAAAATGGTCATAGGCATGTCCTCCATTTCATCCCAGAAACTCCACATAACCACAATGTATTCCTCAAACTGTGTTGTATAGGTGATGTGACGAATTTTCTTGAGATTAGTTCTTTCTTCACTTTATCATTACCAGTGTGCAGTCAAAAGACCTCTCGTTGATTTCCAGGCTTCACCTCTTTCCGTCCTCCGAGATGTTACTGCCCTCCCCCCTGTTCTACAAGTATACGTAATTGTGGCCACTGTTCTCATGAGGTGTCTTCGTATGTCTCCGCCGCCACCAAGGTCTGGACCCGTGGCACAGGTCAGGCTGCTGCTTCCCACAGTTTCTGTTCGGAACCGGCCACTGACCGTTATGATACCTCCTTCCCACGAACAGTAAAGCTGTAGAATTCTCTTCCTTCTTTCGTCTTTTCCTCCTCCTCTGATCAATTTCCCCACTCATTCTTCATCCTATTTTCCTTCAGCAGTAAATACAAGCGTCACTTGTGAATCCACAAACAGAGACAGTTACTGTCTGTCTGTCTGCGAGTTTACAAATGAGCACCCATTAACACTGTCAGGCTTCTTACAAAAAAAAGAGACAACTATTTATCTCAAACCCAAACTCAAAAAACAATTTGACACATTTGGGTCAAGAACGTTTAAATTTAAGGATATTTTTTCTCTAAATGTATCCCTTTAAAGATGACGATAGAACCTAGTGGTATGAGGACGTAACACCTTTAAACTAACCCTTTATGGGTTCAGTCATCGGTCACGCCACCATACCTAAAGGTCACACTTTGGCAACCACCTGCAATGCAACGATTTGTTACAGTGTCACACAGCTGGTGCGATGAAGGCCATGCCTGCCATCACTGGACATGCCGTATGCAAGAAAATATTTCGATGGTCAGTATCAAAACGCTACAATATGTGGCATTATGTATCACTTCTCTATTTATCGTCTTACACAGCAACAATATGTCACATACATCACTCCCTCTATTTATCATGTTAAACCTCTACAGTATGTGACATTATACACCATTATTTACCGTGCTCGAACGCAACGAATCTATGACATTTAATGCGTCATTTTTCTATTGACGCGCTTGGCCGTTAAAGTGTGTCACATGCATCATTATCTATCGTGCTCGACCGCTACAAAATGTCACATCTATGACTGATTTCTCAATTCATTAAGTTGTCCATCATCTTTACTCCCAAGTGACTGGAATGGATCCGGTGCATACAAGCCGGGTTTCACAAGCAAAAAATCTTCAACGTTTATTCAGCGAGCTTAAGTGGTGAGCCTGACCTTCCACATTATGCATGCTTCTTAATTTCTATTTTTCGACCTAAAGTAGATTTCTCAGGTAATACTAACGTCACATTCACACCTCCATCTTCAATCTACTTATATACTACAGGCATTCATATCTGTTGTCTGCACACAAATATGTATAGAACGTGTTATCTTTTTTTTTTTTTATCATACTTTGTCGCCGTCTCCCGCGTTAGCGGAGTAGCGCAAGAAAACAAACGAAATGGCCCAACCCACCCACATACACATGTATATACATACACGTCCACACACGCACATATACATACCTATACATCTCAACGTATACATATATATACACACTCAGACATATACATATACACACATGTACATAATTCATACTGTCTGCCACTCCGCCACACATGAAATGACAGCCCCCTCCCCCCGTATGTGCGAGGAGTAGCGCTAGGAAAAGACAACAAAGGCCACATTCGTTCACACTCAGTCTCTAGCTGTTATGTACAATGTACCGAAAGCACAGCTCTCTTTCCACATCCAGGCCCTACAAAACATTCCATGCTTTACCCCAGACGCTTCACATGCCCCAGTTCAATCCACTGACAGCACGTCGACCCCGGTATAACACATCGTTCCAATTCACTCTATTCCCTGCACGCCTTTCACCCTCCTGCATGTTCAGGCCCCGATCACTCAAAATCTTTTTCACTATATCTTTCCACCTCCAATTTGGTCTCCCACTTCTCGTTCCCCCCACCTCTGACACATATATCCTCTTTGTCAATCTTTCCTCACTCACTCTACATGTGACCACACCATTTCAAAACACCCTCTTCTGCTCTCTCAACCACACTCTTTTTATTACCACACATCTCTCTTTTGAGGACAATGTGTGGTGTGAGGTGGTTTGATCGAGTAAGTAACGTAAGGGTAAGAGAGATGTGTGGAAATAAAAAGAGCGTGGTTGAGAGAGCAGAAGAGGGTGTTTTGAAATGGTTTGGTCACATGGAGAGAATGAGTGAGGAAAGATTGACCAAGAGGATATATGTGTCGGAGGTGGAGGGAACGAGGAGAAGAGGGAGACCAAATTGGAGGTGGAAAGATGGAGTGAAAAAGATTTTGTGTGATCGGGGCCTGAACATGCAGGAGGGTGAAAGGAAGGCAAAGAATAGAGTGAATTGGAGCGATGTGGTATACCGGGGTTGACGTGCTGTCAGTGGATTGAATCAAGGCATGTGTATGGGGGTGGGTTGGGCCATTTCTTTCGTCTGTTTCCTTGCGCTACCTCGCAAACGCGGGAGACAGCGGCAAAAAAAAAAAAAAAAAAAAAAAAATCTCTCTTACCCTTTCATTTCTTACTGGATCAAACCACCTCACATCACATATTGTCCTCAAACATCTCATTTCCAGCACATCCACCCTCCTCCGCACAACTGTATCTATAGCCCACGCCTCGGAACCATATAACATTGTTGGAACCACTATTCCTTCAAACATACCCATTTTTGCTTTCCAAGATAACGTTCTCGACTTCCACACATTTTTCATACATATTCGCTATTTCCCGCGTCAGCGAGGTAGCGTTAAGAACAGAGGACTGAGCCTAAGAGGGAAAATCCTCACTTGGTCCCCTGCTCTGTTCTTTCTTTTGGAAAAGTAAAAACTGAAGGGAAGGATTTCTAACTCCCCGCCCCCTCCCTTTTAGTCGCCTTTTACGATACGCAAGGAATACTACGCGGGAAGTATCATTTCTATCCTATCCCTAAGGATAATATATATATATATATATATATATATATATATATATATATATATATATATATATATTATAAAAAAAAAAGGTAAGTAAGGAGGTAAGTTTGAATGGAGAAAAACTGGAGGAGGTAGTGTTTTAGATATCTGGGAGTGGATCTGGCAGCGGATGGAACCATGGAAGCGGAAGTGAATCATAGGGTGGGGGAGGGGGCGAAAATTCTGGGAGCCTTGAAGAACGTTTGGAAGTCGAGCACATTATCTCGGAAAGCAAAAATGGGTATGTTTGAAGGAATAGTGGTTCCAACAATGTTGTATGGTTGCGAGGCGTGGGCTATGGATAGAGTTGTGCGCAGGAGGATGGATGTGCTGGAAATGAGATGTTTGAGGACAATATGTGGTGTGAGGTGGTTTGATCGAGTAAGTAATGTAAGGGTGAGAGAGATGTGTGGAAATAAAAAGAGTGTGGTCGAGAGAGCAGAAGAGGGTGTTTTGAAATGGTTTGGTCACATGGAGAGAATGAGTGGGGAAAGATTGACCAAGAGGATATATGTGTCAGAGGTGGAGGGAACGAGAAGTGGGAGACCAAACTGGAGGTGGAAAGATGGAGTGAAAATGATTTTGAGTGATCGGGGCCTGAACATGCAGGAGGGTGAAAGGCGTGCAAGGAATAGAGTGAATTGGAACGATGTGGCATACCGGGGTCGACGTGCTGTCAATGGATTGAACCAGGGCATGTGAAGCGTCTGGGGTAAACCATGGAAAGTGTGTGGGGCCTGGATGTAGAAAGGGAGCTGTGGTTTCGGTGCATTATTACATGACAGCTAGAGACTGTGTGAACGAATGGGGCCTTTGGTGTCTTTCCTAGCGCTACCTCACACACATGAGGGGGGAGGGGGTTGTTATTCCATGTGTGGCGGGGTGGCCATTGAGATGTATAGGTATGTATATTTGCGTGTGTGGACGTGTATGTATATACATGTGTATGTGGGCGGGTTGGGCCATTCTTTCGTCTGTTTCCTTGCGCTACCTCGCTAACGCGGGAGACAGCGACAAAGCAAAATAAAAAAAAAAAAAATATATATATATACATATATATATATATATATATATATATATATATATATATATATATATATATATATCCCTGGGGATAGGGGAGAAAGAATACTTTCCACGTATTCCCTGAGTGTCGTAGAAGGCGACTTAAAGGGGAGGGAGCGGGGGGCTGGAAATCCTCCCCTCTCGTTTTTTTTTCTAATTTTCCAAAAGAGGGAACAGAGAAGAGGGCCAGGTGAGGATATTCCCTCAAAGGTCCAGTCCTCTGTTCTTATCGCTACCTTGCTAACGCGGGAAATGGCGAATAGTTTGAAAGAATATATATATATATATATATATATATATATATATATATATATATATATATATATATATATATATATATAAATATATATACATATATATATATATATATATATATATTTTTTTATTTATTTATCTATTTTTTTTTTTGCTTTGTCGCTGTCTCCCGCGTTTGCGAGGAGCGCAAGGAAACAGACGAAAGAAATGGCCCAACCCACCCCCATACACATGTATATACATACGTCCACACACGCAAATATACATACCTACACAGCTTTCCATGGTTTACCCCATACGCTTCACATGCCCTGATTCAATCCATTGACAGCACGTCAACCCCGGTATACCACATCGATCCAATTCACTCTATTCCTTGCCCTCCTTTCACCCTCCTGCATGTTCAGGCCCCGATCACACAAAATCTTTTTCACTCCATCTTTCCACCTCCAATTTGGTCTCCCACTTCTCCTCGTTCCCTCCACCTCCGACACATATATCCTCTTGGTCAATCTTTCCTAACTCATTCTCTCCATGTGCCCAAACCATTTCAAAACACCCTCTTCTGCTCTCTCAACCGCGCTCTTTTTATTTCCACACATCTCTTACCCTTACGTTACTTCCTCGATCAAACTACCTCACACCACACATTGTCCTCAAACATCTCATTTCCAGCACATCCATCCTCCTGCGCACAACTCTATCCATAGCCCACGCCTCGCAACCATACAACATTGTTGGAACCACTATTCCTTCAAACATACCCATTTTTGCTTTCGGAGATAATGTTCTCGACTTCCACACATTCTTCAAGGCTCCCAGGATTTTCGCCCCCTCCCCCACCCTATGATCCACTTCCGCTTCCATGGTTCCATCCGCTGCCAGATCCACTCCCAGATATCTAAAACACTTCAATTCCTCCAGTTTTTCTCCATTCAAACTTACCTCCCAATTGACTTGACCCTCAACCCTACTGTACCTAATAACCTTGCTCTTATTCACATTTACTCTTAACTTTCTTCTTTCACACACTTTACCAAACTCAGTCACCAGCTTCTGCAGTTTCTCACATGAATCAGCCACCAGCGCTGTATCATCAGCGAACAACAACTGACTCACTTACCAAGCTCTCTCATCCCCAACAGACTTCATACTTGCCCCTCTTTCCAAAACTCTTGCATTCACCTCCCTAACAACCCCATCCATAAACAAATTAAACAACCATGGAGACATCACACACCCCTGCCGCAAACCTACATTCACTGAGAACCAATCACTTTCCTCTCTTCTTACACGTACACATGCCTTACATCCTCGATAAAAACTTTTCACTGCTTCTAACAACTTGCCTCCCACACCATATATTCTTAATACCTTCCACAGAGCATCTCTATCAACTCTATCCATATATATATGGAGAAGGCATATATATATATATATATATATATATATATATATATATATATATATATATATATATATATATATATATATATATATTATTTTATATTATTATACTTTGTCGCTGTCTCCCGCGTTTGCGAGGTAGCGCAAGGAAACAGACGAAAGAAATGGCCCAACCCCCCCCCCCCCCATACACATGTATATACATACGTCCACACACGCAAATATACATACCTACACAGCTTTCCATGGTTTACCCCAGACGCCTCACATGCCCTGATTCAATCCACTGACAGCACGTCAACCCCGGTATACCACATCGCTCCAATCCACTCTATTCCTTGCCCTCCTTTCACCCTCCTGCATGTTCAGGCCCCGATCACACAAAATCTTTTTCACTCCATCTTTCCACCTCCAATTTGGTCTCCCTCTTCTCCTTGTTCCCTCCACCTCCGACACATATATCCTCTTGGTCAATCTTTCCTCACTCATCCTCTCCATGTGCCCAAACCACTTCAAAACACCCTCTTCTGCTCTCTCAACCACGCTCTTTTTATTTCCACACATCTCTCTTACCCTTACGTTACTTACTCGATCAAACCACCTCACACCACACATTGTCCTCAAACATTTCATTTCCAGCACATCCATCCTCCTGCGCACAACTCTATCCACAGCCCACGCCTCGCAACCATACAACATTGTTGGAACCACTATTCCTTCAAACATACCCATTTTTGCTTTCCGAGATAATGTTCTCGACTTCCACACATTCTTCAAGGCTCCCAGGATTTTCGCCCCCTCCCCCACCCTATGATCCACTTCCGCTTCCATGGTTCCATCCGCTGCCAGATCCACTCCCAGATATCTAAAACACTTCAATTCCTCCAGTTTTTCTCCATTCAAACTCACCTCCCAATTGACTTGACCCTCAACCCTACTGTACCTAATAACCTTGCTCTTATTCACATTTACTCTTAACTTTCTTCTTCCACACACTTTTCCAAACTCAGTCACCAGCTTCTGCAGTTTCTCACATGAATCAGCCACCAGCGCTGTATCATCAGCGAACAACAACTGACTCACTTCCCAAGCTCTCTCATCCCCAACAGACTTCATACTTGCCCGAGGCACGGACAAGTAGAGGAAAGGGCATATCAAAGTTTAATCTGAATCACTTAGTAAGAACAAATATATAACAATGGAGAAAAAATAAGGTATTACGAAACAGTGCGAGGGGGTTGAGAGGAGAATTAACAGAGTTATGTGGTAAATAAAGGATGATTCAAAGACACTCGGATGCTTAGTTCAATGAGACTAGGACCAACAATCCTGACACAGATTGAATATGGTTCTATATATCAGTTTCACTCTAAGTCTAGTAAATAGCAGCGGTCAAGTGTACAAGAAATGTTACAGATTTTTATCATCGTCATCATCCATGATCTTGAAACAGGATTAAACATATACCACAAAGAATGCAATTTTTTCGGACATTTTTTTTCTTTAATGTTGAAGGCCCCAGTCACGGACAAAAGTCCACTTCAAGGCCAGGCAGGCCTTAACTGAAATACAGAAAGGATTATGAAAGGGAAAAAGATAAAGGAAAGCATTTACGAATTTTGGAGGAAAAGAAAAACCAGTATTAGAATGTACCAGGCCATCGTTATTGGAAAAGACATGATAAGGTAGAAAGTTCCACAGCCTCGAGGTGTAGGGAAACAAAATAATCAAAACGACCCATCCTAGAGTTGTTCATGACCACACAGTAATCATGTCATGCAGCAGCTTGCCGAGTATTGCGTGGTTTAACTAGCGGTGGAGGCACACAAGCAGCCAGCTGTTGGGAGGAAAAACCAAAGTAATACCTACAGAAGAAGGAGAGTAAACCACCACCGCGGCGTAGGGCAGAAGGGTCTAGTAAGGATGCACATCGTGTTCGGCGGGGCTAATAACGTAATTCCACAAAAACCAATACTGGGTTTGCCAAGGGTCTGAGATGGAGGCAATGCAGACTTAGTCATGTGAAAAAAAAAAAAATACAATGGGTTGGCACAGCTATCATGTTTTCTACACATGGTTACTAGCTGGACAAAAACATGATCCGATCCTCGCCCACTTTTCAATCCTGAAGCCAAACAACAAACCCTAAGCCTTCAACAGCTTTAACCTTCATAATGTAACAATGTTGTTTTGATATGCAATTCAGCGAAAGTTTGGTTACAATATACTGAATGAAATTTTCAAGTCCCTTGTTTTCTAAAAATAATACCAACTTACCTAACACTCTAACATAAACTAAAATTTTCAGGGATAATTTCAATGGTCATACCCAAATGTACCGTCGTGCTCTACTTTATCATAAAAGCAAAATATCTACCATATAACACTCTTGTCGTCATACTTGTAAAGTTTAATCGCAAATTTCATATACCTTCCTTCCTAATGAAAGCACTCTGTTTGAACTATAACAATTTCCCTTTACTTCTTACTACTATTGAAAGAAAAATCCTTCATATAACATCACGTTAAAAAAATTTAAACTATTGCTGGTATATTAGCTTGCAATGGGCTTTCAACTTCAACGAAAAGAAAAAAATCCCCGCTCCAAAGAGCTTCATCTCACGATAGTTATCACACTAAGGAGGCAAGATCACGTCAAAAAAATTTAAACTATTGCTGGTATATTAGCTTGCAATGGGCTTTCAACTTCAACGAAAAGAAAAAAAAATCCCCGCTTCAAAAAGCTTCATCTCACGATAGTTATCACACTAAGGAGGCAAGAATGTGGGACACCGGCAATATTACCGGACAGCGAATGTATCCTTCCAACCCAGGAGCCGACAATGGACCATAAACAAATATAAGGGAGGGCGGCGGTTGACTGGGTTTGGTGGGAGGTGGTGCCCAGCGGCTAACGTCCAAGTTGCCCCAACATAGCCGGGAGCTTCCGGTCAACCACAACCTTCACTCGGCCCACCAGTTTCCGGCGAGCCAAGTGGTCAGAATCAGACTTACTCAACCCCTCCCACATCCGAGGGTCAGTGTAACCGTCATCAACGTCCTCGCTGGTCATCGGAACTAGGGTTACCACCGCTGGTAACGTAACTCCCAACTCCAGCAATATTCCTCCGATTCCCTGAGGTGAACACTTCCATAACAAGGTGGCAAACACCTAAACTAAAAGGAAATGAAGACTCACACACACACACACACGTACTTCCGAGGTGTAGTGGTTAGTGTTACACACCGTGAGTCACCATGGTACGAAGTTGAGAGACGGAACAACACGAGTGCAAAGCTCTCCCTCTCCCCGTGTTACACAGGCAGTAATCACATAGACATAAGCGTTCGCTGAGGGAGATGAATGTGAATGTATACGGCGGATGTCAAGAACACATTCGGCGGACGTCAGGAAATTGGGTGAACTGATGAAGATGACGAGGAAAAAAGATTCTACGGGAATAAACATGAGGAATCATGGATTCATTTAGAAAAAGAGATAAAGGACAGCAGGCTACAATTACTGCTAAAAGACCAGGTAACTGCAACGTATAGGGAGGATGCTGAGATAGGTGGATGAGTAGTATCTAAGAAGAGGTGAATAAGACAGGGAAAGTGGATGAATGTGAAACTGCAAAACAGTGTACGAAAATATGTGTAAAACTAAAGACAAACTGGTTTAGAAATCAGAGACGGAGTTACGAAGGGAGCAACCTGACATGGTGGTAAACACAGGAGAGGTGGTTGTGAACGAAGCGGTAACGTTTTCTGTGGCAATTACGGAAAGCTTGAACAGGCAGTTTAATAACAGAATGAGGAGGGTCACACCGAGCACGAAAACAATTAGGAATGTAGTAAAAAGGAAGAAGTCAGTGACGATGGTTTGGGAGGAGGAGCAAAAGGTTAAAGAGATTGGAGAACATCGTGAATGATGCGAAGGATATTATATACTCACTGTGGCGTCAGGACAAGGGCAAGCCTGACGACTGGAAAAGTATAACACAGGAAAATACGCCTGTCTACACTGGTATTTAATGATGTTGATCGTTTAGAATATTTTGAAGAAATATTAAACAAAAGTTTAAGATAGTAGTGGGCAGAATACATAGGAGCCACCGAGGGACAAAAAAGCGGAATTTAGGATCAGGGAATTAAGATTTTTCGGATAACTGTGGGAGATCAGGAAAGGTAGTGAAGACACTTTCGCAATGATTAAATAATAAAAAGAGACCGTGATGTGATGGTAGGTAACCGTACTAATAAAGGGAATAAAGGAAATGTACGATATTGAGTAAGTTAGTTTAAATAGTGTCCCATAATAACATACATAGATGGCGCAATTTAACGAGTATCAGAATGCTGGCTAAGCTTTTTTTAATGTTAGCTGGGATGGCACAGGCATCTGAGGCCCTAATCAAGGCCATCCCATAACGATATATATATATTCGAATGAGTCCACGGGGAAAATGAAACACGAAAAGTTCCTAAGTGCACTTTCGCGTAATAATCACATCATCAGGGGAGACACAAGAGAGGAATATAACAGTCAGTTGATATACATCGAAGAGACGAAGCTAGGACGATGTATATCAACTGACTGTTATATTCCTCTCTTGTGTCTCCCCTGATGAGTCAGTCAGTTGTTGTTCGCTGATGATACAGCGCTGGTGGCTGATTCATGTGAGAAACTGCAGAAGCTGGTGACTGAGTTTGGTAAATTGTGTGAAAGAAGAAAGTTAAGAGTAAATGTGAATAAGAGCAAGGTTATTAGGTACAGTAGGGTTGAGGGTCAAGTCAATTGGGAGGTAAGTTTGAATGGAGAAAAACTGGAGGAAGTAAAGTGTTTTAGATATCTGGGAGTGGATCTGGCAGCGGATGGAACCATGGAAGCGGAAGTGGATCATAGGGTGGGGGAGGGGGCGAAAATCCTGGGAGCCTTGAAGAATGTGTGGAAGTCGAGAACATTATCTCGGAAAGCAAAAATGGCTATGTTTGAAGGAATAGTGGTTCCAACAATGCTGTATGGTTGCGAGGCGTGGGCTATGGATAGAGTTGTGCGCAGGAGGATGGATGTGCTGGAAATGAGATGTTTGAGGACAATGTGTGGTGTGAGGTGGTTTGATCGAGTAAGTAACGTAAGGGTAAGAGAGATGTGTGGAAATAAAAAGAGCGTGGTTGAGAGAGCAGAAGAGGGTGTTTTGAAATGGTTTGGGCACGTGGAGAGAATGAGTGAAGAAAGATTGACCAAGAGGATATATGTGTCGGAGGTGGAGGGAACGAGGAGAAGTGGGAGACCAAATTGGAGGTGGAAAGATGGAGTGAAAAAGATTTTGTGTGATCGGGGCCTGAACATGCAGGAGGGTGAGAGGAGGGCAAGGAATAGAGTGAATTGGATCGATGTGGTATACCGGGGTTGACGTGCTGTCAGTGGATTGAATCAGGGCATGTGAAGCATCTGGGGTAAACCATGGAAAGCTGTGTAGGTATGTATATTTGCGTGTGTGGACGTATGTATATACATGTGTATGCGGGTGGGTTGGGCCATTTCTTTCGTCTGTTTCCTTGCGCTACCTCGCAAAGGCGGGAGACAGCGGCAAAAAAAAAAAAAAAAAAAAATATATATATATATATATATATATATATATATATATATATATATATATATCCCTGGGGATAGGGGAGAAAGGAATACTTCCCACGTATTCCCTGCGTGTCGTAGAAGGCAACTAAAAGGGGAGGGAGCGGGGGGCTGGAAATCCTCCTCTCTCGTTTTCTTTTTTTTTTTTTTTTTCAAAAGAAGGAACATAGAAGAGGGCCAAGTGAGGATATTCCCTCAAAGGCCCAGTCCTCTATTCTTTACACTACCTCGCTAATGCGGGAAAAGGCGAATAGTATGAAAGATTTTATATATATATATATATATATATATATATATATATATATATATATATATATATATATATATATATATATATGATTCATGGTGAGGTGCCTGAGGATTGGCGGAATGTGTCCATAGTGCCATTGTACAAAGGCAAAGGGGATAAGAGTAAGTGCTCAAATTACAGAGGTATAAGTTTGATGAGTATTCCTGGTAAATTATATGGGAGGGTATTGATTGAGAGGGTGAAAGCATGTACAGAGCATCAGATTGGGGAAGAGCAGTGTGGTTTCAGAAGTGGTAGAGGATGTGTGGATCAGGTGTTTGCTTTGAAGAATGTATGTGAGAAATACTTAGAAAAGCAAATGGATTTGTATGTAGCATTTATGGATCTGGAGAAGGCATATGATAGAGTTGATAGAGATGCTCTGTGGAAGGTACTAAGAATATATGGTGTGGGAGGCAAGTTGTTAGAAGCAGTGAAAAGTTTTTATCGAGGATGTAAGGCATGTATACGTGTAGGAAGAGAGGAAAGTGATTGGTTCTCAGTGAATGTAGGTTTGCGGCAGGGGTGTGTGATGTCTCCATGGTAGTTTAATTTGTTTATGGATGGGGTTGTTAGGGAGGTGAATGCAAGAGTTTTGGAAAGAGGAGCAAGTATGCAGTCTGTTGGGGATGAGAGAGCTTGGGAAGTGAGTCAGTTGTTGTTCGCTGATGATACAGCGCTGGTGGCTGATTCATGTGAGAAACTGCAGAAGCTGGTGACTGAGTTTGGTAAAGTGTGTGAAAGAAGAAAGTTAAGAGTAAATGTGAATAAGAGCAAGGTTATTAGGTACAGTAGGGTTGAGGGACAAGTCAATTGGGAGGTAAGTTTGAATTGAGAGAAACTGGAGGAATAAAGTTTTTTTTTTTTTTTTAGATATCTGGGAGTGGATCTGGTAGCGGATGGAACCATGGAAGCGGAAGTGAATCATAGGGTGGGGGAAGGGGCGAAAATCCTGGGAGCCTTGAAGAATGTGTGGAATTCGAGAACATTATCTCCGAAAGCAAAAATGGCTATGTTTGAAGGAATAGTGGTTCCAACAATGCTGTATGGTTGCGAGGCGTGGGCTATGAATAGAGTTGTGCGCAGGAGGGTGGACGTGCTGGAAATGAGATGTTTGAGGACAATATGTGGTGTGAGGTGGTTTGATCAAGTAAGTAATGTAAGGGTAAGAGAGATGTGTGGAAATAAAAAGAGCGTGGTTGAGAGAGCAGAAGAGGGTGTTTTGAAATGGTTTGGGCACATGGAGAGAATGAGTGAGGAAAGATTGACCAAGAGGATATATGTGTCGGAGGTGGAGGGAACGAGAAGTGGAAGGCCAAATTGGAGGTGGAAAGATGGAGTGAAAAAGATTTTGAGTGATCGGGGCCTGAACATGCAGGAGGGTGAAAGGCGGGCAAGGAATAGAGTGAATTGGATCGATGTGGTATACCGGGGTTGACGTGCTGTCAATGGATTGAATCAGGGCATGTGAAGTGTCTGGAGTAAACCATGGAAAGTTCTGTGGGGCCTGGATGTGGAAAGGGAGCTGTGGTTTCGGGCATTATTGCATGACAGCTAGAGACTGAGTGTGAACGAATGGGGCCTTTGTTGTCTTTTCCTAGCGCTGCCTCGCACACATGAGGGGGGAGGGGGGTTGTTATTTCATGTGTGGGGGGATGGCGATGGGAATGAATAAAGGCAGACAGTATGAATTATGTACATGTGAATATATGTATATGTCTGTGTGCGTATATATATGTATATATATGTATAGGTATGTATATTTGCGTGTGTGGACGTGTATGTATATACATGTGTATGTGGGTGGGTTGGGCCATTCTTTCTTGTTTCCTTATGCTACCTCGCTAACGCGGGAGATATATATATAGAGAAATATATAATATATATATAATATATATATTCCCTGCGTGTCGTAGGAGGCGACTAAAAGTGGAGGGAGCGGGGGACTGGAAATCCTCCCCTCTCGTTTTCAATGTTCAAAAGAAGGAACAGAAAAGGGAGGTAAGTGAGGATATTCCCTCAAAGGCTCAGTCCTCTGTTCTTAAGGCTACCTCGCTAACGCAGGAAATGGCGAACAGCATCTAATATATATATATATATATATATATATATATATATATATATATATATATATATATTTTTTTTTTTTTTTTGTTTGTTTGCTTTGTCGCTGTCTCCCGCGTTTGCGAGGTAGCGCAAGGAAACAGACAAAAGAAATGGCCCAACCCACCCCCATACACATGTATATACATACACGTTCACACACGCAAATATACATACCTACACAGCTTTCCATGGTTTACCCCAGACGCTTCACATGCCCTGATTCAATCCATTGACAGCACGTCAACCCCGGTATACCACATCGATCCAATTCACTCTATTCCTTGCCCTCCCTTCACCCTCCTGCATGTTCAGGCCCCGATCACTCAAAATCTTTTTCACTCCATCTTTCCACCTCCAATTTGGTCTCCCACTTCTCCTCGTTCCCTCCACATCCGACACATATATCCTCTTGGTCAATCTTTCCTCACTCATTCTCTCCATGTGCCCAAACCATTTCAAAACACCCTCTTCTGCTCTCTCAACCACGCTCTTTTTATTTCCACACATCTCTCTTACCCTTACGTTACTTACTCGATCAAACCACCTCACACCACACATTGTCCTCAAACATCTCATTTCCAGCACATCCATCCTCCTGCGCACAACTCTATCCATAGCCCACGCCTCGCAACCATACAACATTGTTGGAACCACTATTCCTTCAAATATACCCATTTTTGCTTTCCGAGATAATGTTTTCGACTTCCACACATTCTTCAAGGCTCCCAGGATTTTCGCCCCCTCCCCAACCCTATGATCCACTTCCGCTTCCATGGTCCCATCCGCTGCCAGATCCACTCCCAGATATCTAAAACACTTTACTTCCTCCAGTTTTTCTCCATTCAAACTTACCTCCCAATTGACTTGACCCTCAACCCTACTGTACCTATTAACCTTGCTCTTATTCACATTTACTCTTAACTTTCTTCTTTCACACACTTTACCAAACTCAGTCACCAGCTTCTGCAGTTTCTCACATGAATCAGCCACCAGCGCTGTATCATCAGTGAACAACAACTGACTCACTTACCAAGCTCTCTCAGCCACAACAGACTTCATACTTGCAGCTCTTTCCAAAACTCTTGCATTCACCTCCCTAACAACCCCATCCATAAACAAATTAAACATCAATGGAGACATCACACACCCCTGCCGCAAACCTACATTCACTGAGAGCCAATCACTTTCCTCTCTTCCTACACGTACACATGCCTTACATCCTCGATAAAAACTTTTCACTGCTTCTAACAACTTGCCTCCCACACCATACATTGTTGATAAGATTTGTAAAATGATTAGTTTATGAACGCTCGTTGTATGTTTTGGACAATCACATGTTTACCAAATGTCGTCCTAGCTTCGTCTCTTCGATGTATATCAACTGACTGTTATATTTTTCTCTTGTGTCTCCACTGATGATGTGGTTATTACACGAAAGTGCACTTGGGAACTTTTCGTGTTTCATTTTCCCCGTGGACTCATAGGAATATATATATATATATATATATATATATATATATATATATATATATATATATATATATATATATATATATATGGATAAGTTTGTTGAGTATCCCTGGGAAATTACATGGGAGGGTATTGACTGAGAGGGTGAAGGGATGTACAGAGCATAAGATTGGGGAAGAGCAGTGTGGTTTCAGAAGTGGTAGGGGATATGTGTATCAAGTGTTTGCTTTGAAGAATATATGTGAGAAATAGAAAAACAGATGGATTTGTATGTAGCATTTATGGATCTGGAGAAGGTATATGATAGAGTTGATAGAGATGCTTTGTGGAAGGTATTAAGAGTATATGGTGTGGCAGGTAAGTTGCTAGAAGCAGTGAAAAGTGTATATCGAGGATGTTAGGCATGTGTACGAGTAGGAAGAGAGGAAAGTGATTGGTTCCTAGTGATTGTCGGTTTGGGGCAGGGGTGCGTGATGTCTCCATGGTTGTTTAATTTGTTTATGGATGGGGTTGTTAGGGAGGTGAATGCAAGTGTTTTGGAGAGAGGGGCAAGTATGCAGTCGGTTGTGGATGAGAGGGCTTGGGAAGTGAGTCAGTTGTTGTTCGCTGATGATAAGAGCGCTGGTGGCTGACACACACAGACACACACACACACAGACACAGAGACACAGACACAGACACACACACACACACACACACACAATGGACTGACCTACGGCATGTGAAACGTCTGAGGTATACCATGGAAAGAGCCTGGATGTGGATAGGGAGCTGTGGTTTTGGTGCATTACACAGGACAGCTCGTGTGTGGCTGTGAGCGGATGTGGCCTTTCTTAGTCTATTTCCTGGCGCTACCTTGCTGTCACAGGGGGTGGCGATGCTGTTTCCTGTGGGGCAGGGTGGCGCCGGAAATGGTGAATAACAGCGGATTTAGGGAAGGAAAAGGATGTACTGACCACATTACTAAACGTAGATAAGCAGTGGGGAAAGTTCTTGAGAAAAAAGAAGAAAGTGTTATGCTGCAACAGGGATTAGAAGAAGGCATATGATATGGTATATATGAAATTTTCCTGGACAGTTCCTTGATATGGTGAGCATGGTCTGAATGATAATGGGAGCTTTCACAATCATAGCAGTGCATGTGTGCGAGTGGTGGTATGAACGGAATGAAATACATATAGGAGTGCATTAAGGGAACGTGATGTCGCCGTAGTTATGTACAGGTTTCAAGGATGAGGCATTAATTGAGGTGAGGGAGGCGGGACGACACTGCTGTACACATTCAAACCATAGAGAGACAGAATGGCAAGTTGGCCGCTGATGCTGTGTATACATGTCCCTATGTTAGCTAACGTTGAGGAAGATTGAATAGAATGACAGTCCCCTTTCAAATGTACATGTAAGAGGAGAAGGCTGAAAGTAAATACGAATAGGAGTAAGACTCATTTTTGAAGGGGATGGGAGGTCACAATGTTACAGTCCGAACAGTGAAACGCGAGAATTTCTGGATGAGCTTAGCTTTTTAAGGGTAGAGTTCAGAAAGGATGGTCATGGAAAAGCTGAAGGTAAAGTCGAGAGGAGAAACACTGGCGGTGTAGTACTGAAACCTTCGATGAAGATGTAAAATATTGTGGGCATTAAGCTTGTACGAATGAAAACTGGTACCAATTCTGATATATGTAAGTGAAACACTAAGATTACACTGGCCTATATATATATATATATATATATATATATATATATATATATATATATATATATATATATATATATATATATCTTTTTTTTTTATACTTTGTCGCTGTCTCCCGCGTTTGCGAGGTAGCGCAAGGAAACAGACGAAAGAAATGGCCCAACCCCCCCCATACACACGTATATACATACGTCCACACACGCAAATATACATACCTACACAGCTTTCCATGGTTTACCCCAGACGCTTCACATGCCTTGATTCAATCCACTGACAGCACGTCAACCCCGGTATACCACATCGCTCCAATTCACTCTATTCCTTGCCCTCCTTTCACCCTCCTGCATGTTCAGGCCCCGATCACACAAAATCTTTTTCACTCCATCTTTCCACCTCCAATTTGGTCTCCCTCTTCTCCTTGTTCCCTCCACCTCCGACACATATATCCTCTTGGTCAATCTTTCCTCACTCATCCTCTCCATGTGCCCAAACCACTTCAAAACACCCTCTTCTGCTCTCTCAACCACGCTCTTTTTATTTCCACACATCTCTCTTACCCTTACGTTACTCACTCGATCAAACCACCTCACACCACACATTGTCCTCAAACATCTCATTTCCAGCACATCCATCCTCCTGCGCACAACTCTATCCATAGCCCACGCCTCGCAACCATACAACATTGTTGGAACCACTATTCCTTCAAACATACCCATTTTTGCTTTCGGAGATAATGTTCTCGACTTCCACACATTCTTCAAGGCCCCCAGAATTTTCGCCCCCTCCCCCACCCTATGATCCACTTCCGCTTCCATGGTTCCATCCGCTGCCAGATCCACTCCCAGATATCTAAAACACTTCACTTCCTCCAGTTTTTCTCCGTTCAAACTCACCTCCCAATTGACTTGACCCTCAACCCTACTGTACCTAATAACCTTGCTCTTATTCACATTTACTCTTAACTTTCTTCTTCCACACACTTTACCAAACTCAGTCACCAGCTTCTGCAGTTTCTCACAAGAATCAGCCACCAGCGCTGTATCATCAGCGAACAACAACTGACTCACTTCCCAAGCTCTCTCATCCCCAACAGACTTCATACTATTCGCCATTTCCCGCGTTAGCGAGGTAGCGTTAAGAACAGAGGACTGGGCCTCTTTGGGAATATCCTCACCTGGCCCCACTCGGTTCCTTCTTTTGGAAAAAAAAAAAATGAGAGGGGAGGATTTTCAGCCCCCGCTCCCTCCCCTTTTAGTCGCCTTCTACGACACGCAGGGAATACGCGGGAAGTATTCTTTCTCCCCTATCCCCAGGATAATATATAATATATATATATATATATATATATATATATATATATATATATATATATATATATATATATATACATATATATATATATATATATATATATATATATATATATATATATATATATATATATATATATATATACAGGACGAGCAAGGATGGATAACCTGCCTCGTATAGTCATAATTAGGAGATACAGAGTTAAAAGTAACGAGGAAAAAAAAATTATGGTACAATAATTAGTTAAGCGCGTGGATGTACGTCTTTTAGTATGGTATGGCCACGCATGACAGAGGATACGTTAGTCCAGAGATAAAACAGTACAGTAGAAGGTACGAGGAAGGAGAAGGTAAGTAGACCGTCCAAGTTATGGACAAACATCATGATAGAAGTGATTAAAGATGTTCCAGACGAAGATGGTTCAGGAATGACTGAGGATCGGATGCAAGAGAACCATTTTTGTGGTGGTACGAATGGATATACTGGTCTTACAAAGTGTGGCGGTGAGTATATATGTGTTAAGTCCATGTGTCACTTGGAAACACGACTGGGCTTAAGTGAAGGATGTGTGTGTGAGTGATTCTAAAGACTGACGTAACACATGTAATCACCTATTTGAACTGTGCGAGGGGGGGAGGGAGTTTAATGCTCGTGGGGTTCCCATCTTTTGAACATTCTCCACAATCGTACAACTTTTCAGATACTTCTATATGCTGTCCACATTTACCTCACCCTCAATCAGTTTACTTCATGTAACTGAGAAAGGAAATAATGAGGACATGGAATAGTGTCTATCATGAACCATAAAGTGATACCAGACACTGTATTATCATTTTATCTGGGATGGGCAAAGTTTTTTCAATAGATGAATAAAATTTGATTCTTTTTTTCTTCTTCTTCTCCTTTTTTACTTCATTTAGAGGCACAATTGATGGGTTCCAACCATCATTTGAGAGCTTTTACTTAAACCTGAACGAAAGAGAGAGGGGAAATCAGCCCCAACATAACGGGTTGGGTTCACCTACACATTCCCAGTGAACCTAGATCTTCACCTTTAATGTAACCTTATATTTCCAACGTAAAATGTCAATTCACGTGGCCCATGGTATATATATAAAAAACATCATCACCAACAACTCCCACTTTGTCGAAAAATATTTGCGGTTCCAACTAGATGACGGATGTCTTGAAAATGCCATGAAACAGTCTTAAGAGAAACTAAGACGATGATAATGCTAATCTAAGACCTTGAACTAGGATATAATACACACAGCTCAAACTTTGGTAAAGCTAACATTCACACTTCCATGCAACGAAAACCTCCCGAAATGTAAACTAATCTACATAAGAGGCTATAGCTTCTACCCTCCTACTGCCTCATCTTGCCTCTACTGGCCTTCTACTGCCTCGTCTTGCCTCTACTGGCCTCTCGCTCTCTTGTCTTGCATCTACTCGCCTCCTGCTGCCTCGTCTTGCCTCTACTGGCCACCTGTTCTCTCGTCCTGCCTCTACTGGCCTTCTGCTGCCTCGTCTTGCATCTACTGGCCTCCTGCTGCCTCATCTTGCCTCTACTGGCCTCCTGCTGCCTCATCTTGCCTCTACTGGCCACCTGCTGCCACATCTTGCCTCTACTGGCCTCCTGCTGCCACATCTTGCCTCTACTGGCCTCCTGCTGCCTCGTCTTGCGTCTACTGGCCTCCTGCTGCCTCATCTTGCCTCTACTGGCCTCCTGCTACATCGTCTTGCCTCTACTGGCCTCCTGCTGCCACATCTTGCCTCTACTGGCCTCCTGCTACATCGTCTTGCCTGTACTGGCCTCCTGCTGCCTTATCTTGCCTCTACTGGCCTCCAGCTACATCGTCTTGCCTCTACTGGCCTCCTGCTGCCTTATCTTGCCTCTACTGGCCTCCTGCTGCCACATCTTGCCTGTACTGGCCTCCTGCTACATCGTCTTGCCTGTACTGGCCTCCTGCTGCCTCATCTTGCCTCTACTGGCCTCCTGCTACATCGTCTTGCCTCTACTGGCCTCCTGCTGCCTCGTCTTGCCTCTACTGGCCTCCTGCTACATCGTCTTGCCTGTACTGGCCTCCTGCTGCCACATCTTGCCTGTACTGGCCTCCTGCTACATCGTCTTGCCTGTACTGGCCTCCTGCTGCCTCATCTTGCCTCTACTGGCCTCCTGCTACATCGTCTTGCCTGTACTGGCCTCCTGCTGCCTTATCTTGCCTGTACTGGCCTCCTGCTACATCGTCTTGCCTGTACTGGCCTCCTGCTGCTTATCTTGCCTCTACTGGCCCCCTGCTGCCTCGCTTTGCCCCTTACTACCCTAGCCCGAGACTACCGCCACTGTCCAGCTGGTCCCTGGGTATCAGCTGGCGCCTGCCTCCCCATAACCTGCCGCTGCTACTCCGCTGTTCCTCTTTATACCTCGTGTTATCCCCACTGACCTACAGCGCTGCCTCGCCTCTGCTCCCTCAAATGCCTATCCTCCCTGCCCTTGTTGCTGCCTAACTTGCCCTGTCTGTGGCCCTACTGCCCCCTGGCCCCACCCGCCTTTGGCGTGGTCCTTAAGTGGCCCCGTCAGAGCGGCTGCTATTGTTACGATTGTTGCCCGGACAACCCCAGAATGGCCCACTGCTCCCGGACGCCTCCCTGGCCTCGTGTCGTCATACTTCAGGAGTACATATCACTTGCCCTGCCCACCACTCCCCTCCAGACCACAGCCTCGGCTACCCACCACCACCAGTCTTTTAGGTTCACCTCTCCGCCTCTCGTCTCGCTACTTCATCCAATTCCCCCTAGCCACACGTCCGAGTTACGTTAAACTCATTCATATTTCGTAATTGCAAAATTAATTCTTCCTTGCTCGTTTCAGTGTTTTGGGCATGACTTCCAATTCATGCTTTCCTATACAATATATATATATATATATATATATATATATATATATATATATATATATATATATATATATATATATATATATAACATACAAACCTCCAACAGCCTGGATCGAACACAGGACCCCTGTGCAAGAGGCGAGAATGCTAACCGCTAGGCTATGGGCCTGGCTCAATCGAATGTTTACCAAATGGCGTCCTAGCTTCGTCTCTCTTCCCTGTATATCAATTGATTTATATTTCTCTCTTGTGTCTCCCCTGATGATGTGATTATTACACGAAAGTGCACTTGGGAACTTCTCGTGTTTCATTTTCCCCGTGAACTCATAGGAATATCTTGATCACGCGCAAAATTGTGATCCTTTCCAATATATACATATATATATATATATATATATATATATATATATATATATATATATATATATATATATATATATATATATTATTTTTTTCCTTACATACATATTCGCCATTTCCAGCGTTAGTGAGGCAGCGTTAAGAACAGAGGACTAAGCCTTAGAGGGAATATCCTCACTTGGCCCCCTTCTCTGTTCCTCTTTGGAAAATCAAAAACGGGAGGGGAGGATTTCCAGCCCCCCGCTCCCACATCATCCGACCCAACACCACCTGCTCCCACATCATCCGACCCAACACCACCAGCTCCCACAGCACCCGACCCAACACCACCAGCTCCTACATCATCCGACCCAACACCACCAGCTCCCACATCATCCGACCCAACACCACCAGCTCCTACATCATCCGACCCAACACCACCAGCTCCCACATCATCCGACCCAACACCACCAGCTCCCACAGCACCCGACCCAACACCACCAGCTCCTACATCATCCGACCCAACACCACCAGCTCCCACAGCACCCGACCCAACACCAACAGCTCCTACATCGTCCGACCCAACACCACCTGCTCCCACATCATCCGACCCAACACCACCAGCTCCCACAGCACCCGACCCAACACCACCTGCTCCCACATCATCCGACCCAACACCACCAGCTCCCACATCACCCGACCCAACACCACCAGCTCCCACATCATCCGACTCAACACCACAGCTCCCACAGCACCCGACCTAACACCACCAGCTCCTACATCATCCGACCCAACACCACCAGCTCCCACATCATCCGACCCAACACCACCAGCTCCCACATCACCCGACCCAACACCACCAGCTCCCACAGCACCCGACCCAACACCACCAGCTCCCACAGCACCCGACCCAACACCACCAGCTCCCACAGCACCCGACCTAACACCACCAACTCCCACATCATCCGACCCAACACCACCAGCTCCTACATCATCCGACCCAACACCACCAGCTCCCACATCATCCGACCCAACACCACCAGCTCCCACATCATCCGACCCAACACCACCAGCTCCCACAGCACCCGACCCAACACCACCAGCTCCCACAGCACCCGACCCAACACCACCAGCTCCCACAGCACCCGACCCAACACCACCAGCTCCCACAGCACCCGACCTAACACCACCAGCTCCCACATCATCCGACCCAACACCACCAGCTCCCACATCATCCGACCCAACACCACAGCTCCCACATCATCCGACCCAACACCACCAGCTCCCACAGCACCCGACCCAACACCACCAGCTCCCACATCATCCGACCCAACACCACCAGCTCCCACATCATCCGACCCAACACCACCAGCTCCCACATCACCCGACCCAACACCACCAGCTCCCACAGCACCCGACCCAACACCACCAGCTCCCACATCATCCGACCCAACACCACCAGCTCCCACATCATCCGACCCAACACCACAGCTCCCACAGCACCCGACCCAACACCACCAGCTCCCACATCATCCGACCCAACACCACCAGCTCCCACATCATCCGACCCAACACCACCAGCTCCCACATCATCCGACCCAACACCACCAGCTCCTACATCATCCGACCCAACACCACCAGCTCCCACATCATCCGACCCAACACCACCAGCTCCTACATCATCCGACCCGACACCACCAGCTCCCACATCATCCGACCCAACACCACCAGCTCCCACAGCACCCGACCCTCCACCATTACCACTTCCGTCGCCTGAGCCTCCTGACCACAACACATCAGGAGGGCCCCGACTAACCACAACACCTCCCGTCACTCAGGTACTTCCTTCGGTAAAGAAAATACGAAATATAAGAAATAATACCAAGGGAAGTGTGTAGGTTTGGCCAACCCCGTGAACCACCCACGCCTGCCTGCCTGGTGAGTGGTGGAATGGCCCACACATATACCATTACGCACCCGCCCCTTACACACCCACACATCTCACCCGGTTTAACAAAGCCAGAAACACCAAATCTTATTAACTGGCAGAGCGCGACGCGACGCTACATTTGCATAGCGCACCACGACGGATTTCCAACAACTGATGACAGAGTTAGCCTCTGTAATTCCACGAAATGGTGACGCTTCAAGATTCTCTTTTTGATTCCCCCGACGCCGCCAGAGTAATGTTATTATAATTCCACTAACTGGTGACACGGTAAGATTTATTCTCCGATTCTGCAGACCACAGAGGAAGAAGTTAAGGTTCCTTGATTCTTCAGGCCACAGAGAAAGTTAAGATGCCACGATTCTACTGGCCATAGATAAAGTTAAGGTTCCTTGATTTTGCTGGCCGAAGAAAAGTGAAGATTCCTGGATTCTAATGACCAAAGAGAAAGTTGAGGTTCTTTGAACATAGAGAAAGTTAAGGTTCCTTGATTCTAATAACCACAGAGAAAGTAAAATTCCTTGATTCTACTGACCAAAGAGAAAGTTAAGAGTCCTTGACTCCACTTATTATGAAAAAGCAAGGTTTTATGATTCCATATTCAGAAAGTAATGTTCTATGATTAGGATGACCTGTGAGTGAGATTCTTCGAGTACTAACAAAAGAGATATAGTCGCCGAGTCCAATAACTGCTTACGACTATGATTCTTCGATTCATTCAACTGGTAACGAAGTAAGATTCTCGACTTCCAGAGACCTTTTTACGTCAGTGACTCTATTAATAGAAGTCCTCATGAAGGACAACTTTGAACAGAGCTTAAAAAAAAGGGGGCAAAAGAAGAAAACATAAAAAAAAAGAATAATGGAGAAGAATATTCAAGTTTTTGATGAGGTGGGAACATATGCAGTTTAAGAAAAGAAAGATTATGGAAAGGATTAATAGAAGTTCTTGATGAGATGAGACATTCGCCCTTTGATCAGTCGTGTTGTTATGAAAAGATATGGGCGGATAACGCATTCTAGAGCTTAGCGGTGGAAGGAACGAGACGAACGTGACATCAAAGCGGCCAGCACACAACGCGGATTTGGCAAACAATGGCTTGTCGAGTATTCCTGATGACAATGATCCTTGATTCCAAAGACTGCTGACACAGGTCGATCGTCTGACTTACACGAAGGTCAAGGAACGTGTTGTTGACACAGCCTGTCGGCGCCATGTCTCACCCAAATAATGCACTAAGAACCGAAATAATACGAATTCGAGAGCATGAACCATATTTCGGAGTAATGAGACATATCTGAGGCGATGTCCCCTGACCACCCCGCCCTCCTTACCCGTGAGGCTGACGGCTGGCGAGGGAGCTGGGGAAGAGCTGCTAAAGTCTAGTTACACACCTTCATACACGAATCATGGGGCTGGAATCCTGTCCCGGGTGGTTGGCAGTGACGCTTGGCTCCTGTCCCCAGAAGGAACCCATACTGACCATGTAATACGCACGTGACCCACGTCAACTTCACCCGTCAACAACAACTGGCTGGAATCCTCCAACACAGCAGTTCCTCCCCTGATCTACGACCATACAAAGCCATGAACCTCTGCCACATATATCGCCAGGCGGTCTAACGTACGTACATACAGAAGAGCCTAACTTATAATATATTCCGCGCCTCTTGCAGTTGCCAGGGGTAACGTGACAATGTACGGCCAGATCTACGTTACATCAACAGTATATGTATACACACATCACCGCCCTGATCTACAGAGATGTTCTCACCTATTTCCCCTACAGATGTGCGAGGTTATAGATCATGATCATCACTGACTGACGTGGAGGTGGTGACTGGCTCATCTCCGTCACCTCCCTTTACGCCCACCTCCACCACCACCATCTCCCACCCCATTCCACGACCTCCACCATCTCCTCCTACCAGAAGCTTCCCCCAGGCAGAACCCTAATCTCCATTGCTATTTACTCTCATCCTCCACACCACTCACACCAGCCCTATCCTCTCTCCACCTAGTGTCACCCTCACCATCCAGCCTCCCGCACCACTTCCCTCCTCCTCCAACACTGTCGTCTCCGCCACCGTCCTCCGTGCCCCAGCAGCAGAAGGATCAATCAATGTGACAGCGGTGCACCAGGGAGGCAGCCAGCCACCTGCACCAGTATAGGAGATATTTAATCTTGGCGGCGGCGGTGGCGGCGACGACGATGTGGGGGCGGGGCAGGGCGGGGAGGGCGAGGCTGTGACGTCACCCGCCGAGCCTCCCACGCCCTTCCTCCCTCGCTGCTGCTGCTGCTGCTCACACCTGTTACTGAATGGCTGACTGGCTCCCGTGTCCCTCCTGACTCAGGCGGCGAGGGCTGGCTACCATGGTGGCGGTGTTGGTTGTACAATGGGGCTAAGAGTGATGGAGGTTGAGGGATAGTCACGGTAGTAGCGGGATGGAGGCTAGGATGGTGATGCAAATAGAGGGATGACTACGGTGGTTGCGGGATGGGGGCTAAGAGACTGATGGAGGTGGAGGAGTGGCTACGGTGGTAAGGGGATGGAGGCTAGGCCAGTGATGGAGGTGGAGGGATGGTTACGGTGGATGGCATCGGTGGCAATGGGATAGGGGCCAGACAATGATGGAGGTGGAGGGGTGGCTACGGTGGTAGGGGGATGGAGGCTAGACGTGACAGAGGTGGAGGGATGGGGGCTAGGACACTGATGGAGGCGGAGGAATGTGGGCTAGGACAGTGATGGAGGTGGAGGGATGGTTACGGTGGTAGTGGGTAAGATATGTAGCTAGGCTGGTGATGGAGGGCTGGTTAGAGGAAGGTTGTGTACACACTACATGGTGGGCATGGATGGTGATCAATACATTCACACATTCGTGTTCATAATATCAATCACCATGTTTCTATCCTCCCCTTGTGCACATCACTACTGCTGGCCTTTCGTCTCAAACCCACATCCATCCATAAATGTTGTTTCACTCTATCCTTCCATAACCTCACAACTTTACTCTTACGTATTTGTCTTCACAGTCTGTCGTGCATCTTTTTTCCTTTTTCATTCCTAAGTCTTTTTATCATCACCTTAACAAGGTACCTTAGGGATTTCTCCATTGTATTACATAACTTTCTCCATGCACACCATACGCTCCTCCAAGCACTAGGTGCAGACAGATCACCGGCACTTCTGCCAACTCAACACGTATCATTAGAAGAGGAAAATCAATTCTTTCCTTCCAAGGATTTTCCCCGATTTATTACGAAACTATCCAAGTCAGGAAGGCTGGCCAGCTGGCCCTGGCCCATCCTAGCCCCCGGCTTGGCCGCTGGTCAACCTCTGCTCCCACTTGGCAGAAAGTATCGAACTTAAACCCTTCAACGTTATGGTACTACCCTTCTCCACGACGCTACGACTCTTGAACATCACGGTACTATCCTTGAACACTAAGGTGCGACCCTTGAACACCACGGTACTACCTTTGAACACTAAGGTGCGACTCTTGAACACCACGGTGCTATCCTTAAACACTAAGGTGCGACCCTTGAGCACCAAGGTACTACCCTTGAACACTAAGGTGCGACCCTTGAACACCACGGTACTACCTTTGAACACTAAGGTGTAACTCTTGAACACCACGGTACCAGCCTTGTGAACCACGGTACTGCTCACGAGCACATCGGTAAAACCCTAAAGAAACACGGCGCTGCCCTTGAACACTACGGTACGATCTTTAAGCACGACTGTACGACTCTTAAACATTACTTTCATGAACTTTGACGACATACGGTACGACTCCCTCCGGACAAGAGGGTGTGACCTCTCACCCATGGACCCCTCAGGGATAGAAAGGTCATGTGGTCAAGGAGTTAACAGCGTAGGAACAACAAACACCCATCCTTGTATCCCACCAACTATCACTGTACTAAAACATACAGACACACATTCTGTTTAATAATGTCAAAATTCAACTTCCTCCAACAACGAATAATTTGAAAACATACAGACACGCATTGTTTAATAATGTCAACATTCAACTTCCTCCAACAACGAATAATTTGAAAACAAAGAAAAAAAAAAAACATTGCAAGAATGGTCCTAGCTGCTACACTGCACCCACTCCAAACTGAACGGCAGACAAACTGAACCAACCCAACCCAACTTGCTACAACTCCCACTGTAAAATACCCGTAACATACTAGCGGTCATATCACTTAACCTTACAGATGACGACATTCACGTCTACTTAGGTATTTGACCGCGATGTTTTTCTTTCTCCTAACCAACGGCTAACGATCGCTGGCTACCGCCATGTTCGCTCTAGGTTAAGCAGTACCCAATAGGCTATTACGTAAGCGTTGTGTGAGCGCTTGTATAGGCCAGGATTGAAGGGGGTTTCTGGTTATTTGCATGTCACGCCAACGACAGTGGAACTCTACGTTCTTCAGCTGAACGCACCTCTTCCAACTTATCTCTATTTGAAGGGTAAGACATAAATATAATTGCTATCGCTCGCGAGCGGTCACACTCTGAGGAAGACCCTGTGGGTCGCAACGTAAGATCATTACACACTTCCTGCCCATCTCTGTTTTCATCCACCACCTGTACTCTCTCTCTCTCTCTCTCTCTCTCTCTCTCTCTCTCTCTCTCACACACACACACGTCAAGAACTCGTTCCGTTTGTGAGTGCTGCCCAGCCTCGAAGTTGCAGCAGACCCTAGACAAGGGGTCATGGGTTCGTATGATAATCATACTACCACATAAACCTAAAACCCTTCAAAAGACACTTCTGCCACGTTAAGGTTGCACTACAATCAGTAGTAGGGAAAGCAGTGGCTCCCTTGGAATGAAAATTCTTTGACGAGTTCGTACTCCGACCATATAATCTCGCCGAAGGTGAATTTTTGCTTGCAGCGTAACTACAAACAGGCTGACTCCAGTAATGCATATATATATATATATATATATATATATATATATATATATATATATATATATATATATATATAGTCCTATGAGTCCAGGGGGAAAATGAAACACGATAAGTTCCCAGTGCACTTTCGTGTAGTAATCAAATCAGGGGAGACACAATATATATATATATATATATATATATATATATATATATATATATATATATATATATATATATATATATATATCCCTGGGGATAGGGGATTAAGAATACTTCCCACGTATTCCCTGCGTGTCGTAGAAGGCGACTAAAAGGGGAGGGAGCGGGGGGCTGGAAATCCTCCCCTCTCGTTTTTTTTTTCTAATTTTCCAAAAGAAGGAACAGAGAATTGGGCCAGGTGAGGGTATTCCCTCAAAGGCCCAGTCCTCTGTTCTTAACGCTACCTCGCTAATGCGGGAAATGGCGAATAGTTTGAAAGAAAGAAAGATATATATATATATATATATATATATATATATATATATATATACATATGGTTGCACCAATAGCGTTAAGTTGCCTTTGGCAAGGCTGTATCACATTGGGAGTAGCCTCGTCAAAGAACTCATTCCAAAGGTGTCCACATTTCCCTACTTCCAGTAGAGCAGCATTAGGCTGCAGGAACCTATGGAAAGTGATGCTGGGTAAAACCAACAGGACTCTTTCTGTGAGATGGTCCTGAGGTAATTATAAAGATATGTTTCTTTTCACACTTGTTTGTCTTTTCTTGCGTGGGCCACGTAGCGTCAGGAACAAGTGAATGAGCCTAAGAGGGGAAGAAAAAAAAAAAATCGCAGGGCTCTTTCTTCTTACCTTTTTAATGGAAAGTGGTACAGGGGAGGAATTCCAGCCCTGAGAGAATGAATGAGGAAAGGTTGACAAAGATGATATGTGTCAGAAGTGCGGAGGAACACGCAGAAAGGTGTAAGGCGTGCAAGGATAGATCGAATCGGAACGATGTAGTATACTGGGGTCGACGTGCTCTCAATGGAGTGAATCAGGGCAGGGCATGAGAAGCGTCTAAGATAAATCATGGAAAAGTCTGTGGGGCCTAGTTGTGGGTTGGGAGTTGTGACCTAGGTGCATTACACATGACAGTACGAGAATGGATGAGCGATGAGCGGAAGAGGCTTTCTTCGTCCGTACCTGGCGCTACCTTGCTAACGCGGTAAACGGCGATCATATATATATATATATATATATATATATATATATATATATATATATATATATATATATATATATTATAATGCGAAAAAGTGTAAACATCGGGTTTTTTTTTTATTTGACAAGTTAAAATTATCTTCGACAACATTCGTATCAACACGTGAGCAGTAACGATATACTCTACCAATAACTGCCTTTGTAAAGCAAGTGGACTAATGATCCACTTATTTCTATCAATCTATTAATTCTTTAATGTACTTATGAGCTTTTGGATAAATCATACCTTTAAACCGCATATTCAACCGCGTCATTTCCAATATTCCTGTTTACACAGGTGTGTACCATTGACTACATCTACCATATGTATGTACACTGCACTAAATGCATCAATCCTATAAATCACTCCCATGTTATATTAACCACCAATCTCGAAAGAGACATCCGTAACCCTATTAATGTTCCTAAGAATCCTACGCTTTAACATTATTCCTATCATAGACAGGGCATACTTTTTTTTTATTGAGCATACAATTCACAATATTTTCCGTGATGAAAAACTATGCCTCATCAGAACTCTACACTTCAGAAAAACAACACGGCAGAGCGGAACTAAGTGCTTTTCATTTCCAAGCAAAATACAAAAACTATCTGGTTCTCAAATACCTCTGTCAATCATATTTAAGACCCAAGTGTTATACTTTTACAGAAAAAAACTCAAGTATGCATGAATATTACAAGAACAATAATACACCAGTGTGTTCATCCATGATAACCCTATGATTCAGACTAATTTGCTAGAAATATCCTTTCGTCATCCATGAAAGCATGCTCAAATTACGAACATAACTCAGGCCCATATATATATATATATATATATATATATATATATATATATATATATATATATATATATATATATATATATGATAAATAGATAGATAGATAGAAAGATAGAGAGAGAGAGAGAGAGAGAGAGAGAGAGAGAGAGAGAGAGAGAGAGAGAGAGAGAGAGAGAGAGAGAGAGAGAGTGCATGTGGTTATAGAATCATCTCCGACACCATAAGATGTAAAAGGTTTTTCGGTGAGTGGTTCTGACGACAACAGCGGTCGTAAAGACCAAGGCAGTTAATAGGATGGGCTTAACCCCAAATCACCAACTAACATACCTAAATTATGAACGTACCTTGGCTGGAGCATGGACGGGCAGCGACCGACAATGTTTTCACCGTGAGACCCTGGTACACAAGTCAAAAGTTAACACTTATGCTCGCATCACCCTCCTAAATGGTCAGGGGAAATACTTTAAAGTTTGCTCGTCAGTGTCATCAAAGGATGGGTCGATCGTAGCATCAGCGGCCATACAAATTCAAATTAATGAGTTATTTTCAGAGCTCTTGAGAGCATTCTTACGTATAACCCAATTAATGCACAAGAGCAACATGTGGTACCTTTTATATCAGATTAACAAGAATACTACAGCAGTACAAAGTTAGTAACAATGTAGTTCATTCGAAGAGCGCCAAGAGGCAAGAGCAGACGGGATCACACCCTCTTCCTGCATCAACCCACAACACACTGACTGCTGAGAAGCGCTCGAAAGTATCTTCCATGACATTACCACGAGTAAGACAGGTGCTCACAGATGAAGTGACCCATTGACCGCAAATTCACGAATAAAACATCATTTCTAATTCTTCCTTTTTTTGTAATAATCAGTAACATTCAAGAATGTATTACGATATTCATCGAACCAACGACAATATTACAACGGCTATACAGAACTGCCGGCAACTTTCCCAACCGAGTTGTCAGTTAGTCACGATGGAAACGTTTAAGGTGGAGGTGCGTCGGGTGTGGGGCAAGGACGACCATTTGTTGTACATCATGTTGGGCCTGTGGAACCCTGATGAGTTGTCAATTTCATAATTCTTAAATGCAAGATTGATTAAAATTTCGGGTATGAAACATTAAATACTGAGTTATTTTTTCTGAATATAATTACTAATACTACGGCAAACTTGAAATTACACGAACAAAGCAACAATTATTTAAAACTTCACACACACACACAATCTTCGGAGTTGAGGTAATATTCTATACGCCGAAGGTACGTAAAAGAACGAATGGTGTTCAGGCCCATGAAAGATTATCGATAAATAAATACATAAAACCTGACTAGGACATTCTTTCACGGACAGTCAACTGAACTGAGATTTTCTATTATATAATTCCTGAATCCCTATATACAGCGTTGATCAACAGCTTTACACACCCACACACACACATTATACATATATATATATATATATATATATATATATATATATATATATATATATATATATATATTTTCTTTCAAACTATTCGCCATTTCCTGCGTTAGCGAGGTAGCGTTAAGAACAGAGGACTGGGCCTTTGAGGGAATATCCTCACCTGGCCCCCTTCTCTGTTCCTTCTTTTGGAATACTAAAAAAAAGAAAAAAAAAAAAACCAGAGGAGAGGATTTCCAGCCCCCCACTCCCTCCCCTTTTAGTCGCCTTCTACGACACGCAGGGAATACGTGGGAAGTATTCTTTCTCCCCTATCCCCAGGGATAATATATATATATATATATATATATATATATATATATATATATATATATATATATACATATACCTGTCGATAGGAAAAAAAATGCTTCTCACGTATTCCCTGCGTGTCGTAGAAGCGGCTAAAAAGAGAGGGAGCAGGGGGATGGAAATCCTCCCCTCCAGCTTTTACTTTTCCGAAAAAAAAAAAAAAGAATAGAGAAGGGGGTCAAGTGATAATCATCCCTAAGGCTCAAAATGTTCTTAACGTTACCTCGTTAACGCGGGAAATGGCATATATATATATATATATATATATATATATATATATATATATATATATATATATATATATATATTTCTTTCTTTTTTCTTTCAAACTATTCGCCATTTCCCGCATTAGCGAGGTAGCGTTAAGAACAGAGGTCCATTTGAGGCTCAGTCCTCTGTTCTTGAAACTAACTCGCTAACGCGCGAAATGGCGAATATGTACGAAAATTATATATATATATATATATATATATATATATATATATATATATATATATATATATATATATATATATATTCCAATGATTCCGCGGGCAAAATGAAACACGATAAATTCCCAAGTGCACTTTCGTGTAATGATCACATCATCAGGGGACACAAGAGAGAAATATAAGTCAGTTGATATACATCGAAGAGACGAAGCTAGGACGCCATTTGGTAAACATGCGATTGTCCAAGACAGACAACGAGCGTTCATAAACTTATTTTACAAATTTTATGAATAATAAAGTTATCTGATTAGTATAGACTATCGCTAATATTAAGATTATAATTCTTTGTGTATCTAAAAACAGAAGATTCAATGATATTTCTCGTGGTAATAGAGTTAATAACTGAGATGGCATTACTCGTCAATAGAATTATCATAGCTTTTAACGTGAGTAAATAAGGCATTTGATTCTCGTCCCGTTCTTATACTATATTTATGTTGCTTAAGTCTAACGGAGAGATCCTTAACAGTCTGACCAACATAAAATTTATCACAATTTCCACGTGGCACTTTATAGATGCATCCATGAGAATTTTCGGGTGAAATTCTGATTAAGATATTCTTTATAGTGTTATTGTTGCTGAAGGCAACATTTACATTAAAGGATTTAAGCAACATGGGAAGTAAAGTAAAATTATTATTAAAAGGGAAAATTAAAAGATTATTTATCTATATCTATTTTTTATACTTTGTCGCTGTCTCCCGCGTCAGAGAAGTAGCGCAAGAAAACACGAAAGAATGGCCCAACCCAACCACAGGCACATGTATATGCATACACGTCCACACACGCACATATACATACCTATACATTTCAACGTAAACATATATATATACATGCACAGAAATATACATAAATACACATGTACATAATTCATGCTTGCTGCCTTTATTCATTCCCTTCGCCACCCCGCCACACGTGAAATGACAACTCCCTCACTCCGCATGCGCGCGAGGTAGCCCTATGAAAAGACAACGAAGGCCACATTCGTTCACACTGTCTCTAGCTGTCATATATCATGCACCGAAACCACAGCTCCCTTTCCACATCCACGCCCCACAGAACTTTCCATGATTTACCCCAGACGCTTCACATGCCCTGGTTCAATCCATTGACAGCACGTCGACCCCAGTGTACCACATCGTTCCAACTCACTACTCCTTGCACGCCTTTCATCCTCCTGTATGTTCAGGCCCCGATCACTCAAATCTTTTTCACTCCATCTTTCCACCTCCAATTTGGTCTCACCGTTCTTCTCGTTCCCTCCACCTCTGCTCTTTCTTGGTCAATCTTTCCTCACTCATTCTCTCCATGTGACCAAACCATTTCAAAACACCCTCTTCTGCTCTCTCAACCACACTCTTTTTATTACCACTCATCTCTCTTACCCTTTCATTGCGTAATCGATCAAACCACCTCACATCACATATTGTCCTCAAACATCTCATTTCCAGCATATCCACCCTCCTGCCCACAACTCTATCTATAGCCCACGCCTCGCAACCATATATCACTGTTGGAAGCACTATTCCTTCAAACATACCCATCTTTGCTTTCCAAGATAACGTTCTCGACTTCCACACATTCTTCAACGCTCCCAGAACCTTCGCCCCCTCCCCCACCCTATGATTCACCTCCGCTTCCATGGTTCCATCCGCTAGCAAATCCACTCCCAGATATCTCAAACACTTCACTTCCTCCAGTTTTTCTCCATTCAAACTTTCCTCCCAATTGACTTGTCCCTCAACCCTACTGTACTTAATTACCTTGCTCTTATTCACAATTACTCTCAGCTTTCTTCTTTCACACACTTTACCAAACTCAGTCATCAGCTTCTGCAGTTTCTCACCCGAAACAGCCACTAGCAATGTATCATCAGCGAACAACAACTGACTCGCTTCCCAAGCTCTCTCATCCACAACAGGCTGCATACTTGACCCTCTTTCGAAAACTCTTGCATTCACCTCCCTAACAACCCCATCCATAAACAAATTAAACAACCATGGAGACATCACGCACCCCTGCAGCAAACCAACATTCACTGAGAACCGATCACTTTCCACACATGCCTTACATCCTCGATAAAAACTTTTCACTGCTTCTAACAACTTGCCTCCCACACCATATATTCTTAAAACCTTCCACAGAGCATCTCTATCAACTCTATCATATGCCTTCTCCAGATCCATAAATGCTTCATAGAAATCCATTTGCTTTTCTAAGTATTTCTCATACATTCTTCAAAGCAAATACCTGATCCACACATCCTCTACCACTTCTGAAACCACGCTGCTCTTCCCCAATCTGATGCTCTGTACATGCCGTCACCCTCTCAATCAATACCCTCCCATATAATTTACCAGGAATACTCAACAAACTTATACCTCTGTAATTTGAGCACTCACTTTTATCCCCTTTGCCTTTGTACAATGGCACTATGCAAGCATTCCGCCAATCATCAGGCACCTCACCATGAGTCATACATACATTAAATAACCTTACCAACCAGTCAACAATACAGTCACCCCCTTTTTTAATCAAATCCACTGCAATACCATCCAAACCCGCTGCCTTGCCGGCTTTCATCTTCCGCAAAGATTTTACTACCTCTTCTCTGTTTACCAAATCATTCTCCCTAACCCTCTCACTTTGTACACCACCTCGACCAAAACACCCTATATCTGCCACTCTATCATCAAACACATTCAACAAACCTTCAAAATACTCACTCCATCTCCTTCTCACATCACCACTACTTGTTATCACCTCCCAATTAGCCCGCTCCACTGATGCTCCCATTTGTTCCCTTGTCTTACGCACTTTATTTACCTCCTTCCAGAACATATTTTTATTCTCCCTAAAATTTAATGATACTCTCTCACCCCAACTCTCATTTTCCCTCTTTTTCACCTCTTGCACCTTTCTCTTGACCTCCTGCCTCTTTCTTTTATACATCTCCCAATCATATATATACATATATATATATATATATATATATATATATATATATATATATATATATATAGTGTGTGTGTGTGTGTGTGTGTGTGTGTGTGTGTGTGTGTTATTGGCCTCTGCCTACATGAGGTCACACCGATAGGTAAAAGTAACCTTCAGCGAGGTCGTATTACAGGAGTACAATCTCGTCGAAAAATCTGTCGCTCCAGGATTCGTCCTTTTCCTGCTACTGATTGTTGCGCAACCTTGAAGACCCAACAGTCCCTGGAGAAGGGTTCCTGGAGTTGTATAATAATGATAATAATAAAAATAAAAATAATAATAATAATAATAATAATAATAATAAGAGAGAGAGAGAGAGAGAGAGAGAGAGAGAGAGAGAGAGAGAGAGAGAGAGAGAGAGAGAGAGAGAGAGAGAATAAAATCCCGTTACCTTAACCTACATTCTTTTTTTATTCCAGTTTAAGCAGGGAGACGTGTACACAAGGCCATCTCTCATCCTTCTCATCTTAATGAGGTGTTCCAGGTGGAGTGAAGAGGAGGAGGCCAGGGCTCCAGTAGTGTTCCAGCCCCGCTGGACTAGCCAGTCACGGGCTCCAGGTTTCTCATCCTGCCATAACGTGCCCCCCAGGAGTGGTCAGAGCGCGCGCGTCAAGACAGTGCTATCGCACAACAGATGATATAACAAGAGGCGTTACGCAATGCAGTTACACTCGCCTCCCTACCCTTAAGTTGAGCTGAAACGTCACCCAGGTCATGGCGGCGCAGTGTGGAAACTGATGACCTGATGAGACAACATTACGCTATAGATGACCTCACGATGTGGTCAATGACGAAATTGGAAAAAAAAGGAAAAAAAATAAAAATTATCCATAGTTCCCCGAGCGTAAATGTTAGACTAAAAGAGAACGAGACGATGGTGGTAAGAGGACCCTCAAACCACTATAGCACCCTTCTCTCTCTCTCTCTCTCTCTCTCTCTCTCTCTCTCTCTCTCTCTCTCTCTCACCCCACCCCTTCCTCCACCTCCAAGCAGGTTACCACCAGGTGCATTCACGTACACTCCCTCCCCTGCCCCGGCCGGAGCCTCCCAGGGCACCTCCTCCCTGGGCCTCCTTCCTCTTCTACTCTTACAAACTCATAACACGGGAGAGGAGGATATCCGGCCACCCCGCCCCTGCCACTCCTCCTAGTCTGTCTACGATGCGCAAGCTGGTGGTGGTATTTCCCTCCTATCCCTCAAGTATATATATATATATATATATATATATATATATATATATATATATATATATATATATATATATATATATATATTCCCTCACCGTTTCCTGCGTTAGCGAAGTAGCGCTGTGAACAGACGAAAAAAGGCCTCAGTCGCTCATATCAATTCTCTAGGTGTTAAGTGCAACGTATTTAAACCACAGCCCCTTATCCATACCCAGACCTCACAGACCTTTCTATGAGTTTTCCCCTCCGCTTCACATGACCTGGTGTGTGGGTGTGTGTATGTCTACCTCGCAAACGCGGGAGACAGCGACAAAGTATAAGAAAAAAAAAAAAAAAAAAAAAAAAAATATATATATATATATATATATATATATATATATTATACAAACCTCCAACAGCCAGGATCGAACCCGGGACCCCTGTGCAAGAGGCAGGAATGCTAACCGTTAGGCTATAGGCCTGGCGTTCAGCATTCCTGCCTCTTGCACAAGGGTCCCGGGTTCGATCCTGGCTGTTGGAGGCTTGTATGTTCTATGAAGGTGCGCGTTTCAGTGCACTTTATTCGTATATATATATATATATATATATATATATATATATATATATATATATATATATATATATATTTATTTATTTATATTTTATTTGCTTTATCGCTGTCTCTCGCGTTAGCGAGGTAGCGCAAGGAAACAGACGAAAGAATCGCCCAACCCGCCCACATACACATGTATATACATACATGTCCACACACGCACAATATACATACCTATACATCTCAATGTACACATATATATACACACACAGACATATACATATATACACATGTACCTAATTCATACTGTCTGCGTTTATTTGTTCCCATCGCCACCTCGCCACACATGGAATAACAACCCCCTCCCCCCTAATGTGTGCGAGATAGCGCTAAGAAAAACACCAAAGGCCCCATTCGTTCACACTCAGTCTCTAGCTGTCATGTAATAATGCACCGAAACCACAGATCCCTTTCCACATCCAGGCCCCACACACTTTGCATGTTTTACCCCAATCGCTTCACATGCCCTGGTTCAATCCACCGACAGCACGTCGACCCCGGTATACCACATCGTTCCAATTCACTCTATTCCTTCCACGCCTTTCACCCTCCTGCATGTTCAGGCACCGATCACTCAAAATCTTTTTCACTCCATCTTTCCACCTCCAATTTGGTCTCCCACTCCTCCTCGTTCCCTCCACCTCTGACAAATATATCCTCTTGGTCAATATTTCCCCACTCATACTCTCCATGTGACCAAACCATTTCAAAACACCCTCTTCCGCTCTCTCAACCACACTCTTTTTATTTCCACACATCTCTCTCACCCTTACATTACTTACTCGATCAAACCACCTCACACCACATATTGTCCTCAAAGCATCTCATTTCCAGCACATCCACCCTCCTGCGAACAACTCTATCCATAGCCCACGCCTCGCAACCAAACAACATTGTTGGAACCACTATTCCTTCAAACATACCCATTTTTGCTTTCCAAGATAATGTTCTCGACTTCCACACATTCTTCAAGGCTCCCAGAATTTTCGCCCCCTCCCCCACCCTATGATTCACTTCCGCTTCCATGGTTCCATCCGCTGCCAGATCCACTCCCAGATATCTAAAACACTTTACTTCCTTCAGCTTTTCTCCATTCAAACTTACCTCCCAGTTGACTTGACCCTCAACCCTACTGTACCTAATAACCTTGCTCTTATTCACATTTACTCTTAACTTTCTTCTTTCACACACTTTACCAAACTCAGTCACCAGCTTCTGCAGTTTCTTACATGAATCAGCCACCAGCGCTGTACCATCAGCGAACAACAACTGACTCACTTCCCAAGCTCTCTCATCCACAACAGACTACATACTTGCCCCTCTTTCCAAAACTCTTGCATTCACCTCCCTAACAACCCCATCCATAAACATATTAAACAACCATGGAGACATCACACACCCCTGCCGCAAACCTACATTCACTGAGAACCAATCACTTTCCTCTCTTCCTACACGTACACATGCCTTACATCCTCGATAAAAACTTTTCACTGCTTCTAACAACTTGCCTCCCACACCATATATTCTTAATACCTTCCACAGAGCATCTCTATCAACTCTATCATATGCCTTCTCCAGATCCATAAATGCTACATACAAATCCATTTGCTTTTCTAAGTATTTCTCACATACATTCTTCAAAGCAAACACCTGATCCACACATCCTCTACCACTTCTGAAACCACACTGCTCTTCCCCAATCTGATGCTCTGTACATGCCTTCACCCTCTCAATCAATACCCTCCCATATAATTTACCAGGAATACTCAACAAACTTATACCTCTGTAATTTGAGCACTCAATCTTATCCCCTTTGTCTTTGTACAATGGCACTATGCACGCATTCCGCCAATCCTGAGGCACCTCACCATGAGTCATACATACATCAAATAACCTTACCAACCAGTCAATAATACAGTCACCCCCTTTTTTAATAAATTCCACTGCAATACCATCCAAACCTGCTGCCTTGCCGGTTTTCATCTTCCGCAAAGCTTTTACTACCTCTTCTCTGTTTACCAAATCATTTTCCCTAACCCTCTCACTTTGCACACCACCTCGACCAAAACACCCTATATCTGCCACTCTATCATCAAACACATTCAACAAACCTTCAAAATACTCACTCCATCTCCTTCTCACATCACCACTACTTGTTATCACCTCCCCATTTGCGCCCTTCACTGAAATTCCCATTTGCTCCCTTGTCTTACGCACTTTATTTACCTCCTTCCAGAACATATATATATATATATATATATATATATATATATATATATATATATATATATATATATAGTGCTTATGAACGTGCACTACCAAACAACATTCTAACCTCCAACGACAAGGATCTAACCTGGGGCCCCTGCGTAGCAGACAAGACCGCTACCTGGCTGTTGGAGGTTTGTATGTTATATATATATATATATATATATATATATATATATATATATATATATATATATATATAGAACATGGGATATAGATAGGGTTGTACGGAGGAGAGTGGATTAGCTGGAAATGAAATGTTTGAGGACAATATGTGGTGTGAGATGGTTTGATCGAGTAAGTAATGTAAGGGTAAGAGAGATGTGTGGAAATAAAAAGAGCGTGGTTGAGAGAGCAGAAGAGGGTGTTTTGAAATGGTTTGGTCACATGGAGAGAATGAGTGAGGAAAGATTGACCAAGAGGATATATGTGTCAGAGGTGGAGGGAACGAGGAGAAGCGGGAGACCCAATTGGAGGTGGAAAGATGGAGTGAAAAAGATTTTGAGCGATCGGGGCCTGAACATGCAGGAGGGTTTAAGGCGTGCAAGGAATAGAGTGAATTGGAATGTTGTGGTATACCGGGGTCGACGCGCTGTCAATGGACTGATCCAGGGCATGTGGTGCGTCTGGGGTAAACCACGGAAAGGTCTGTGGGGCCTGGATGTGGAAAGGGAGCTGTGGTTTCGGTGCATTATTACATCACAGCTAGATATTGAGTGTTAGCGAATGCGGCCCTTTTTGTCTTTTCCTGACGCTCCCTCGCTGCTCTGTGTGTGTGTGGTGGTGGTGGTGGTGGTGGTGTGTGTGTGTGTGTGTGGGGGGGGGGGGCCTATTTCCTGTGTAGCGGGGTAGCGACGGCGGCAAGTATGAATATATACATGTGTACGTGTCTGTGTATGTTTATGTATGTACAGGTGCGTGTATGGGATGAGAGAGCTTGGGAAGTGAGTCAGTTGTTGTTCGCTGATGATACAGCGCTGGTGGCTGATTCATGTGAGAAACTGCAGAAGCTGGTGACTGAGTTTGGTAAAGTGTGTGGAAGAAGAAAGTTAAGAGTAAATGTGAATAAGAGCAAGGTTATTAGGTACAGTAGGGTTGAGGGTCAAGTCAATTGGGAGGTGAGTTTGAATGGAGAAAAACTGGAGGAAGTGAAGTGTTTTAGATATCTGGGAGTGGATCTGTCAGCGGATGGAACCATGGAAGCGGAAGTGGATCATAGGGTGGGGGAGGGGGCGAAAATTTTGGGAGCCTTGAAAAATGTGTGGAAGTCGAGAACATTATCTCGGAAAGCAAAAATGGGTATGTTTGAAGGAATAGTGGTTCCAACAATGTTGTATGGTTGCGAGGCGTGGGCTATGGATAGAGTTGTGCGCAGGAGGATGGATGTGCTGGAAATGAGATGTTTGAGGACAATGTGTGGTGTGAGGTGGTTTGATCGAGTAAGTAACGTAAGGGTAAGAGAGATGTGTGGAAATAAAAAGAGCGTGGTTGAGAGAGCAGAAGAGGGTGTTTTGAAATGGTTTGGGCACATGGAGAGAATGAGTGAGGAAAGATTGACCAAGAGGATATATGTGTCGGAGGTGGAGGGAACGAGGAGAAGAGGGAGACCAAATTGGAGGTGGAAAGATGGAGTGAAAAAGATTTTGTGTGATCGGGGCCTGAACATGCAGGAGGGTGAAAGGAGGGCAAGGAATAGAGTGAATTGGAGCGATGTGGTATACAGGGGTTGACGTGCTGTCAGTGGATTGAATCAAGGCATGTGAAGCGTCTGGGGTAAACCATGGAAAGCTGTGTAGGTATGTATATTTGCGTGTGTGGACGTGTGTATGTACGTGTGTATGGGGGTTGGGCCATTTCTTTCGTCTGTTTCCTCGCGCTACCTCGCAAACGCGGGAGACAGCGACAAAGTATAAAAAAAAAAAAAAAAAAAAAAAATATATATATATATATATATATATATATATATATATGAGTATATGAGTGATTGGGCCATTCTTCGTCTGTTTCCTTGCGCTACGTCGCTGACGCGGGAAACTGCGGTTAAGTATAATTATAATAAAAAAATAAATCATATACAATATATATATATATATATATATATATATATATATATATATGGGGTGGAAGAAGGGGCTGAACCCCCTTTCCCTCTTTGTATTTCACTTTCCAAAGTTGGAGCAGAAGAGCACAGAACACAGAGAGTACTGTCTTCCATGACAAGGAGGCAAGAGGGGAGCGTTCCCCCTCCCCCAGTGGCTGAAGCTGGGGATGTCAATGTGCGTGGACGAGAAAAAGGAAAAGCTTGGTAGTATGTTTGGAGAGATGAACTCGGGCGTTCTGGTTGTGAGTGAAATTAACCTTAAGCGGGAGAGATAAATCGTTTGGGAACAAGACGGTGTTTACACTTTGGTTAGTGCCAGGGCGAAATGAAAACGGATGGCATGTCAGCTATTGTGGGAATGTGTGAAAGTGTAAAGATGTGGTCCAAACTGATGTTGAGTGGAAATGAAAGTGGGCTATGAAGGTGGGTGACTTTTGTGCACCTGGTGGTGAGAGGAGTGAGAAAGAGGCGAGTGTTTTGTCAGCAGCTTTGATACGAGGGATCGAGTATTAGTGATGGATAACTTGAATTTAAGAATGAGTGATGTGGAATTTACGGGTATAACTAAGAAAATGGTGAAAAGTTTGTGGAACCGTGTGCTAATAAAGTTTTTTTTGATACGGAATACCTAGTGTATTGGGTTGGGGATTGTTGGAATATACATGTATATGATACATGTGTATGTGGGTGGGTTGGGCCATTCCTTGTCTGTTTCCTTGCGCTACCTCGCTGACGCGGGTAACGGCGACTAAGTATAATAAATATAATATCTATCTATATATCTATCTATCTTTATATATATATATATATATATATATATATATATATATATATATATATATATATATATACATAAAATGGCTAAATCAGTAATACGAACGATTTGTTCCCCGGGTGAATAATCCTTCCCAGAACTGTTGCTCCACAGCAAATCGCCTTCTTAGAACCCCCTCGTAAAGGACTAATGGAGGACTTCTCTTATATGTCTATGCTCCAATGGTCTTCCTACCAAGACTGTAAACATGGTAGGTGGTAGGGAAATGATGATATTCCCGAGAGCTGTAGTTTAGCCATAAGAACACCCGTTCGGGCTGGGTGTTCCACTGCTCGAGATGTATGCGCACCTCTTTGTTCCACAAGCACACCATCGATCTCTTACAACAATCACACGTAAAGCTAAATTCAAGAGACGACTATAAGTCTCTGGGAACTACGCTTTCGAACTGTAATAGGTTTTTTTTTAATAATGTGCTTAGACCCTGGAAACTGCTCAAAGCGACACCGATGTCCGACTTTCACTCTGCAACTTTTTTTTTGAAGTTGATCTCGAAAACTGAAGCTGTCGACCAGTACATCTAAGAGTTGTTAAAATCACATTGCTCTTGGTCAAGTGGTGAGTTGAGGTTCTATTTTTGACATAACAGATCGGTAATGGCTTTTTCCAATATCATTGGTAAAATTACGAAGGGATCTTGTGTCACATGTAACAGTTTTCTTATATAATACTAGTTCGTATATAATACAAGTTCATCATTGAATGTATGATAATTCTAACATGTTAAAGCTCAGACCGTCAACGTAGGAACAACATTAGGTTTAAAAGCAATGGGTATAAAACAGGTGAACTCTGCAAGACCAATTTACTACTAACTATAGTAGCCCTATTTCATAGTAATTTTCATCGAAAGATGAATTCAGTATAACATATTATGACAGGAAATGTCGCTAGTAATCCATATATTACAGTATCATGAAAATGAGACCAGACCAACGGAGATTTCTCAAAACCCACCGTCCATGGTGTCATTCTGTTTCACTCAGAAAGTGGTAAACAGTTTTTGCACCGTGTGCACAATACCCTGCAAATGTAGGAATATAGTGACGTACAAAACCATCATCTTGTCTTAAAGTGGAATAACTTGATCAATTTCTTAGCAAACCTTAGACTTACATGTTTCGAGTTCAATTAATCTAAAAACAAGAGAACATAACCACTAGACTTTAAAAAGAAAAAAAAAATGTAGCCTCTAAATACCGTTTATAAACTAAAGGTTTAAAATTCCGCGGGCAGTCGTTGCGCCACTCATCATCATGACAACAGCAAGCATTTGCAAATTTCATTACTGAATATGTAAAGGCTAGGCTATAGCTTACCGAGAATTTTAGATGTCATACGTGTGCGACTAAAATCCTCAATTAACTCTAAATCCTGAAGGAAAAAAAATATATATATTTTTCATGCAACCATCAAAAGTTACATTTAATGGGCTACTGGTGAACGAAAAATAATATCAGAGCTTAAATGGTCCCCTGTCGACCATTCGCTACGCTTATGTAGGCAAAAGGCAGCCATCCCTCAATGAATGCGGTCAACTGACTGGCTAAATGGATTATACCTGTAATTAACCGACTGGCTGTCTGGATTTGCTAAACTGCCTACAGTTTAACGGGTGACCTGTTCCTGCGTCTTGCTACTCTCGCCTACTCATGCATTTCTGTTGAATGTTCTCACTGTGCTACAGATGAAACACATGAAATGCGCAAAGTCAGCTGACTTTGCATATATATATATATATATATATATATATATATATATATATATATATATATATATATATATATATATATATTCACACCATGTACTGCTCACCAAATCCGGTCAACATTCCGACCAGTGCATGGGATGTGATACTAAAGGAACGGTATATTAATGTTAGTAGCCCTTGTGCATTTCTTTAAATATATATATATATATTTATATTTTATTATACTTTGTCGCTGTCTCCCGCGTTTGCGAGGTAGCGCAAGGAAACAGACGAAAGAAATGGCCCCCCCCCCCATACACATGTATATACATACGTCCACACACGCAAATATACATACCTACACAGCTTTCCATGGTTTACCCCAGACGCTTCACATGCCTTGATTCAATCCACTGACAGCACGTCAACCCCTGTATACCACATCGCTCCAATTCACTCTATTCCTTGCCCTCCTTTCACCCTCCTGCATGTTCAGGCCCCGATCACACAAAATCCTTTTCACTCCATATATATATATATATATATATATATATATATATATATATCACTCATCACTAATACACAATCTCACATCTGAACTGCTGACACACTCACTCAGCCCCTTCTAAAACACTTGCATTTCTTCCTCAGTCTTCTCGTGGCAAGGTGCATGAGCACTGATTATCACCATAATCAGCTTTAGTTGTTACCCACATCACTCATTTATCACATCCTTTCACTCTTTCTCATCTTTTTTACTTTTCCAAAAGAAGGAGCAGAGATGCAAGGCAAGTGAAGATTTTCCCTCTGAGACTCGGTCATCTGTTCTTGATTCTACCTTGTTAATGCTGGAAATGGCAAGTATGTTTGAAAAAAAAAAATTATTTATAGTTACTCAAGGATCAATTTCTTTGAAGGAGTCTTGGTGTTACACAAGACTTTTCTAAAGGCTCCTGCAGCCCTAGGCTGCACTTGTTCCAGGAACATAGAAATGTCACCTCCTTTAAAGTGAGAAGTTCTTTGACAACATACTGCCATTGGTACAGCCTCACCAAAGGTAACTTTTCACTCTTGGGGTAATCTTAAGCAGATGTAATCTGGTAACACCAACTATGTATACTTATATCTTTTATACATGTTTGCCATTTCCTACATGAATGAGGTAGCATCGAGGACAGATGACTGAGCCTTAGAGGGAAAAAATCCTTTCCTGATTCCTTGCTCTGTTCCTTATTTTGGAAAGTAATACAGAAGGGGAAGATTTCCAGTCCCCCAGTTCCTCCCCTTTTAGTCACCTTTTATAACATGGAGGGGACATGTGGGCAGTATTCTTTATCCCCTATCCCCAGGTAAACCATGGAAAGGTCAGTGGGGCCTGGATGTGGATAGGGAGCTGTGATTTTGGTGCTTACACATGACAGCATGAGAATGGATGTGAGAGAATGTGGCCTTTCTTCGTCTGTTCCTGGCGCTACCTTGCTGATGCAAATAGCAGCAATCAAGTGTGAAAGGGAAAGTGAATATATATTCATGCTTTTGGTAGTTTTAAATGTATGTATTTATACATTATGGTGAGGTCCCTATGAGAAAACCTGTCAAATGTTTAGTGTTTGATATGGTGGTGTCTTGATGCTCTCTGTTTTTATATGTTGTATCTTTAAGTATTCCCTGCGTGTCGTAGAAGGCGACTAAAAGGGAAGGAAGCGGGTGGCTGGAAATCCTCCTCTCTTGTTTTTTTTTTGTTTTTTTTTTATTTTCCAAAAGAAGGAACAGAGAAGGGGGCCAGGTGAGGATATTCCTTCAAAGGCCCAGTCCTCTGTTCTCAACGCTACCTCGCTAACGCGGGAAATAGCGAATAGTTTGAAAGAAAAAGAATGAATATATATATACACACACGAACAAAGTGCATATGCGCGCACTTTCATATATATTCAACAAATACTTACCATTCGTAATGAGAGAGATTAAAGGCAAAAATTAACTTTTTGCTGTAAAAATGACGAAAGTGGGTAGTTGTCTTTATGAACTGTGTAAAGTCCATCAATAATACCAGATTTTGAACCAGAGTCGCGAGAATAAGCTGGCGCAACAGTAATGTTTGATTTCCATTTGCTTAAAAGTATATTTTAGAATCACATATAAAATGTCTTCCGAAACTGATGAAT